>NC_080676.1:92379901-92682932 GCF_030445035.2 Dasypus novemcinctus
ATTTCCTCCTCATCTCATAAAGATGTTATGGAGGGAAACAGATATGACTCAAGTGATAGGGCCTCCACCTACCACATGGGAGGACTGGGGTTTGATCCCTGGGGCCTCCTGGTGAGAAAGAAGAAGAGAAAGCATGCCTGCATGGTAAGCCAGTGTCCCCATGGACAGCTGAGTACCCATGTGGTAAGTCAAGTGCCCACGTGGCAAGCTGAGTACCCACATGGGTGTCCACGTGGTAAGCCAAGTGCCCATGCAGTGAGCCGCGTGCCTGAGTGACAAGCTGAGTGCCCGCATGGCAAGCCGAGTGCTCGCGTGGCAAACCAATGCCCATGTGGCTAGCCAAGTACCTGTGTAGCAAAGCCAAGTGCCCGCACATTGAGCCATTGCCTCTTCAAGTGAGTCACACAGCAAGATGACAATGCAAAAAAGAGGGACGAAGGGGAGAGTCACAGTGAAGTGTAATAGAGACCAGGAACTGAGGTGGCACAATTGACAGGGAACATCTCTCCACCTCAGAGGTACCCAGGATTGAACCCCGGTGAATCCTAGAGGAGAAAGACAAGAAGAGAAGACAAAAAAAAGAGAAGTAGATACAGAAGATCACACAGAAAATGGACACAGACAGCAAAAATAGTAGGGTGGAAGAGGGAGAGGGGAAAGAAAAAAAAAAGATGTTATTAGAATTAAGTTCGTATGTGTAAAGTGCATGGCACTTGGGTAAATGATCAATAAATGCTAATTAATAACCTTTTCTATATGTGTGTGTGTGTTTGTGTGTATATACATATGTGTATGTATATGTGTATGTATATTGTATATATATATACACATTATGTCTTAAGTTCCTATATACTGTATAGTTATTTAAACATGAATCTAAATGTATCAATGTCTTTTAAATCTCTCTCTATAAAATATAAAAATATATAGAGATAATTGTATAAGTATACTATATCAGTGGTAAGCAAAGTTTTCTGTAAAGGGCCAGATAATAAATATTTTCAGACTTGTGGGCCATACAGTCTCTATTGAATTTATTCAACTCTACTGTTCTAGTGCAAAAGCAGTCATAGACAATATATTAAAGAATGAGCTTGGTGTGTTTCAATAAAATTTTATTTACCTAAACAGATGGTTAAGTGGTGGGACAGATTGGACCAGCAGGTAGTTTACAAAGCCCCAGTATAGGTAATTAGTATAGATAATAAGTGTAGCATATGCATATATATATACACATATACAGATATGATTTTCTAACGTTTGATTTAGTAATTTTATGGGCTTGTTGGATATCTGTGTGTTTGTGTGAAATGGCTGTGTGTACACTTACCCATATGAATTTTGGAGAAATGTGTTTGAATGTTTTATTTGTAATAGATTTTTTTTTCATAAAAGACAAGTTCACCCATTACTGCTAAATAATTTGCCAAATGTAGATATGTTTAGTATTCTGACTATGCAACGCTTCCCCAAGTTGATAATGATATAAAAATGAATAATAATCACAGCTCTATTTATCATGCACATACTATACACTAGATGCTAAATTATGAGTTCCATTTATACTACATAGATGTTAATATCTAGAGTGCAAATAAATTTTATCCCAATTTTACAAATGGAAACTTTGCTTTGCCTACCAGCTACTGCTATGAAACAAGAAATGATGGAAGGGTCAATTTTGTTTTCTATTTTGTATAGTTACAAGTTATAAAATAATTATCTTATTTTCTAGGCCCAAATTCACTCTCCCTTCTTTCCAATCCCATTACTACATTTTACAGACAAGAAAACTGCAGCCCAGATAGATGAAGATGCTTGCTCAAGAATCTCCAGCTAATGAAGAGATGAATTTTCTCTGCTGGTTCACTGCAATAGATGAGAATTCTTCATTCCTTATCAAAACTACAAAGTCCAGTAACTTAAGCTCAATTTCACTTACCCATAGTTATAGAAAGTATAAAATTGTGCAACAATATATGGGGGAAGAATCACCCTTTGTCAGATTTCAAGACATTTTGGAAGTCAGAGTACATATATGAAAGAATATTCCCATAAGCCTTTCTCTTTCAGGAGTACAAGCTCTTTAAATTCTTACTGCACTTATTTCCCCTTCTTTATTTAAATAGCTAGTCTCCCCATGATTAGTATCTTGTATAAAATTAAAATTAATTCAGTCTCTTGGCCTGACCTTAGACACTGACCCTTCGGCCCTGGTCTGAGCACCTCCTTGAGGTTGTATTTGTCCCTCTATGCAGACTTGCATGTGGCAGCATAATGACTCAAGGTCTAGTTAAACTCAAGTCTCTGCCCTCTTGGCTAAACAATCCGAGGAGGAACAGTCATTTCCCAGCAACTAGCATAAAGTCCTCTAATGTCGTGCCCTTAGAAAATTCCAGAAGAGAAAGAGAAAATCATTGTGTTGAAGAAATGGAGTACGGCTTTACTCCACCTTTCTCTTCCTAGTGATTCATTTATTTCTTGTGCTATTGCTAATTCAACCATATCAAAAATGATTTAATTAAAATTGTCAGAGCCTCTATTATATAATAAATGAACTAATATTTGATTAATTAATAGGAAATAAATATTTCAATGAAAATTTCAGTATGTTTAGTAATTAATTGTTCCACTACACATGGAAATATAGTCTGTAAGCTTTAAAATAAGCAATATGTACAATCATATTTAACAGTTTTATGCACTCTATACTAAATAATAAACTCAACTTTCCTTGTTTAATCTCTCTCCTTAAATAGCTTTCTCTTTGTTGAAAGAGGAGTCAAGGGTGATTCCAACGTGTTTGTCTACAGGAAGTTGGACCTAAGTGAGGTGTAAAGAGATGAAGGCAAAGAATGTTTGGGGAATAAATTGAGAGTTCAGTTATGGCTATTTGAAGTTTAAGGTGTCTATTATACATCTAAGTGGTGGTAGTGAATGGAATGTCAGTAAAGGAGTCTGGGTTTCAGAAGTCAGAAACTCTTTCCAGGAGTTTCCTGGAGGGTACAGTGGGGTCAAAAAGTGTCTATGGGCAGGGGTATTAAGATTAAAATGTTGATTAGAATGAGCTAGTAGAGACAGAACATTTTCATGAAAGTTGCCCTTTTACTGAGTGAATTATTACTAAAATTATCTCAGAGCCTCATTTTCTACATTTGTGAAATGAGGAGCCCAGGAGATGATGTATAAGATCCAATAGTTACCAAGATCCCAGTAAGTATAAATTTAAGCTCAAATTAAGGGGAAAGAAGGGAACAACTATACAGAAGAAGGGAACAACTATACAGTTTTTCTCTTGTGAACTATATTAAGTGAAGAAGGGGAAGAGGCAGATAATTTACAGTAAAGAAATGTAAATTGCTCTATCCCTGTGAAAGGTACAGATACCCATCCCATACTCTCCCAGCATGCCACCACAGGATCCAGCACCTGGCTATCTCTGGTGACAGAAAGGCACATAAAACCTTATTCCTTGAGAACAGCTGTGGGTACTGCCAGTCTCTGATCATAGTTTTGATTAGTAAATTTGGATTGCTGGGCCCCAATCCAAGAGCAGCTATTGTTTCAACCCTACCTGCCCAAAGAGCAGCAGCCACTGTTTCAACCCTGCCCCAGACAAAGGTGGCAGAGTCATTTCTCCAATCCCACCTTGGAAAAAGGCAGCCCATTGTTTCAACCCTCCCCAGATAGGGATGGAGTCAGTGGAGATTTAAAACTGCAGTGTGTCCTGGCGTTGCTGGGGAGAATTAGCTGAAGGGTTGCATTTGCTGGTCAGGCCAGGAATGCTCAGCTTTGATGAGTTATTGAGAAGCTTTTAGAACCATTCCTGATTCCCTAACCCATGACACTTTGGAGACAGTATGCACCCCCTTCATGGTTCCTTAGACCTGTTTTGGCTGGTAATGACCAATTTTGGAATATTCTTTCTGTAGTGACACTCTTCCAAGAATTTGCCTTCAGGTAAAAACACATGACACAATAAAAGAAGTGTAAAAACTATTGAGGCAGAAAGCCTGGGACAAAGGCCTGCTGGCTTCTCAGACCTGGGAGAGGGAGGTCTGTCTCCTGGGAAACAGAGAGAACAAGCAAACTCCTGTAAAGAGTGGAATTCCAGGGAAATGGACTTGGCCCAGTGGTTAGGGCGTCCATCTACCACATGGGAGGTCCGCGGTTCAAACCCGGGCCTCCTTGACCGGTGTGGACCTGGCCCATGCGCAGTGCTGATGCGTGCAAGGAGTGCCCTGCCACGCAGGGGTGTCCCCTGCGTAGGGGAGCCCCACGCGCAAGGAGTGCGCCCGTAAGGAGAGCCTCCCAGTGCGAAAGAAAGTGCAGCCTGCCCTGGAATGGCGCCGCCCACACTTCCTGTGCTGCTGTCAACAACAGAAGTGGACAAAGAAACAAGACACAGCAAATAGACACAGAGAACAGACCCCCGGGGTGGGGGTAGGAATTAAAAATAAATAAATAAATCTTTAAAAAAAAAAAAGAGTGGAATTCCAGGGAAGTGGGTGTGACTCAAGTGATAAAGCCTCTGTCTAGCTTATGGGAGGACCTGGGTTCAATCTCTGGGGCCTCCTGGCCTCAGAAGAGAAAGAGCACCTGCGTGGTGAGCCAGTACCTGCATGGCAAACTGAGTGCCTGCACAGTGAGCCAAAAGCCCACACGGCAAGCTGAGTTCCCACTTGGTAAGCCAAGTGCCCACAAGAGTGCCCATGTGGTGAGCTAAATGCCTGTATGGCAAGCCAAGTGCCCACATGATGATCTGAGTGCCCATGCAGGTGCCCATATGGTGAGCCAGTGCCCACACAGTGAGCCAGTGCCTGTGTGGCAAGCCAAGGCCCTCATGGCAAGCCAAGTGCCCACACAGTGAGCCAATGCCTGCACAAGTGAGTCATGCAGCAAGATGATGATACAACAAAAGAAAGATGAAGGGGAGGGTCACAGTGAAGTGCAACAGAGACCAAGAACTGAGGTGGTGCAGTTGACAGGGAACCTCTCTCCACATCAAATTTCCCCAGGATCAAATCCCATTGAATCCTAGAGAAAAAGATGAAAAGACAAAAAGAGAAATAGATAGAGAAAATCACATAGTGAATGGACAGACAACAAAAGCAGCAGTGTGCCAAGGGGAAAGGGATGAAAAAAAAAAAAGAGTGGAGCTCCAAAATAACTAACAAACAAAAGCCCAGGACAAGGCAGGGGCCTAGAAAGACATCCTTGTCTATGCACAATGCATTTTCCTTGAGGAGACCTTCCTAATAAGAGGGTTGAAGTTCAAGAAAATTGCAGAGTTTTAAAATATTAAAAATTACAGTGTGCAACAAGAGTACAAGACAAAGTAACAGGAAATGATGTGCCAATCAAAAGAAGAGGATAAAAATACAGAAAATACCATGAAGAAGATGAAGACATACCAAAAAAGGCCTTTAAAAATATGAGCTTAATGCCCTGGATGGTGCTTCAGAGGCAATCACCGGACATTGTATATCCTCACAGGGCCCACTGGATGGAATGGGGGAGAGTATGGACCATGATGTGGACCATTGACTATGAGGTGCAGAGGTGCCCAAAGATGTACTTACCAAATCCAATGGATGTGTCATGATGATGGGAGGGAGTGTTGCTGGGGGGGGGGGAGAAGTGAGGTGGGGGGATGGGGTTGAATGGGACCTCACATATATATTTTTAATGTAATATTATTACAAAGTCAATAAAAAAAAAGTATAAAAAAATATATATATATGAGCTTAATAATGTTCAAGAAGATGAAGTAAGATGCAGAGAAAGAATTAATGGATATCAGGAAAACAACAAATGAACAATATGAGAATCTAGTAAAGAAATAAATTTTTAAAGGGAACCAAACAGAAATACTGGATTTGAAGACCACAATATATTGAAATGAAAAATGCCTTAGACAGTTTGAAGTTCAGATTGGAGCTGACAGAAGAATCAGTGAACTTGAAGTCAAGATAGTTGAAATGAGCCAGGCTTACGAAAAGAATAAGAAAAGATATATTAAAAGCAAAAATAGCCTAACGCAGCAATGACTCACCACCAACTGCACCAATCTACATATCATGAGAGTCTCAGAAGGATAAGAAAGAGCGAAAGGGACAGAAGGAATAGTTAAAGAAATAATGCAGAACTTCCCAAATATAGCAAAAGATGAGAATATGCACATCAACAAGCTCAGAGAACACTTAACAGGATAAACATGAAGGAAAATATACTGCTATATACTGATTACACTGTTGAATGCAAAGAGCAAGGAAAAACTTTTGAAAATTGCAAGAGAAAAGCAGCATGTTATGTACAAGGGAGTCCCAATTAGATTGAATGCCAATTTCTCATCAGAAACCATGGAAGCAAGAAGGCAGTGGGTTGAAACCATTAAAGTACTAAAAGAAAACAACTGCTAGCCAAGAATTTTATATCTGTCAAAATTCTCTTTCAAAAATGAGGAAGCAATTAAGACATTCCCAGATTTTAAAAAGAAATGCTATTGAATTTAAGATGCTATTGAATTTAACAAGGTAACAAACCAAAAGTAATTGTTATGTATTTAGTATGCTAAATATTAACCCCATGGTAATCACAAGGAAAAAAGATGGAAAATAAATCCAGATAAAAATGAGGAGGCACTAAATATGGTACAACACAAAAAAACCAAATCAATATAAAAGTAGGCATTAACTGAAGTGAGGGACAAAAAGGTGTAAGACTTATAAAGGCTAAATAGCAAAACTACAGAAAAAAGTCCTGTATTATTAGTAGTGACTTCAAAGGTGAATGGATTAGACTCTCCAGTCAAAAGGCAGATATTGACAGGATGGATTAAAAAAGCATGATCTAACTATATAACACCTGCGAAAGATCATCTGAAATTCAAAGATAAAGGTAGGTTGAGGGTGAAAGGATGGAAAAAATATACCATGCAAGTCATAATCAAAAGAGAGCTGTGATGGCTACACTAGTATCAGACAAAATAGACTTTGAGTCAAAACAGTTATGAGGGACAAAGGTGGGTATGATATACTGAAAAATGGAAAAATTCCACAGGAAATTGTAACAATTATAAATGCATATGCACTTAAGAGCACAACCCTAAAATATATGAAGCAAATACAAATTTGAAGAGAGAAATTGACAGTTCTACATTTATAGTAGGAAACTTTAGCACACCATCCTTAATAAAGGATAGAACTTACAGTTAGAAGACCAATAAGGAAGTACAGGACTTCAATGGAACATTAAAACTACTAGACATAACAGATAAATATAGAACACTGAACCCAACAGAAACAGAATATATATTTTCAAGTGCAAATGATTTATTCTCCAGGACAGACTATTTGTTGGATCATAAACCAAATATTGAAATCATACAACGTATATTCTCTGGCCACAATGGAATGAAGGTAGAAATCAAATACAATAGAGGAAAGGGAAAATTCACAAGTATCTGGAAATTACACAACACACTCTTAAACAACCCAGTAGTGTAAAGAAGAAATTAGAAGCAAAATTAGGAAATCCCTTGTGGAAAATGAAAATGAAAGTACAACATACCAAAACTTATAGGTTGCAGTGAAGGCAGTGCTAAGAAAGAAATTTATAGCTCTAAACACTTACATTAAAAAAGAAGAAAGACTTCAAATCAGAGAATTAACCTCGAAATTGGAAGAACTGGAAAAAGAAGAGCAAACTAAATCCAAAGCAAGAAGGAAGGAATTAACAATTATTAGAATGGAGATAAATGAAAGAGGGGAAAAGAAAAAACAATAGAATCAATAAACCTAAAAATTTACTCTTGTAAAAGGTCAATAAAATTGAAAGACATTTAGTCAGACTGTCAAAGAATAAAAGAGGGAGGATACAAATAATGAAAATCAGAATTGAAAAAGGGGGCATTACTTCTGACCTCATAGAAATAAAAAGGACTATAAGAGGAAATTATGCACAAGTATATGCCAAAAAAATTAGATAACCTAGATGTAATGGACAAATTCTTAGGTACACACAAACTAGTTACATTAAATGAAGAACAAATAGAAGACCTCAACAAACCAATCACTAGGAAAGAGACTGAATCAGTAATTGGAACCTGCCAACAAATCTTTCAACGTAACAACAAAAAGACAAACAACCCAATTTAAAAGTGGACAACTGTTTGATGATATGCAATTAGTTTTGAAAGTTCACAAATTTTCTATGCACTTATTTTTTATATGTATTCATGTATGAATGATATACTTCAATAATTTTTAAATGTGCAAAAGACATGAACAGAAATCTCTCCAAAGAAGATTAAAAAATATGGCCAGAAACCACATGGAAATGCTCAACATCATTAGCCATAAGGGAAACGCATATCCAAACCCCAAAGAGGTACCATTTCACACACAGTAGAATGACTGCTATAAAAAAAAAAAAAAATATATATATATATATATATATATATATATATATATATATGTTTTGGAGTGGGTGAGGAGAAATAAAAACATTCATTCATTGCTGGTAGCAATGTAAAATAGTGCAGTCACTGTTGAAGATAGTTTAGCAATTCTACAGAACCAAAGTCATAAATGAATTTATGACCTAGCAATCCCACTGCTCAGTAGGGTCACAAAATAATTGAAAGTAGGGTTGGAAGCAACCCAAGTATCCATCAACCAATGATTGAATAAATAAAACTTGGTGTCTATTTAAAGTGGAATATTATTCACCTTTAAAAAGGAATGAAGCCCTGATACATGCAACATCATGGAATAAATTTGAAGACATTATGTTGAGTGAAATAACCAGAAACAAAAGGAAATATTATTTCAACAGCAATATTTATAGATGGAAACTTCCTCAACATGATAGAGATATATGAGACACAGCAGCAAACGTCATATTCAAAGGTGAAAGCTAAAGGCTTTCCCTCTAATATCTATAACAAGACAAGAATGCCCACTGTCACCACTTTTATGTAACATTGTGTTAGAAGTAGCAGCTTGAGCATCTAGGTAAGAAAAAGAAAAATGAAGGCATACAAATTGGAAAAAAAGAATATAAAATTTTACTATTTGTAGATGACATGATCCTATACATAGAAAGCCCTGAAAAATCTACAACAAAGCTTCTAGAGCTGAAAAACAAGTTCAGTAAAGATGAAGAATTTAAGATCAACAAGCAAAAATGGTAGCATTTCTGTACAACAATAATGAGCAATCTGAGAAGAAAATCAAGAAAAAATCCAACTTACAATAATAACTAAAAGAATCAAATATCTGGGAATAAAACTAAGATGCAAACTACTTGTACACAGAAAACTACACAACTCTGTTAAAGAAAATCAAAGAAGACTGAAATGAATGGAAGAATATTCTATGTTCATGGATTGGAAGATTAATCACCATTAATATGTCTGTCTTACCTAAAATGATTTACAGATTTAATGGAATCCTAATTTAAATTACAACAGCACTTTTTACTGAACTGGAAAAGCCAATTATGAAATTTATTTGGAAGGGCAAGGGGCCCCAGGTAGCTGAAAAGACAAATTGAAAAAGAAAAGCAAAATTGGAGGAATCATGCTACCTGACTTTAACACCTACTACAAATCTACTGTGGTCAAAACTGCATGTTGGTGGCAGACTTGGCCCAGTGGTTAGGGTGTCCGTCTACTACCTCCTTGACCCATGTGGAGCTGGCCCATGAGCAGTGCTGATGCGCGCAAGGAGTGCCCTGCCACACAGGGGTGTCCCCTGCGTAGGGGAGCCCCATACGCAAGGAGTGGGCCCCATAAGGAGAGCCACCCAGCACCAAAGAAAGTACAGCCTGCCCAGGAATGGTGCCGCACACATGGAGAGCTGACACAACAAGATGACGCAGCGAAAAGAAACACAGATTCCCATGCCACTGACAACAACAGAAGCAGACAAAAAGACGCAGCAAATAGACAGAGAACAGACAACGGGTGGTGGGGCAGGGGGAGGGGAGAGAAATAATTAATTGAAAAAAATACAAGGCAGTAGGCATGCACATGTATGTATGCACTAAAAAAAAAAGAAAATGAAAAGCTATAAAATATGTTGACCTTATCTTTAAAGTTGAAGATCTATGTACCTCATGACAAGCATTTCTATACCTCTACAGCCTCTCCTAGAGCTATTGTAATACTCATGAACTAAGAAACTTGCATAAACATATTCATAGAAGCATGATTTATAGCAGCAAATACTTGATAAAAATTTAATGTCATCAACAGAAGAATGGGTAAATCAATAGCAGCAGAGAGAGGCAATAAAATATATCAGTGAAGATGAAAGAACTTCAGCTAGATACAACATAGACAATAGTTTTCAACTGAGGACAATTTAGTCTACCAAGGGACATTTGGCACTATCTGGAGATACTTTTGATTGTCATGGCTCAGGGGATGCTACTAGCATCTAATGGGTGGAAATCAAGGATGCTACTAAGATGGAAGAATTTTCTAGCCCAAAAGTCAATAATGCCTAAGTTGAAAAGCACTGACTTAGATAAATGGCAAAACAATACAGATGACAAAAAAAAAATCAAGGCACAGAATTATATATTACAATATCATCTATACAAAGCTTTTTTATAAATAGACAAAATTGAAAACATATTATTTAGAAGCACATACTGAAGTGGTAAGATTATGAAAAAAAGTAAGAATAATAACCACCTAGAAGAGAAGAAAATGAAAGAGAAGATGGAAGGGTACACAGGAACACCAACAGTTCTAATAACATTCCATTACTTTAGTTGAAAGATAAGCATATGGGTGAAAATTTTATTCTTCTTTAGAATTTATTATGTACTATATATTCTTTTGTATATCAGATTCTTACATAATTTTTAGAAGAGGAAGAAATCAAAATCAGGGGTCTAAAATAAGCAAGAAATAATTAAAGAAAATGAACTTCTCAAAGATCAACTTTTATAAGCTGTATCTACTTTGAAATAAATGTATTAACTCTTCAAGTGGAGTGACTATATATATATTTCTATATAATTCATTTTTCATTATAAATGTTTCATCCTTGTGGCAAGATAAATTACATGAAAATTTCTTGACTATGATTACAGGTTTCCAGAAAGTCTCTGGTATATTACCTTCCTATATTCTTATCTTGCAAAAATAATAATACAAAACTGAATGTAGTTTTATATTTCTAAAAGCCAATATAGAAAGAAAGCATGGGATAAAAGAACATGTCAAAAGAGTGATATAATCAGCAAAATCCAGTCTGTAGGAATCTTTATAGTACAAGCAACTAATTTCTTCCACAAATAGTTTACAGGAAAAACATTAAGTAAATGAAGGATAAAAATGCAGAGGATAGGGGACTATTGATTAAAAGGACATAAAAGACAGATCAACTTAGGCAATATCAATCTTATTTGTTTGTGATGGTTAATTTCATGTGTCAGTTTGTCTAGGTCATGGTGTGCAGTTGTTTGGTCAAGCAAGAACTGCACTTGTTGTGACAGCTTGAAACTTTTCATGGATCCCAGAAGAGGTCATATTCTTAAAGTTAATATATTCCTGTGCATATGGGACAATTTGATTGGAGTGAATTCAGTTAGGGGGGCTTTGAAGACTTTAATTGGATTACTTCAGTGAGGTGTGACTCAGAGTGGGTCTTGGTCCTTTTGCTGGAGTACTTTATAAATGGAGGACTGAAAACAGAGACACACAGAAAAAAGTCAGCAGAGACACAGAGAAACCCCAAGAATCTGAGAGAGAAGTCCTGGAGGCTGGAATCAGGGGAGTGCAGAGGTACAGAAAGAGATTCTCAAGAGGCTAAGACAGGAGGCCCACAGAGAACAAGAAGCTGAAGCAAGAAGTTTGGAGGAGAGGAAGGAGAAGCGTACCCTACCATGTGCCTGATAAGCCACAGCTGAGGGGAGGGCAGAGACCTCAGCAGAGCCATTACTGTGCCTCACCACATGGCAGGTATCCAGGATCACCAGCAACCAAACTTCAATGAGACAGCATCTCTGATGATGCCTTCATTTGGACATTTTCAGAGCCTCAGAACTGTACACTTTTAACCTAATAAATTCCCATTATAAAAGCCAATACAGGGAAGTGGATGTGGCTCAAGCAATTGGGCTTCCATCTACCATATGGGAGGCCCAGTTTCGATCCCCAGGTAAACATGAGCCAGGCCAACAAGACGAGCAATGCAGCAAGATGCAACAAGAGAGAGACGCAGGGGAGAGTCAAGGCAAGGAGCAACAAAAAACAAGAATTGAGGTGACACAAGCAACAGAGAACCTCTCTCACACATGGGAGGTCCCCAGGATTGAAACCCGGTGAAGCCTAGAGAAGAAAATGAGAAGACAAAAAGAAGCAGACACAGAAGATCACACAGTGAATGGACACAGACAGCAAAATGTGTGTGTTTGGGGGGGTGCTGGGGGGAGACGTTGCTGTTATATCGGTCCCAGCAGCTTTTAGCAAACTAAAACAGTGAAGCGTATTTTGGAGATGGAATCACATCTATACTCAGCTGACTGTATCTACAATCAATAATCAATCATCTCATCAGTTTGAAGTCTTAAAAGTCATAACTAAGGATTTCGGAAATCAGAAAGAAATTTCTGCCTCTGCTTCAGCCAGTCATCTTGCCCTCAGGAACTCAACTTCAGCCTCACTGGAGTTTTCAGCTTGCAGCATGTGCTACAGAACTTGGACTTGCCAATCCCAATGACCACATGAGCAAATTTTTCTATTTTATTCCTCTATTTTATAGGAATTTGCTCATGAAATTGTAAGGTTGGTTCTGTTTCCCTGGAGAAAACTAATACATTGTACAAATTCTAAAAATAAAAAATAATAGGAAAATTATAAATATTGGCTAGGTAAATGATTACTTAAAGAACTATTGTTGGCTTTTATTAGTGATAATTATATGTTTCTAAAGAGAGCTTGTCTTATCTTTATGAATGAAATGATATATATTTTGAAATTACTTATTAAAAGACAATATGGAGATGAGTTGGTAATTGTTGAAGTTAGAGGTTGAGGGTATAGGAGTCATCTTATGTAGCTGGCATTCAGAGTTGTATATGTATGAATTTTTTAAAACTAAGACATTTTAAAAATTTTCTTCATGTTTAAAAATAACATTGATACCCCACTCCATCCCTGAAACTAAAGGGTTAGCAGATTTGACCAAGGCGCGGAGAGTAAATGGATTCATGTCAATTTTTCCTAGGTAAAAATAAAAGTCACTTTCAAGTGCCTGGAATATTTGAATAACAAGCAAATTTTATTTTATTTTTCTCCTTCCTGAGTGCTTAAAGAAAGGGACTTTTCTTCTTTGTTGAAATGCTGTAAATAATAGAATATATTATATAACAATACAAATATAACAGAATAAAATATAACTTCTATGAAGTCTAAAATTTCTGCCCTTAAGTTTTTCAAAGCTTTCCAAATAACCTACCTATAACCTTATGTAAATGTTCAGGCAGAATCTGAAATAAAACACACCAGGTTGATAGCAGGTATCTGGGAGGGCCAGGGGAAGGGACAGGATAAAGTAGAAGAGGTTTATCTATTGAAATTTAGCCTTATCTGTGAAGTCTTATTTTTATTATTTATTTGTTTATATATTTATTGGAATGTATCATTTGTTACTATGAATAAAACTAAACCATTTTTTAAGAAGCTCTTCTCTTTTTGAACAATGTCTTATAGACAAGGCACAGAATTCTAGTTTACAGGGATCACCAATCTTAATGAGTATCACTGCTATTTAGCAGGGAAACATTGGAGTACCTAAATCCCATGTGCACCCTGATAATGATGATTGATTATTAATTGATGCTTTTCATTCAGATGCATCATTAAGTTTATGGCAAGCCACAGTGACCCAAGCCATGCCAGTCCCTAACTGAGGAGTTAGATCACCTCTGAGAACCTGGATTAAAAAATAGATAGCATCCCAGGGCTTTGGAAGAGTCTTATGTATTGTAAATCTTTTCAAGAAACACATGAACTCCTATATCCTAAGAGACATATGGTGGATGAATATTAGTTTTTTTCTATCCAATATCTATTTCTTATTCTTTTGGCAAAAACAGCTCAATTTTATTTTACCAAACTACCCTTTCTTCACAAGTAAGTCCATGAGTTTTGAGTAAGAATGAATTTGGGGAAGTGGATTGGCTCAAGTGATAAGGCCTTGGTTTACCATATGGGAGGACCCAGGTTCAATCCCTGGGACCTCCTGGTAAAAAGGAAGAAGAGAAAGCCAGTGCCCACACAGTGAGCCAAGTGTGCGCATGAGTGCCCACGTGGTAAGCCAGTGCCCACAAAAGTGAATCACACAAGATGATGACACAACAAAAGAGAAATGAAGGGGAGAGCCAAAGTGAAGCACAGCAGAGAACAGGAACTGAGGTGACACAATTGACAGGGAACCTCTCTCCACATCCGAGGTCCCCAGGATCAAATCCTGGTGAATCTGAGAAGCAAAAGACAAGAAGAGAAGACAAAAAGAGAAATAGATACAGAAGATCACGGACAGCAAAAACAGCAGGGTGGAGGTGGGGGAGGGGGAAAATATATAAATCTTAAAAAAAAAGAATAGATTTGATCCCCTCCCCAGCTCAGGCAACCCAAGTATAGCCAATTAAAGTCAGATTGTTGACTGTGAATTGACTTTGGAGAGAGTGTGAGGTGTAAACCCAGCCAAATACAGTCATCCCCAGGACTCTTGAGAAATGGTCACTGATAGAATTTTAGTTCATATTTGCTGGTGACAATTTTTCACTTTGTAGCAAGAGATTCCCTGAAGAAGAGAACAAAAGAATGTAAAACCTAGAGAGACAGCCCATTGTGTGAGACCCTAGACCAGATGTACCCTTTTTTGTTTAAATTAGAATTGGTATAGTAGGCACAATAATGCTTCTAAAAAAATATCCACCTCCTAATCCCCAGAACCTGTGAATATGTTATTTTGCATGGTAAAACATTCTTTGCAGATGTGATTAAGTTAAGGTTCTTGAGATGGGGGATCATCCTGTATTGGGCCCAAGATGGGCCCAATGTAATCACAAAGGTGTTTATGAGCAAAAAAGAAGAAGGATCAGAGTCAGAGATGGAGATGTAACTATGGAAGCAGCAGTGAGGGGGATGCAGGACCATCCATGACACAAGGAATGCAGGCAGACTTCTAAAACTTGGAAAGTACAGAGAAAAAGATTCTCCCCTGGAGCCTCCAGAAGGAGTACAATCCTGCTGACACCTTGATTTTAGCAAACTTAGACTGGTTTTGGATTTCTGACTTCCAAAAATGTAAGAGTATAAATTTGGGTTGCTTTAAGCCACTAAATTTGGAATAATTTGTTACAACAGCTGGAAGAAAAAACCGTTGGCTTTCTGACACTTATAACTGAAAGCCTCCTGATCTTATGAACAATTCAAAACCAGATACACAGTAAGAAAATCAAGCTCTTAGATGAACCCCCACACTTAGTGAAAAATGCAGAACTTCAGGAGTGAAGCTGTTATAAACATGAATCCAGCCCCAGATTTTATTTTTAAATAGGAAAAATATTAACTTTAAAAATGTAATGATTTCAAGTATATTTGACCACCACAGAACAATTGCTCATTCAAACTAAATATGATTAATCATGAATTAACTAAATAATGTTGTTCTTATTGAAACAAATATAGATTTTGCAAACCTTGTTAAATATCTACATTGAAAATTGTCCCAAAATAAAAAAGTAAAGAAGAAAAATGTGAAGTTGATTAAATGAATGCTATATAAGAGCATAATTCAAATCAAGTGGGACAAGCACTTTATAATGAATGACCCCAAGGTTAATGTTTAGTTTTATGTTGACCTGACCTTTAAAGAAAAGTGAGCCAAAGTTTATGGTTGAGTGGAAGTGGATATTAGGAATTTGGAAATAGTTTTAAAATGCAAGAAACGTAAACAAAAGAGAAAGTTAGTAGTCAACTCCTGCCTTGACAGCAAGAAACTTAAACAAAAGAGAAAGTTAGTAGTCAACTCCTGGCTTGACAGAAGGAGAAAGGAAATTAGAGAAAAGGACTAGAGGTATGCCCCTCATAACCCTGACTATAAATCCTTTTACTTGATCATCTGTCTTATTCTTTATCTCCTCACTAGCGTCACAGATTTAAAATGGAAATGAGAATAAGAGACCAATAAGTGAAAAAAGAATAAAATGCAATGATGAAGGATAACTCAGTAATGATTTTAATATACACTCTATGATGGACAAGTGGATTGAAGTTGTTCACCTTCACAGTCTAATTAGTTAGAAGGAAAAGGTGAGCAAAGCAAACACTGGAAGAACAGGGAAGGTGGAGGACTGGAAAGATGCAAGACTCACTCCTTTCCCAGAAAAATAACTAGGGGACAAGCAGAAATTGCATGGAAAAAAATGTTCTAGGGCTTAGGACAACAGGGAGAAAGCTGGACACTATCCAGAAGAGAGAAGGGCAAAGAAAAATGAAAAAGATTCTCAGTCGGGAAAGTCTGTGCAGCTGCTGCCCTCATTCCCCCACCCTTAAAGCAGGCATCTTTGAGTCCTCCAGTCTCCGTCAGGCAGCTACAGAGGGGGCCTCAGTAGTATACTCCCCCAGGAACAGGGAGATATGGGGTTGCAGCCTCAAGCTGATTCACTCTTGGTCAACATATTGGGTATGCTGATGTCCCACAAACTCTTCCAGACCAGGTGGGGCCACACCATGGTTTGACCTGGGAGCTGGTAGGGCACTAAAAAGATCCAACACTCTCAAAAACCCTCCCTACAAACTGGTATTGGCTATTGAGGATGTAGGAGGAAATGGAATTATTTCTTACCTGGGAAAACAGAGGGAGCTGCTGGAAAAGAAAGAACAGCTTCTGAGAAAGCTGGATTTATAAGGCTCTGAATAGTCCTGAGGCAGGGTAATCTGTCACATTGTTCTGGTCTGGGATACAGTGACCACATTCTGACCAGGGTTAGAGATGAGAGATCTGTTGAATATCACCATCTGCTGGCAGACCAAGTAAGTACATGTAAGGATAATAAAAGCGAATAGGGGCTTTTTCAGGCCTTTACATCCTTCCTCCCCAAGGTCTTTGGAAGCTGGTCTGCAACCCATTACTGGGTTCATGCCTGCATTTGAGCAACTTAACAGGGACAATTCTAAAGCACTAGAAGAGGTTAAACAAACAATCAAAGAACAGCAATAACACACAGTCTCCTGCCATTCAATCCCTACTCAAGGGAGAGAAAGTGAGCTTCAGAGTAAACTCACTATCATAATCATATGCCTAGCTATCAACAAAAAACAATAGATAAATAAAGGAAGATATGGCTCAAGCTAAGGAACAAATCAGAACCCCAGATGAGACACAGGATTTAAGACAACTAATCAATGAGGTTCATACAAATCTCCTAAATCAAATCAGTGAGTTGAAAGACAATATGGCTAAAGAAATAAAGGACATCAAGAAAACCCTGGGCTACAACAAAGAAGAATTTGAAAACCTGAATAGAAAAATAACAGAGTTTATAGTAATGAGAGACAAAATATGAGATTGAAAACACATTAGAGGGAAGCAGACTTGACGCAGTGGTTAGGGCACCCATCTACCACATGGGAGGTCCGAGGTTCAAACCCCGGGCCTCCTTGACCCATATGGAGCTGGCCCACGTGCAGTGCTGATGCACGCAAGGAGTGCCGTGCCATGCAGGGGTGTCCCCCCATAGGGGAGCCCCACATACAAGGAGTGCACCCTGTAGGGAGAGCTGCCCAGGGCGAAAGAAAGTGCAGCCTGCCCAGGAATGGTGCCGCCCACACTTCCCGTGCCGCTGATGACAACAGAAGCATACAAAGAAACAAGACGCAGCAAATAGACACAGAACAGACAACCGGAGGAGGGGGGGGAATTATATAAATAAATAAGTCTTTAAAAAAAAAAAAAAAAAGACTTCCCAAGGGAAGCAGATGTGGCTCAAAGCAGTTGGGTACCCACCTACCACAGGGGAATGTCTGAGTTTGGTTCCTGGTGCCTCCTAAAGAAGATGAGCGGGATAATGAGCTGACACAGTGGGCCGGCATGGCAAGCTGATGCAACAAGATGACAGAATGAGATGACTCAATGAAGAGACACATGAGGAAACAAAATGAGAGACACATCAGTGGCGGCTTAAGCTATTGGGAACCTTCCTCCACATCGGAGATCTCAGGTTCAGCTCCTGGTGCCTCCTTAAAAAGATGAGCACACAGTGAGCAGACACAGAGAGCAGACACTGATCACAAACAATTAGGGAGAGAGAAATAGATAATAAAATAAATCTTTAAAAAAAAAGTCTTCCCCAAAAAGAAAAGGCCAGGGTCAGATGGCTTCACATGTGAAATCTACCAAACATTACAAAAAGAATTAACACCAATCCTGTTCAAACTCTTACAAAAAAATTGAGACGGCATAAAATTACACATTTTTTGAGGTCAGCATCACTCTAATTCCAAAGTCAGATGAAGATACTATAAGAAATGAAAATTACAGACCAACCTCTCCAATAAACACAGATGCAAAAATTCTCAATAAAATACTTGCAAATAGAATCCAACAGTATATTGGCAGAATTATACACCATGATCAAGTGGAATTTATTCCTGGTATGCTATGATGGTTTAACACAAGAAAATCAATTAATGTAATATACCACATAAACCAATTGAAGGGAAAAAAACACATGATCATTGCCATCTACACAGAAAAAGCGTTTGACAAAATCCAGCATTCTTTCTTGGAAAAAAAAAAAAACACTTTGAAATACTGGATAGAAAGAAAGTTCCTCAACACGATAAAATTATAAAGGAGATATATGAAAAGCCCACAGAAAATACACTGTACTTAATATATTCAAGGGGGAAAGGATGAAATTGTCCCTCTAAACTGGGGATAAGACAAGGATACCCACAGTCACCACTATTACAAACATTGTGCTAGAAGTTCTAGAAAGAGCAATTACACAAGAAAAAATAATAAAAGATATCCAAATAGGAAAAGAAGAAGTAAAATTCTCACGATTCACAGATAACATGATCCTATATTTTGAAAATTCTGAAAATCTGTGACAAAGCCACTTGAGTTAATAAATGAGTTCAACAAAGTGACAGGATAACAAGATCAACACACACAAATTAGCAATGTTTCTGTACACTAGTATTGAACAATTTGAAGAGGAATTCAGGAAAAAATTCCCATTTACAACAGCAACAAAAAGACTCAAATCCTAGGTATCAATACATATGCCTCTGCAGTCACTTTTACTGAACCTGTGATTGGCACTGGGGTTGGTGTATGCCCAGCAGACCTCAATCTCTAGACTGTCCATGTGTAGCTGGGCCCTGAGCCTCAGTAGAGTTGCAGCTCCTACTCTCCAATTCGTTAGACTTACCCAGGTCAGATAACAAGGAGGTGAGGATGGTCAACCATCACACCAAGGAACTGAGAGAGTCTACAACTGCAAGCAGGAGAATCCCATCCATCAGCCATGTGAGATCTAAACCCCCTCTCAATTCAGAGGTCAAGTGGGTATCGCCATCCCATGGTCCTCAGGATGGAAGAATAAAATATGGATTAGAGTGGACTTACTGGTATTCTACTATAGAATTATTGTGACTCTAGCAATGGAAGAGATTATATCATTGATGTGGAGATAGTGGTCATGGGAGTTGCTGAGGGCAGGGAGAGGGAAAAAGAGGTGTGATATTGGGGCATTTTTGGGACTTGGAGTTGTCCTAAATGATATTGCAGGGACAAATGCAGGACATTATATATCCTGCCATAACCCACTGAATGGACTAGGAGAGAGTGTAAACTACAATGTAAACTATAATCCATGGTATGTGCAGTGCTCCAAAATGTATTCATCGAATGCAGTGAATGTTCCACACTAATGAAAGAAATTTGATATGGGAGGAGTGTGGCAGAGCGGGGGGATTCCAACCTCGCTCAGGCCCAGGAGTCGGGGGGCTGCTCCAGTCGAACCGCCGGCGGGGGGTGCTCCGGGCGGAGCACCGGCTCTCCAGGTGTGGGGGACGCGCGGTTAGGAAAGAACCACGGAGACCGCCTGAGCGCAGGAACAGGTCTGCTTTATTACGGAAGTACACTTAGCTATATAGGGGTGGGTAGAGGGAGGGGCGTGATGAAGGGAGGGTTGGCTAAGGGGCGGCTGTGGACAGGCTGAAGCTGATGGATAGACCTGAGGTAAGCAGTTACTGGGGAAGAGGGCAGATTGTAGGTTGGCAATATGGGCGGGACTGGCGGGAAGGGCGGCGGGGGCTGAAAGGGGAGGAGGGGCGGAGAAAGGTGGCAACAATTGCTCCTTTTGTTTTAAAAAGAAATAGAGGCAACAAGTTTTGGTGCGCACTGTGGGTGTGAATAACTCGGCGTGCGCAGCAACAAAAGACAAGGATTATGAGGAGGAGGAGGAAAAGGAGGTTATAAGGACGGGTACTGGAATAGGACGAGGGGTGGGGGGAGACCACGAGGACCGGCTGGCCGTGAGCGGATGACATAGCATCTGGCCAGGATGCATGTGCCCGCCATTAGGGTCGGCGCACGCCGGCGCCTGGCGCGCGCCGAGCCTTGCCAGCGAAACGGGCCTGTGATGCCTCTGTACCCCTCGCCCGAGGGGGAGGAGTAGTTGGGGAGAAGTAAGGAGAGGAAGACAAGAAGCTATAGGTGTGCAGTCTGGAGTAGGTGGAGAAACCTGTGGCAGCGGGGTTGTGTCCCCCCCACTCATAAGACGGAAGGTTCGTGCGTCCAGTGAGGTTGGCGACATCAGTTGTGAAAGAGGGGGCGGAGGCGGTTACGTTCGAGGTGAGGAGCCTTTTTTGTTGCCAGAGGGAGAGGGTCCAATTGAAGGGCTGGTGACTCGGGTTGGCAGCGGCTGGGAGAGCGAGGGAAGCCAGGACGAAGAGAACGGCTGCGAGGCTGTGTAGAGGCATCATCTGACGGTGCGGCATCTGTGGAGAAAACTCCTCGCTCTCCACACTTGGCGAGCGGGCAGCATGAGGGGGGTAAGGAGAGCGGGGTAAGGGTCTGAAACGTTTTAAGAAGGGGCGTTCCTTGATGATGGCTGGTGCTGGATCCGGGTGAACGGGGCGACCTCTGGGCCGTATCCACTGTCAATGTTATCTCTCACCGAAGGCATAGGGTGCTGATCGTTTGGTGGAACTAATGGGTCAGTGGCGGGCCGAATGCAACGCCCAGGAACCCAGAGCGGCTGCGGCTCAGAATCTGGAAAGACGCAAGCAAAGCCCCTCCCCTGTGGTAGGAGGGGAGCTGGATCTTGCCAACGATTTGTGGCAGGGTCTTTCAAATGGACGAGGGGAACTTGCGAGGGCTGCCACATGGGTCCCCAGTGTTTATGGGTGGGGGAGAGTCCATGGTCATCGAAGGTTAGGAGATTGTGATGAATGAGGCAGGCAGTCACGACGTCGGCGGGGGCCTTGTGGGGAGAGGAGGCCCTTTCTTTTTGAATGAGTAGCTTGAGCTGTTGGTGAGTGCGCTCGACGATTCCTTGCCCCTGTGGATTGTATGGAATGCCAAAATGATGCGTGATGTGATACATCTGCACGAAGCTGGCGAAGGCGGCACTGTGATATGCTGGTCCATTGTCTGTCTTGAGATCCCATGGAATTCCCATGAACAAAATAGCTTGGCGAAGCGCCTGGATGCAGTGTTTAGCACTTTCTCCCGCAAGAGGGACTGCATAGCACAGATGCGAAAAGGTGTCAATTGCCACATGAAGATATTTGAGGCGGCCAAAGGCGCTGACATGAGTGACATCTAATTGCCACCTTGAGTTTGGGCGGAGGCCGCGGGGGTTAACACCCTGAGGCTGCAAAGGCCCAAGTGGCAACAATGGTGCGCAAGTCCGGCACGCGCGCACACGGTGTTTGCAAGTTTCAATGGGAAGGTCTGGGAAGAGCTTCCGGATGGACCGCACGGAGAAGTGGAATTGGGAATGCAGGAGCTTGGCTTGATTAACAAAGTCTCCAAGTCGCGGCCCGTCGGCAGGGCTTTCATGGAGGAGGACTGGGTTTACCTGGCGGCTGGACACAGAAGCATCAGCGAGGTCATTCCCTAGAGCAGCGGTCCTGGTAGGCCAGAATGGCTTCTGATATGAGCAATGAACCAAGGCTGCTGCCTCGCCTCAAGCAGTCGCTGTACGAAGGCGAGCGCTCGGTCAATGTTTGAGTCACTCGGTAAGAAAGTGGCAAGCGGGAGGCTGAGGCACACTTGAAGGGTGTATAGGCTGTCAGTGAAGATGTTGAGAGACTGGTTTGGGTGGAGGTTAAGGACTGCAGCGACAGCTAGAAGCTCGTCCACTTGAACAGAAAAGTCATTTGCGAACAGCAGTTGCCATGGCTCAGGATTCCCAGGAGTGTATATAATGGCTGCAAATGCCGTTTTTGAGGCATCTGTGAAGGCAGTGATGGCTGAGGGGATTGGGTTCCGTGCGGGCAATGGATGGAACGGGTTGGAAAACGCCAATTGAGACATTCCCTGCAGCAATCGGTGATGAGGATAGTGGTTGTCAAAGGAGCCGAGAAAGAGCTCTACCAGGCTCTGCATTTGGGCATTGTTCATGATGAGGGAGGTAACTTCCTTGGCATCTAAAGGCCAGACAATGGTGTGTGGCGGGATGCCATACGTTTGTATGGAGAGAAGTACTAAGTCAGTGGCCAACGCGATCCAGGCCCTTGTAAAAGGGCAGATTTTCGGGAGTTTGCTCTTTGATGTATGCAGAAAAAGGAGAGGGCCATCTTGCCACAAGAAACCTGTGGGAGTGATTGGCGTTGGCAGAACTAAAGCCAAAATTGGAAGGTTAGGGGAGAACCGCTCCAGGCGGCATTGCTGCAGAGCGGCGCTAACTTGCTGGACGACTTCTCGAGCAGCAGGAGTGATGGTGATGCTGCGGGTGGCTGCAGTTGGTGGGCTGTCTTTGGTCTGCAAGAGCTCAAAGAGGGGTTGCATCTGCGCTGTTGTGATGGGCAGCGCCGAGCGAAGCCAATTGATTTGTCCGCAAAGTTGTTGTTCAGTCAGCGTCATCTTGTGAGAGACATGAATTTGTGGGCTTGTGGGCTGAATGAAGTGATGAAAATGAAAGCCCAAAAATTGAAAAGGAGGTTGGAGGTTTATTTTGTCTGATTGCACGGTAAGCCCGAGGCTGGAGAGGTTTGTTATTGTTGCCGAGAGCAGATCATTGAGGAGCGCATGGGAGCTCGCTGCCAAAAGGAGGTCGTCCATGTAGTGGAGGATGTATGTGTGCTCCGGGTTGAACTTGGAGCACAGCGGCTCAACAGCATGGTTGACATACAGTTGGCATATAGTAGGGCTGTTGCGCATGCCTTGAGGCAATACTTTCCATTGAAATCGCTGTGCTGCACCCTGGTTGTTGATGCGTGGAACTGTGAACGCGAACCTCGGACAGTCTCGGGGATGAAGAGGGATAGAGAAAAAGCAGTCTTTGATGTCGATGGTTGCTGCATGAAAATATTGGGGGACCGCGGTGGGATGCGGGCATCCTGGCTGAGGTGATCCCATTGGCTTAATATGCTTGTTGATCTCGCGGAGATCGTGGAGAAGGCGGTATTTGCCAGTGCTCTTTTTGCTGATGACAAAGACTGGTGAATTGTAGGGACTAGTGGATGACTCTATATGCCTTGCTTGTAGCTGCTCTTCGACAAGGGCAGAGAGAGCTTGCAGCTTGTGAGCTGGCAAGGGCCACTGCTCGACCCAGATGGGCTCCTCTGTGTCCCATTCCAGAGGGATAGGGTCAGGTTTTGAGATGGGAGCAGTGGCCCCTAAGAGGGGGGGGCAGCGCAGCTGAGAAGGCTTCTGTGGTGATTCGGGCCTTTAACTGGCTGAGGACATCTCTCCCCCATAAGATGGTCTGGACTGACGAGAGGACGAGTGGGCGAATTTGGCCTTCATGGCCTTCTCTGTCGCTCCAATGCAGAGGCTGGGATGTTTTCCAGGAGGTAGCGGCTCCTGTGGCGCCGATGACTTGAGGGCCAGTCTCGAGGGGCCAGTGATTAAATGCAGCGACTTCAAAAGGAACGCAGGAGATCTCAGCACCAGAGTCTAGGAGTCCATCGAGCCATTGCCCATCGATCTTGAGCTTTAATGAGGGTTTCCAGTGACGCGAGATAGGCATTGTCCACATTACGGCTTGGGAATTTTTCTGAGGGCCTCTTGAGGGTGGGGCTGAGGCCTGCCCCGCTGGGAGTTTAAAGGCTGCTGGAAACTTTGGGCGGCACGGCAGTCACGGGCCCAGTGATATCCTTTCCCACAACGCGGACATGGCGTAGAAGGGCCCCTTGGTCGTCGCGACGGCGGGTCGGAGTGAGGTGCCGGGTCTGGCTGAGAGCACTTGCGGACAAAATGGCTGGGCTGGCCGCATCGAAAG
This sequence comes from Dasypus novemcinctus, assembly GCF_030445035.2. Taxonomy (NCBI): domain Eukaryota; kingdom Metazoa; phylum Chordata; class Mammalia; order Cingulata; family Dasypodidae; genus Dasypus; species Dasypus novemcinctus. Next base: position 92,404,397 of record NC_080676.1, read on the forward strand.
CAGACGGAAGTGGAGGTAGATGAAACAGCCATGGCAGATGCAAAGGCAGCGGTGAGCGTTTTGACTTGCGGGTCAACGTCACGGCAGGCAAGGACCCACTCATGCAGAGCCTTGTCACGTATAGGGAGGACTACAGCCCGGAATGGCGCAAGGCATCCATCTATGATAAGCTCTTTGGCCAGCGCGAACTGGGCATCCTCGCTGGAGATCTTTCGTTGGCAAGCTTCCAGAACACGGGCGACGAATGCTGGGAAGGTTTCATTGGGGTCTTGAAGAAATTGCGCGAGCTTGGTGGGCTGCTTGGTGGAAACTAGAGAGAACGACCGCTGGACGAGGACTTTTACCCGGTGCCAAAACCCTGGGTCAATTTTGAGATAAGAACGAGGGTTTGCATAATTGTTGGTGCCCGTGTATGCATCGGAGGGATCGAGGACGCCGGCCTGGGCATTCTCCACGATTTGCCAGTCAACAGCCGCTTGATAATGGGCGCGCCATTCAATAAATTGACCCAGCGTCAGGATGGCACGGGCTAGTGCAATCCAGTCATATGGGAGAACGAGTTGGGTCCCTAACTCCTCAAGTAGTTGCTGCGCATAAGGGCTGCCAATCCCGTCTTCCTTTACAGCTTTGCGGAGGGTCCTGACCTCTTCCGCTGTAAAGGGTAGCCAAGTTTGGGGTCGCTGCGGCGTGGGCTGCGGATTCAGCGGATACAGCTGAGGGGTTTGAGGAGGCGTGGCACCGGGGGCCGATGGAGCAGCCAAGGCAGGTGAAGGACTATTGCCGTACGGCGGCGGCAAGGGATAAGCGGAACACGGGTGAGAAAATGGCGGCTTAGCGGCTTCCGGGTGACAACAAGATGGCGGCGGGACCCTTCCAGGCGTCGGCCAAGATGGCGGAGCAGCCACATCCGGCAGCGGACAAAATGGCGTGAGGGGCGTTTCCGGTTTAGCGGAAGATGGCAACCATGCAGTTTCTGGGCCCGAACCGGATGCTAACTGGGCAGGAAGAGGCGGGTAGAGGCGGGAGGAGGAGGACACCGGCGGAGAAGAAGCCGGATGTGCGCCATCTTGGGCAGAAGTGGGGGAAGAAGGCGGAAGTCCGCCATCTTGGGGAGCGGCAGGGGTGGTTTCTGTCTGCTGCGGGGAGCTCGGGTGGGGAGGTTCACGCTCGAGAGCAGCAGCAAGTTGGTTAGACAGAGAGTCAGTGTCGGCGGACTCATCGGGATCACAGTCTAGAGGCCGTTTGGGAGAAGCTTCATAAACGGCTTCGGTCGGAGCGCCAAGGAGACAAGCGCGAATGGCCATGAGAACGGGTAAGAGGCCTGCTGGGAAGGTGCGTTTCTCATGCTCCATGGCGGAGGTGACTCGATCTATGAGTTGCGAGTATGTGTCCGGGCTCCAGAGTTGGCAGGTGGCGAGCCACGGATTAAAAGGGAGCAAGAGATCCCAGTACTTTTGGAGCTGCCGCAAGAAGACGCGGACTCCATTGGCATCGAGCAGGGCAGCAAGGGCCCTGACTTGCGGCGCCTGACGCAATGACAAAGAGGCGCCCATGACGGGATAGGGACGGGACGACGGCGAGGGGTCCCTTGGGGCTCGTCCGGGCGAGGGGTCCCTACCTGGAGAGGAGGACGATCACAGCAGCAGCAGCAGCAGAGAGGGGCCCGGGGAGGAGCCGCCACGTTGGGCGCCAGTTGTGGCAGAGCAGGGGGATTCCAACCTCGCTCAGGCCCAGGAGTCGGGGGGCTGCTCCAGTCGAACCGCCGGCGGGGGGTGCTCCGGGCGGAGCACCAGCTCTCCAGGTGTGGGGGACGCGCGGTTAGGAAAGAACCACGGAGACCGCCTGAGCACAGGAACAGGTCTGCTTTATTACGGAAGTACACTTAGCTATATAGGGGTGGGTAGAGGGAGGGGCGTGATGAAGGGAGGGTTGGCTAAGGGGCGGCTGTGGACAGGCTGAAGCTGATGGATAGACCTGAGGTAAGCAGTTACTGGGGAAGAGGGCAGATTGTAGGTTGGCAATATGGGCAGGACTGGTGGGAAGGGCGGCGGGGGCTGAAAGGGGAGGAGGGGCGGAGAAAGGCAGCAACAGAGGAGTAAGGGGTGTGGGGAGTGGAGTATATGGAAAGCTTTTATATTTTTTAATGTAACATTTTGTGTGATTTATGTATCTTTTTTAAAAAAGATAATAATAAAAAAGGAAAAAACAAAGAAAAAATAAGCAAAAAAGAGTTACCTCCAGAAAACTTCCTTGTTAATCAAATATAGCTTCTCTCTAAGCCAAACTCAACAAATAAACACACTACCTTAACCCCTGGCATGGGACATGACTCCCAGGAATGAGCTTCCCTGGAGGGATTAATGCCAAGTGCCAACCAGCTATGCTTTTGGAAAAAGATCTTGACCAAAAGAAGGAATCATTAAATAGAAAATACAAGAGTTTTTAAGGCTAAAAGCCTTCAAAATGACTCCGAATGTCATTCCAGAAGTAAGACTTCTACATGTCTTACGTGGCTCTCGCTAACTGCCACAGTAAACAAACCTCAAAAAGGGGTAACCCAAGGGCTCTAGAGACATCTGGACACTATAGGTAAATCACACAACACTATGAAGTCAGCAACCCATTAGTGGGTTTTACATTGGAATATATAATAGCCTATTTCTCCAATGTAGAAGAGATAGACTCATTTATAATTTCCCTGCACATGATTCTTCTACCCCTTTTACTTGAACTTATAATTAGCACTATACCTGCTAAATATATGTCCTAGAGACTTAAATCTTTGGTCCGTTCATATGCAAGTTAAGCCCTGAATCTCAGTAGAGTTTCAGAGAACACATACTCTCCAGTTCATCATACTTACCCAGGACGACTTTAAAAAAATGGTGATAGACAACCCCCATCCCAAAAAACAAAGCATATATACAAATTCAAGCAAAACAGTTCCTTCCATCTGCACCACAAGAGCTAAGCCCTTTCTCAGTCTGAAGTAGAGTGGGCATCACCATCCCAAAGTCCTCAAGATTGAAGAATGAACAAACATAAAGAGGGAATGCAACCATGGACCAAAGTAGACTTATTATTATTGTAGTAATGGTAGAACTTGTAACACTGATATAAAGATAGTGGTTAACAGAGTTTCTGAGGGGAAAGGTAGGGAAGATTAGGTGGAACAGAAAGCATTTTTAGGGCATTTGAACTGCTCTGCATTGCAATATTAATAATGGGTACAGGTCATTATACATTTTATCAAAACCTATAAACTTGTTCAGTGCAAAGTGTAAACTATAATATAATCTATAGATCATGCTTCAATATGTGTTCAATTGTAACAAATACACCACACTAATATAAGATGTAATTAATAGGAGAAAATGTGAGATGGTGAGGAAGTGGGGTATATGGGAATTCCCTGTACATTCAAAGTAACTTTTCTTTAATGTAAAACATCTTTTAAAATAAAGTTAAAAATATAGAGAGAGCACTAAAAAGCAGACAGAAAACTACAGGTGTTGGGGGGATGTGGAGAGATAAGAATGATTATCCACTGTGGGAATGTAGAATGGTACAGCCCCTGTGGAAGACTGTTTGACAGTTCCTAAGGAAGCTGAATATAGATTTACCATGTTCTCCAGAAATATTAATACCAGGTATATACTCAGAAGAACTGAGAGCAGTGACATAAACAAATGTCTGCACACCAATGTCCATAGTGGCATTATTCACAATCACGTAATGATGAAAACATCCCAGGTGTCCATCAACTGATGAATGAATAGACAAATTGTGGAGTATGCATACTATGGAATATTACTCAGCTGTAAGAAGAAATGAAGTTGGGAAGCATATGACAATACGGATGAACCTGGAGGATATTATGCTGAGTGAAATGAGTCATACAAAAGGACAAATAATGCATGATTGCACTATTATGAACTAAATATATTGTATAAACTCATGGAGCTAGTAACTAGAATATAGGTTGCCAGAAAATAGAGTGAGGTTAGAGAATGGAAAGCTGAGATTTAATCTGTGCAGAACTGGTTAAAAAAAAAAGTTACTTGTAAATCTTGGGAAATGAATAGAAATGGTGAAAGCACATCATAGTGTTTGTAACTAGCAGTGCTAATATATGGGGATGATAGTGGTTGGAAGGGAAAGTCTAAGGTCCTATATATTACTAGCAGGAAAGCTACAGCATTTAACATGGGACTATATAGCATAGCAAAACCTCATGTGAAATATGAGTATGGGTAATATTGTATATATAAATGTTTTCTTTGAAACAGAAAAAAATGTATGTTAATGTTCCAAGATTGTAATATCAGGTAGAAATTCAACCAAAGGAACTATGGTAATATATAACAATATATTAATAATCTTACATTTACAGTTTAAAAAAGGAAATACACTAGGTGAAAGAAACTAGACAAAATGTACTATGTATTGTGTGATTCCACTATATAAAATGCAAATACAGATAAATCAGAGAGACACAAAAACAAAATTGGAGCTATGTATGATAGGGGAAGGATAGAGAGATTGAGAGGTGATTATTAAGTGGTAGAGTTTTTCTTTTGTTTGTTTTTCTATCATTTGTTTATTATTATTAGAGTAATGAAAATGCTCTAATATTGATTGAAGCAATGAATGCACAACTCTGTGATTATACAAAATACCAATGATTGAACACTTTGGTTTAATTGTATGTTTTATGAATATGTATCAATAAAATTCATTTGAAAAGAAAAAAAGAAAGAATAGAAGAAATACAAACTTCCTAGTAGAATCTGAAAAAAAGAAATTGAAAGGTAAACTCTAGAAAGAATTTTCATTTGATGGTAGCCCAGGTCTTGAGAATACAGGGAAAAGAAAAGAGAGCATAAAAAAGCTAATCTTTCCTACATGGAGCTTACATTTACATGAATCATGAATAAAAGAAGGTAATGCCATTCCTTTTCCTCTTGTCCTTCCTTATCCTCACTTCTTTTCTCCGCTACCACACACTTATATTAAGCAACTGAAGAGAACCCTATCAAAGTACTCAATATCAATACTTGATAGAAAATGACTTTATGGTTCCAGGGACCTCCAGGAATATGGCATCAGAGTATACAGACAGGGCACAGTTCTTGTACAAAAACAACAAAGGAAGTGCAAAAAGCTGTCAGTTGGAGCTGCATTGGGAAACTGCAGAACAGGAGAGCACTGTGCATCATCCAGGAGGGCAAGGGACAGAGAGACAAGACACCAAAATGAAAACTGTGAATCACTAGCCCCCATGGAGGGGAAGGGCACTCATTCCCCACCCTCAGGGCAAACAGCCTAGATAAAACCCAGGGCTCACTGCAGCCAACTGAGAGGGGAACAGATGTCTTCCTCCCTAAGAAGAGGGAGGGTTTGGCAAGGGGCAGAGAGTGTTTCCTCTTCAGTGAGTTTGGCCAGCAAGGCATGCTTTCACTCTCAGCTCTATGCAGACCATAATCAGAGGTTAGTGGAAGTTGAAAGAGCCACCTCCAAGGAAAGATTCACCTGGGAGCCATCTGCTGGCCAGGTGGGAAACTGCAAGGTGAAAATCACTGTAATTTAGAGTCTTCTGTCCCAGACAACTCGGATATGATCTTGTCCCACTAGGAGCCCCTGCCCTATTTTGATAACTTAAGCTTGGTAATTTTAAAGATTCAGAATGAGTTAAACCAAAAATCAAAGAAGAGATATGAAACAAATCCAATAGGCAAGAGAGAGAAATTCACCAACATAATCAGATGTCAAGATATCAGCAAAAAATTACAGATCATACTAAGAAATAGGAAGAGATGGCCCAGCTAAAGGAACAAATGAAAAATCCTGATGGGACACAAGATCTAAGACAACTAATCAATGAAAACCACACAAATCTCTTAAATAATTTCAAGAAGTTGAAGGAAAACATAAGTAAAGAAATAAATGATATTTAGACACTGGATAAACATAAAGAACAGTTTTTAAAAGCCTGCAAGAAAAGGAACAGAGCTTATGGGAATGAAAGACACAATGGATGAGATTACCCAGGTCAGCTAACAGGGAGGTGAAGATGGTCCACCACCACACCAGGGAGCCAAGAGTGCCTACAACCACAAGCAGGAGAATTGCATCCATCAACCATATGGGATCTAAGCCCCCTCTCAATTTAGAGGTGGAGTGGACATCATCAACCTAGGGTCCACAGGATGGAGGAATAAAATATGGATTAGAGAGGACTTACTGGTATTCTACTATAGAACTGTTGTGACTCTAGCAATGGAAGAAATTTTATCACTGATGTGGAGACAGTGCCCACGGTAGTTGCTGAGGGCAGGGAGAGGGAAGAAGAGATGTGATGTGCGGGCATTTTCAGGACTTGGAGTTATCCTAAATGATATTGCAGGGACAGATGCAGGACATTATATAACCTGCCATAACCCAGGGAATGTACTGGGGGAGAGTGTGAACTACAATGTAAACTGTAATCCATGTGGTGCACAGAGCTCCAAAATGTATTCACCAAATGCAATGAAGGTGTCACAATGATGAAAAAGGTTGTTGATGTGGGAGGAGTGTGTGTGGAGTATATGTGAAACTCTTACATTTTTTAATGTAACATTTTTTGTGATCTATGTATCCTTACAAAAAGACAATTAAAAATAATTTAAAAAATAAAAACAAAAAAGCATTTAAGAAATTTTAAAAACTTTTTTAAAAAACTACACCAGAGTCATTTAACAGCAAATTTGAAATAACAGAACAAATAAATGAAATTGAGGACAGAATATATGAACCTGAAAAGACAGGAGAACTGGCAAAAAAAAAAAAAAGGAAAAAATTGAACCGTTTCTGGGAATTGAACGACAGCGTGAAATGCACAAACATGTATATTATAGGTGTTTCAGGAGAAGAGAATAGGAAAGGGCAGAAAGAATATTTGAGAAGATGATGCTTGAAAACTTCCCAACCCTTATGAAAAACATACATATCAATATACAAGAAGGGCAACACACGCCAAACAGAATAAATCGGAACAGACTTACTCCAAGACACCTATTATCTAGAATGTTAATACTAAGATAAAGAGAGTATTCTGAAAGCAGCAAGAGAAAAGCAATTCATCCACATACAAGAGAAGCTCAATAAGACTAAGTTCTAATCTCTCACCAGAAACCATGAAAGTGAAAAGAAAGAGATATCATGTAATTAAGATACTGAAAAAGAAAAACTGCTAACCAAGAATTCTTTATCTGGCAAAACAGTCCTTCAAAAATGAGGGTGAGTTTATGTTTAAATTCTTCTGTTTAAATTCTGTTATGTTTAAATTCTGAAAGAATGAGAGTATGCTACCAAATGACCATATTTGCAAAAGGTACTAAAGAAAGTGCTGCAGCCTAAAAGGAAAAAAAAAAAATGGGTAAGAGACTTGTAGAAGAGTGTAGAAATGAACATTTTTAGTAATGGTAACAAAGTGTAAAAAGACAAACAATAATAAGATATGACAATGGAAAACCAAAGGATAAAATGGAAGAAGTAAGTAAAGCCTTTAAAGTAATAACACTGAACAGCCTACACTGACTCAAGGAGAAATAGAAGACCTCAAAAGACCAGTCGTTAATGGTTATGTTTAACAGTGGAAAGATAGAGGGATTGAGAGTACTGTGTTTGAGGTTTTTCTTTTTGGAGTAATGATAATGATCTGATATTGACTGCAGTTATGAATGCACAACTCTATAATTATACCAAAACCACTGATTGTATCTTTTATATGGATTGTTTGGTCTGTGAATAGATTTCTATAAAACTGATTTTTTTAAAAAAAGACCAGTCACAAGTAAAGAGATTGAATCAGTCTTCAAAAACCTCCTAACAAAGAAAAGCACATGACCAGATGGCTTCATACATGAACTCTACCAGTCATTCCAAAGATAATCACTACCATACCTCCTCTAATTGTTCCAAAATATTGAACATAACTTTTTTGTGAGGTCAACATCACCGTAATTCACAAAGCAGATAAAGATACTACAAAGAAAGAAATTTACATTCCAATTTTTCGAAGGACTATAGATAAAAAAAATCATCAACAAAATACTTGCAAATCAAATCCAACAGTGTATTAATAGAATTACATACCATGATCAAGCTGGTTTTACCCCAGGTATGCAAGAGTGGTTCAACACAAGAAAATCAATTAATGTAATATACTATAGTAACAAATGTAAAGGGAAAAACCATATGATCATCTTGATTGACACAGACAAGGCATATGACAAAATCCAGCACCCTTTCTTGATAAAAACACTTTGACAACAGGAATAGAAAGAAACTTCCTCAACATAATAAAAGGTATATATGAAAAACCCACTGCTAACATCATACACAATGGTGAAAGATCAAAAGTTTTCCCTCTAAGACCTGAACAAGACCAGGATGCCCATTGTCACCACTGTTACTAAACAGGTGCTAGAAGTTCTAGCCAGAGCACTTATGCAAGAAAAAGAAATAAAAAGCATCCAAATTGGAAAGGAAGAATTAAAACTTCCACTATTTGCAGATCACATGATCCTATATATAGAAAGTCCCAGAAAATCTACAACAAATCCCCTAGAGCTAATGAAAAAATTCAGCAAAGTGGCAGGGTACAAAACCAATAAGCAAAAATCAGTAGTGTTTTTATACAGCAATAATGGAAATCAGAGGGGGAAATCAACAAAAAAATTCCATTTACAATAGAAACTAAAAGAATCAAACATCTAAGAATAAATTTACCAAAGAAAGTAAAGGACTTGAACATAGAAAACTACAAAACATTGCTAAAAGAAATCAAAGAAGACCTAAATAAATGGAAGGATATTCTGCATTTATGGATTAGAAGACTAAATATCATTAAGATACCAATTCTGCCCAAAATGATTTACAGATTCAAATCACTGCCAATCAAATTTAAAATAGCTTACTTTGCAGAAATGGAAAAGCCAATTGCCAAACATTTTTGGAAGGGTAAGGGGTCCCAAAGAGACGAAAGTGTCTTGGAACAGAAGAACAAATTTGGAGGACTGACAATTCCTGATTTTAAAGCATATTACAGAACTACAGTGGTCAAAGCATGGTACTGGCGAGAGGAGAGATATGTTGACCAATGTAATTGAATGGAGATTTCCTAAATAGACCTTCACATCTATGGCCAATTGATTTTTTTTTTTTAAGTACAAGGACCAGGCATTGAACAGAACCTCATATGTGGGAAGCTGGCACTCATCCACTTAGGCTATATCCAGTCTCCATGGTCAATTGGTTTTTGGCAAGGTTGTCAAGGCAACTCTTTGGGGAAAGAATTGCCTCATCAACAAATGGTTCCGGGAGACCTGAATATCCATGTGCAAAAGAATGAAAGAGGACCTCTATCTCACCCCATACAAAAATTAACTCAAAATGGATTAAAGACCTACATATAAGAATCAGGACTCTAAAATTCCTAAAAGAAAATGTAGGGAAGCATTTTCAGGATCTTGTGTTAGGCAATGGTTCCTTAGACTTTACACCCAAAGCACAAGCAACAAAAGAAAAAATAGATAAACAGGACCTACTAAAAATTAAGAACTTTTGTGCATCAAAGAAGTTTGTCATCAAGGTAAAAAGGCAACCCACTCAATGGGAGAAAATATTTGGAAACCGCATATCCAATAAGGGTTAAATAGACAGAATACATAAGTCCTACAACTCAATGAAAAATATATAATTAAATAAAAGCTCAATTTAAAAATGGGCAAAAGATTTGAATAGACATTTCTCTAAAGAGAATATACAGGGTGGGGGGGTGGGGTTGAATGGGACCTCACATATATATTTTTAATGTAATATTATTACAAAGTCAATAAAATAAATAAATAAAAAAAAAAAAAACATGAAACATATCCTCAAATGTTAGATGATAAAAGTAGATTATAAAATTTTGGAGACAGTATAATTCCACCATGGAAGGAAAATATTCAAGAACAATACTGAATATAACCCATATGCTTAACTAAAGTAGAATGGATAATTTAAGTTATTACGTGTATTAATACATGGAGTAAAAAATATATTCCAGATACATCAACAGTGTGGATTAATCTTGTGTACATATTGCTGAGAAAAAGAATCAAGAACTAAAATACATGCATGATTTCACTTATGTAAAATTTTAAAAAATAAAAGTCATTTTAGTAATAAGTAATAAAATTATAAAGAAAAGAAAGGGATATATTATTATAAAAATCATGTCCACTTATGAGGTGGAATAAAGTTATGACTGGAGAGGGGTAAATGAGGGTTTCTGAGATGATGGTTATTTTATATTTCCAGACCTTAGTGATAGTTACATGGGAGTTTGCTTTGTAATTATTCATTTAACTCTACATATATTGTATGAACTAAATATAAGTATTATCTTTCCCAGTAAAAATGACATAAGATACTGGAATGAATAAACAAAATCATGAAGTGATTATAAAAAAAAAAAAAAGAGAGAATATACAAATGGCTAAAAAGCACATGAAAACATGCTCATCATCACTATTAGGTAAATGCAAATCAAAAACACAATGAAGGGGGTTGGGGGGTATATGGGGACCTCTTATATATTTTTTTTTTCTTTTAATTTAAGCACCTTGCAGTTATCTTTTTTCCTGAAGATTTGTTTATTTCTCTCCCCTCCCGCCCCACCCCAGTTGTCTGTTCTCTGTGTCTATTTGCTGCATGTTCTTCTTTGTCCACTTCATCTTGTTGTGTCAACTCTCCATGTGTGCGGCGCTGTTCCTGGGCAGGCTGAACTTTCTTTCGCTTTGGGTGGCTCTCCTTATGGGGCACACTCCTTGTGCATGGGACTCCCCTTATGCGGGGACACCCCTGCATGGCACGGCACTCCTTGCGCGCATCAGCACTGCGCATGGGTCAGCTCCACACGGGTCAAGGAGGCTCAGGGTTTGAACGGCGGACCTCCCATGTGGTAGATAGATGTCCTAACCACTGGGCTAAGTCTGCTACCCTTATATTTTTTTAATGTAACATTAAAAAAAATAGCACAATGAGATATTTAACACTCACTAAAATGACTCCTATTTTTTTTTAAGATAAAATTATAGGGAAGAGGGGAGGGGAGAGAAATAAAAATAAATAAATCTTTTTTAAAAATTACAAGTATTGAAGAGCATGTGGAGAAATAGGAACACTCACTTATTGCTGGTAGTAATATAAAATGGTGCAGCTGCTATGGAAGACAGTTTTACAGTTCCTCAGGAAGCTTATATAGAATTACCATATGACCCAGCAATCCCACTACTACATATATATCAAAAGAATTCAAAGTAGTTGTTCAGCACATATTTACAAACCAATGTTCATAGTGGCATTATTCACAAGTGCCAAAAGATGAATGCAATGCAAGTGTCTATCAACCATGAATGGATAAACAAAATGCAATTTATACATACAATGGAATATTGTTCATGCATAAAAAGGAATGAAGTCCTGATGCCTACAACAACATGGATGAAACTTGAGGGTATCATGCTGAATGAAACAAGCCAGGCACAAAAGGGCAAGTATTATATGACCTCACTTACATGAACTAGTTATAATAAGGCAAACTCTTAGAGTTAGAATCCACAATACAAGTTACCAGGGAGTGGACTGGGGGTTGAGAGTGAGGAGTTGATGCTTAGTTTGTACAGAATTTCTATTCAGGTTGAGTGTGAAGTTTTGGAAATGGATGGTGGTGATCATTGAACATTATTGTTAGTATAATTAACAGCACCAAATTGTATAAGTGATTAATAGGGGAAAATTTAGGTCATACATGTCACTGGAATGAAAACTAAAAGATAACAGAGTGAATCTTATTGTATACTATGGATTATAGTTAATTGTACAAGAATAAGAATGCTTTTTCATGAATTATAACAGATGAATGACACTAATACAAGGTGTTAATAGGATGGTATAAGAGAAAAAAATAGACATAATATAAACTACTATGAGTACAATTTTAATATTCTTTCATCATTTGTAACAAAGGTACCACACAAATGCAAAGTATAAACAATAGAAAAGTATATGGGAATGCTGTATTTTTTTATTTTATTTTTCTGTAAACTTACAACTTCTCTAAAAAAACCTTTTTAAGTGACAGAATGTTTAAAATGAGAAAAATAAGACAAATTCACACACACATACACACACACATACATAGTTAAATAAGTTGTTTCATAACAACCCAGTATCTGGAAGAGTAAATCAGTTTTCTTTTCAATTTATCTTTCTTCCTTCCATTGCATTTTTTTAATTTAGTATAGATCATATTCTGTATTTAAGAGCATACAGGTCTACGAACCATTGGGAAACTCTAGCACTATTTGATATTATCTGTCTTTTATTTTTATCCCATCCTTCAATACAATTAAATAATATCTTTCAAACTCTGATATTTGTGGGCTTATACATTCTTCTTATCTGCCCTGGTCGAAAACCTTGCAGCTAATTGACAATTTACCCTTAAAACTGGCTGTGTACTGACTGGAATTAAGTAACACATCTGTCAGGCCACAATTAGCAAGCCAAATTTGCATTCTATTTCTAAATACCCAAGGAAGCATTTTTATCCAAACTGGCAAGTCTTAGGTATAAAATTATTCTTCAACTCTACATTTCATAGGGCTATCTAATAGAGATTGATGCACCAATTAGATGCAGTCTAAATTTTCCTAAATCAAAAACAAGCTGACTGAGGTTTATTCAGCTAGAAATCCCTTGTTAGATTATAAAAAGTGAGACATAAACCAGGCAAACACCAATGTATGACTAATCACGAGAATGAATGACTTTATGAGAAAATTAGAGATTGATTTAAAATCTCACCACAATCTGGGAATAAAAATACAAGCTTAAAGTAAAAGGAATATAATACACCAACATGAATATATATCCGTAAGTGTTCTATGACATATAGGACCTGATGTATTCGTTTATTACAAAAGGAAATCAGTGTTACACTATGGATAAATTTGGAAAACTCTTTGCCTTAGTTTACTCTTCACTATTTTGGGTATGGGTAGTTGGGCTCTTCTAAATAAGGATTAGATAAGACCCAGGAGATAAACTCTGAAAAGGATATGACCTTTTGGGGAAGTAGCACAAAATTATCGACAAATGGCCGGAGTTAAAAAGAGTAAAAAGAGAAAAAATTATAATTATGGGATTGCCCAACTACTATAGGTCAATGGCTCCTTTGAAAACATGGGCATTAAAGGATTTACACAGTGATTAGAAACTCCTAAAATGTTTAACATTGTTCTGAAAGCCTAAAACCCTCACTCTGCAGAGGCAGCACCAAAAGGCTGCACTTAATGCACGAAAGATCATATTTTCAAATGAACATTATAATGAATGATTTCATAAAGGTTTTTCATGCCTTACTAATTTTGATGATGTAAGTCACGTTTAATTAGCCTGGTTAAGTGTCCATTATCAAGAGCAGATTGGGCAGAGAAAAATGTCCTCATTTACTGCTAAACTGACACTGAGATTTATTTAGAATCTCATTCATGTTTTAGTTTCTCTCCATAGGGGTATAAATTGTTTTACAGAGGCATCCCTAAAATCATGAATACTTGAAGGGAGCACCAATGTGCAATTATTAGAGGCAAAAAGCAATTTTTAAATTTTATTTTCCAAAAATTTGACATTGCATAGAAAGGAGAAATCAGGAGCTTTCACCCAAAGTCTTTTTTTTTTTAAAGATTTATTTATTTGTTAAATTATCTCCCCTTCTCGCCCCGCCCCGGTTGTCTGTTCTCTGTGTCTATTTGCTGCATCGTCGTCTTTGTCTGCTTCTGTTGTCGTCAGCGGCATAAGAATCTGTGTTTTTGTTGCGTCATCTTGCTGTGTCAGCTCTCCGTGTGTGCGGCACCATTCCTGGGTAGGCTGCACTTTCTTTCGCACTGGGCGGCTCTCCTTAAGGGGCGCACTCCTTGCGCGTGGGGCTCGCCTGCACGGGGACACCCCTGAGTGGCAGGGCACTCCTTGCGTGCATCAGCACTGCGCATGGACCAGCTCCACACGGGTCAAGGAGGCCTGGTGTTTGAACTATATACCTCCCATGTGGTAGACGGACACCCTAACCACTGGACCAAGTCCACTGGCCCCAAAGTCTTATTGATAAAATAGGGAACATGATACTTTCCCAGAGATGGATCTGACTAGATGGCTGAAAGAAAGAAATCCAATGGTTTAAGCTAATTTAAATAAAAATTTCTGTCATATGATGAAATAAGTTAGTGTTTTTTGCTCAACCACTAAAGAAACTAAAAAATAATAATAGATATCATTCACTGAGCAGTTATTTTGTACCAGACATGGGATTAAATGAATTACAAATATAATTATCAGCTGTTTTAGGTATTATTCTTCCAATTTTCAGACAAAAATATTGGACCCAGAGAGTTCAAAGTGCCAGAGGGGAGCAGATGTGGCTTAAACAGTTGAGCTCCAGCTTCCCACAGAGGAAGTCCTGGTTTCAGTCCCTGGTGTCTCCTAAAAAACAAACAAGCAAAACAAAGAAAAATCCAACCCAGGTAAGTTGATGTGGCTTAGTGATTGAGCACTAGCTTCCCACATAGAGGTCTGGGTTCAATCCCTGGCCCTGGGACTTCAAAAAAAAATTGCCAGAAGTCAAATAGAAATCCAGCAGAGTTGGATGTGAACTGCAGTCATAACCTGACTCTTCATCTTTTGTATTTTATACTGTTTCTCATTTTGTCCACATCACAAATTTACAATTTTTTTCTTTTGGAAGAACCACCAATTTTTATTTCCTAGACTCTTCATTTTTTAAATAGTCATGGTATTATCTTCTTTGACTGATCCCCATTGATGTTGTAGGATAAATAAAAGATGTAAACCCGATTTGAAAATTAAATTTCTTGTAGGTTCTATCCATATATTCTGCTTATCAAAATTCCTCTCTAGGAACTGGTAAAGAGTAGGAGTAATACTTTTTATAGCATGCCCCTTTGGGCTTTTATAAGCATGGGACTACAACAACTAGTCAAAGAAATAAATAAAATTTAGCTTTAAAAAATAATCTCCTGTTTGTAATGATGGAAATGTTTAAGTAATAGATGGTGGAGATGGTTGCACAACACTGTGAATCCAGTTAACAGCACTGAAATATATATTCTTGAATATGATTCAATATGATACGAAATGTTAGAATATATTTATGGCAACAGAATAAAAACTGTTTTAAAATCCATGGAATTTCACTATACAAACCATGAACCCTAAATTAAACCATGGATGTTAATTAATAGCTCAATTGTAAAAAAAGAAGAAAGAAAGGTGCTATCTTCACTGTAAAAGTGTGGAAATGGATAGAATTGATGGTAATGCATTATAGGGAGCATAACTAACACAGCTGGTTTGTAAATGGGATTGTGGCTGAAAGCAGTAGTCTTGGGATGTGTATGTCAGTTGAAAGAAAGCTAGAGAATAATCTAGGGACTGAATAATATAGAGAACCCAGAGATAGATGAGTATAGCTAATAATACAAATACCAGAATGTTCCTCTATGAGCCAGAACAAATGTATACCACTATTACAAGATGGTTAGAATATAGTGATACATGGGAAAAATATAATTAATGTAACTTTTGGACTATAGTTAACAGCAATATTGTAATATTCTTGCATCAAGTCAAAGAGGTACTATATCAATGCCAAGGGTCAATAAGAGGGTATGGGATTTTTTCTTTTAGACTAAGGGAAACATTTAAAGGTATAGTGGGGAAATTACTGCACAACTCTGTGATGAAATTGAGAGCCACTGAGTGTACACTTTGGATAGAATGTATTAAAACAAAGCTTGGGACTGTAAAACACAGTGAACCATGTGGTGGAAGATGGACTGTAGTTAACAGTACAAATATGAGATACAGTTCTTCCATGAGCTATAACAAATATACAATACTAATACATAGTGTTAATATTAGGGCATGCATGGAAAAAATATACCAAATATATACTATGGGTTATAGCTAGTGGTAATCGTCTGATCATGTTCTTTCATAATGTGTAATAAATATTTCACAACAACGTGAGGTATTGGTGGAGGGGTGATGTATGGGAATTCTGCACATTATGCATGATTGTAAGTTCACTTCTCTAATTTAAAAAAATATATGCTTTCATCAACTGTAACAGATGTTCCATACCAGGCCAAGGTGTTGGTAGTGCAGGAAAATCCGATACTTTATGAACAATGACTCTGAACACCCACAACTTCTCTTAAAAAAAAAAAAAAAAAAATTCCTGAAAAGAGTGAAAGACTGAATATACAAATGGATAATGGCCAGACCATACATAAAAATAGAACGTTGACCCCGTATCTGCAACAACCATTTCAGGAAGCTAAACCACAATTCCTGAAACCTAGACTAGCCAGGAATGGATCAATAACTGTCAGCCTCCCTAATTCTTGCTACTGCATCCAAATTACGACTACCTGGAGAAAGCTAAACATGTTCCCCTAACCAATCATACAGGATGCTCCACTTCCAGTTAGCCTGCCTCCAGCCTCCCCATACCAACAGCCTCCAATCAGGGTATACCTAAAGTCTTCCCTTTTTTCCACTATAAAGCTTTCCCACTTCTTGCCTGCCTTTGAGTCTCTGCCAAACTCAAGTGATAGCGGCTCACTTCCCTGCTATAGTAAGCTCTGAGTAAACAGCCTTTGCTTATTCTCATTTAGGTCATTTTTTATTTATTTTCCCAGAAACTAATGTCCTATATGCCATAGCATGAAAAAAAATTAGCATGTTAGATATCCTAGGAGTAAAGGGGACCAATAACTTTAACCCAAAAGTAGTAGACTTCAATTTAAAATTTTAAACATCAGATGTTGGTAATATTAAAGAAATCAGTACCTTGAAAAATGATTGATTCCAGGTTGGGTCAGGGAAGGTTCAAGATAAACATTGTTGCACCAGAAAGCAATAAACTGGTGTTTCTAAATGTTGAGGGTGTGTCAAAAGGACAAATGAGTCAGTCTAAAGGGACTCTCTTGCCAAAACTGAAACAATTTTAAAATAAAAATCATTAAAGATAGCAATGAAGTCTAAAGCATTTAAAAATAGCAATCTAGGTGGAGGACTTGGCCCAGTGGTTAGGGCATCCGTCTACCACATGGGAGGTCCGCGGTTCAAACCCCCGGCCTCCTTGACCCGTGTGGAGCTGGCCCATGCGCAGTGCTGATGCGCGCAAGGAGTGCCTTGCCATGCAGGGGTGTCCCCCACGTAGGGGAGCCCCACGTGCAAGGAGTGCACCCCATAAGGAGAGCTGCCCAGAGTGAAAGAAAGTGCAGGCTGCCCAGGAATGGTGCTGCACACACAGAGAGCTGACACAACAAGATGATGCAACAAAAAGAAACACAGATTCCTGTGCCACTGACAACAACAGAAGCAGACAAAGACGATGACGCAGCAAATAGAAACAGAGAACAGACAACTGGGGTGGGGGGGGAGGGGAGATAAATAAATAAATCTTCTTAAAAAATAGCAATCTATTCATTTATCTATTTATTTTCAGTGAAAATAAATAGGTAAATGAATAAATAAATGGGAGACAATGGAGGAGTCTTTCAAAAAAAAATGTCAATTGCCAAGTGTGGAGAGAATGGTAGAGTTGAAAATCACATTTTCCTCACCATTATGGTAAAATCCAGGAAAGAATCATCAGTGGATGGTAAATCTGAGTCAGAGAAGAAGCACATGAGGAAAAGGATAACTGTTTTATTAGAGTTATTCCTCCAGATTATTAGTTACAAGAAGAAAAAGAATAATTAGGCAGTGGAAAAATTAGTCAAAATCTTGAAAGGGCAGATTATTTTTTATGTTAGCATGATCATAAGGGGCAAATGGACATAATCTGCTTCCAGATATGATACCTTCAATTGGGCACATTTCTTATGTGGTGTTCCAGACTGTGTGGTATAATCTGAATCTAATCATGAGGAAAAAGGAGACAAATCCAAAAAGAGGAACATTTGATTTAAAATAAACAAAAAATTAGTTCTTACTCTTCAAAAACATCTATGTCATGAAAGACAAGACAGAGAAACTGCTCCAGAATAATGGGCACTAAAATATATACAACAACTACATACAAAATACAATCCTGACCTAGATGAGGGTTGCAGATTAAGACTAAAAGCATGTGGGGTACAAATTCACATACCACACTCCCCAAAACCCATAAACCTAATCTAATCACGAAAAAATATTAAACATTCCCAATAGAGAGATTTTCTACAAAATCCCTGACCACGAGGTCTCAAAACTATCAAAGTCATCTAAAAACAAGGAAAATCGGGAGAAATGTCACAGGCAAGAGGAGCCTAAGGAGACATGATGGGTCAATGTAATGTGGAATACTGGATGGGACTAGGCACAGAAAAGAAATTTTAGGTAAAAACTAAGGAAATTTGAATAAAGGATGGGTTTTAATTATTCATTATTATCATTAAAGTAATGATGTTAATGGTTCACTAATTGTAATAAATGTACCATACTAGTAATAATAAAGGAAACTGACAGTGGGGTTCTGGGAATTCTGTGCTGAAATAACAATGTATACATGTTAATTAAAAATACTTTAGGGAAGTGGATTTGGCCCAATGGGTAGGGCATCCACCTACCACATTCCATGGCTCAAACCCAGGGCCTCCCAACCTGTATGATGAGCCGGTCCACTCACAAGGACTGTGCCCTGTAAGGAGAGCTGCCAAGCACGAAAAAAATGCAGTGTACCCAGGAATTGCGCCACACACATGGAGAGCTGATGCAGCAAGATGACGCAACAAAAAGAAACACAGATTCTGGGTGCCGCTGACAAGAATACAAGTGGACACAGAAGAACACACAGTGAATAGACACAGAGAGCAGACAACTGGGGGGGGGAGGGGAAAGAAATAAAAAATAAATCTTTAAAAAAAACTTTATTGCTAAAAATTGATAATCATCATCTGAGCCTTCAGTGAATCATAATCTTTTTGCTGGTGGAGAGTCTTGTCTCCATGTTGATGGCTGCTAACTGATCAGGATGGTGCTTGCTAAATATTGGGGTGACTGTGGCAATCTATTAAAATAGGACAAAAATGAAATTTGCTGCATTTTATCTTAAAAACAAACTCTATTATGTCTCCAGCATTCAGAAAGACCCATAAATAAGCACAGATTGGTTAAATACATGACCAAGTTCTCCTTGTTAATGAAGAAAATGAAAAAATTGCTTGATCATATTCACATCTCATAAAAATTCCTTTTTTTACCTTGAGCATTAATATAGTACCTTCTTTGCCTTTGTTACAAAAATGTCATATCACTGTTAACTATGGTCTATAAATTACTTTAGTTGCAATTTTCCCACATACCACCATATTCTTAATACCTTATAATAGAGGAATATTCTTGTATATGAATTATTAACCACAATCCTCATCTACCAATGAAACCACTATACTTTACAGTGCCTAGATTATAATGCTAGCTGTCTTTCTTTTTTTTAAAGATTTATTTATTTTCCCCTCCCACCTCCCCCACCCTGCTATTTTTGCTGTCTGTGTTCATTCACTGTGTGATCTTCTGTATCTATTTCTCTTTTGTCTTCTCTTCTCATTTTTGCTCCTTTAGAGTTCACTGAGATTCAATCTTGGGGACCTCTGATGTGGAGGGAGGTTCCCTGTCAGCTGTGCCACCCCATTACCTGGTTTCTGCTGTGCTTCACCTTGACTCTCCTTAGTCTTCTTTTATTGTGTCATCATCTTGCTGTGTGACTCACTTGCGTGGGCACTGGCCTGCCGCACGGGCACTCACATGTGCACTCGGCTCACCATGAGGGCACCCGGTTTGCTACATGGGCATTCAGCTCGCCACATGGGTACTCAGCTCATTGCACAGGCACTTGGCTCACCACACGGGCACTGGCTCACAGCACAGGCATACTTTCCCCTTTTTCACCAGAAGGCCCCAGGGATCTAATCCGTTTCCTCCCATGTGGTTGGTAGATGCCCTATTACTTAAGCCACATCCGCTTCCCTAGCTGTCTTTCAATTAACATTAACCTCTCTAGACTACTCCTTTCAGGCATTTATAAATCACATTTATAAATTACATTTATAAATCAGCAGTGTTGTACTCATTATAATGTGTTACCATTAACTCTATCCATTTCCACATATTTACTTTCAACCTTATTAAACATTCTACATACATTCAGCATGAACTTCCCCTTTTCAACCCACATTCTGTCTCATTTTAACCTATTATAACCTATTCCTATTAAGCTCTCAGATGATGCAGATGCTGTGTTCCACTAACCACAATTTGAATAACAAAGTTCTAGAAGTTATGTAAGTACTAAATGTGCCTGGCACATAAGTACTCACTAGATACTTTTGATTTATTTAACAGAGGGAGAGAAGGAGGAAAAAGAGAGAAAGAAAGAAAAGAGAAAATATGAGATTAAAAAGATCTGTTTTTGATCTCATTGTTAATCATCTTATCTTGATCATTGTACCTTTTATCCACAGGGATGTTGTGAAATCCAATACTTCATAAGAGAGTTGAAAAACTTTTCAGGCACATGATGCTGCACAATTATAGAAAACAACAAAATGCTAGAAAGCTGAAAGCAGACCAACCCCTGCAGGGAAACTTTCCCCACTAGGTGTGCCAATTTAGGTAGAGCATAATTTCAGCAAAGCTCCATTTCCTTTTTTCCATCCTTCTTTCCAATGATATGGCCGGTAGGAATGCTATAAGTTCAAAAACTGTCTCATCCTGTATACATTAATGTGAAGGTACAGGGGTAGCAAAAATACTGTCAGCAAGAGAAATTTCATTATAAAAAAAGCTGAAGTCAAATGCTAGCATCCTTACTAAGAGTCTGTCGGTTAAATATTATATTAGTCCCTAATATGGCAACTGTACATTAATGATGGAGAACATAAACCAAAGAGCAGAGGTAAGGACAGGTTAATATGTCGCGCCTTACTGAAAGACATCATTTTTCAGACAGGCCCTGAAAACCCCCGTCAATAGTTAGAGACTTCTGTTATTTTTATTAATTTGTTGAGGTGTAACTGACATACCATAAACCTCACATCACATGTTTAAGGTGTATGGTTTTATAAGTTTTGACAAAAGTATCAACACAATCACGATAATAAACAAATCCATCTTCTGCCAAAGCTCTCCTCATGACCCCTTATAATACCTGCCTGCTCCCTTCCCCAAGCTACCACTGGTGTGCTCCCTGACACTTTACATTAATTTGCATTTTGTATGTACTCTTTTTGTTCTGGTTTCATTCACTTACCATAATTATGTTGAGATTCATCCATGTTGTTGTATGCATCACTGGTTCATCCTTTTTATTGCTGAGTAGTATTCCATTGCATGGATATTCTGCAAATTGTTTATCCTTTCACATGTTGACAGACATTTGGATTGTTTCCCATTTTGTACTATTCCAAACTAAGATGTTATGATGACAATGAAGTTTTCAACCCCTTCCCTATTCCCATCCCTTAGAAGATGACAAGCCCAGTTGTTTCTACTGTTGAGTTTTATCAAACTTTCAGGGAATTCTTAAACTTTTCAACTGTTCCTGGGCATTGAGAAAGAAGGCAAACTTGCCAAATCATTTTATGAAGTAAGCAAAACCCTGATTCCAAAATCTGACAGATGCCCCATCCCACTCTAACTCACCCTCAATAAAAAGAAGGTGAAAATGATTTTTAAGGGTCATTAATTTCAGACACACACTAGAGAACAGTTGAGGGGGAGGGTTTCAAGGAGAGGGTATGACCCTGAGAACAGCTTTCACATTCTTTCACAGAGAAAGTAACTGCCCCTGTTAATCTGTTCTATCCCTCTGCCTTTTAGACATATTTCAGCTAAGTCATTCCCGAAAGCTGTTGCATCTGTCCTACTCTTATAGATCCTAAGGAACAAGAACCGCCGTGCTCTCTCTCAAGAATCTGTGCTGGGGGTTTCATCTGATTTCATTGGTCCCAACCTATATTTTCCCAAAGCTACATCAGTTCATTTATTTTACTCAATCCTTTAAACAAGGGGAACATTCAGTATGAATATAAATGCTGATCAAAGGATCTAAGTAGAAAACTTAATTTTATAATACAAAATTTTAATTTTTTATCTTTGTTTTGGTGGGCATACAGCCATGTAAGAGTTGGTGATACTGAACTAAGGTAGTAACGTTATACTAGTAGAGAAAAACCAAGAGAACTGAATAGAATCAGAAGTGACTATAAATCCCTGGTATACATAAAAGCTGACTTATATAGCAGCTCTAAATTTTATAATTTTCCTAGGTTGCTTTGCCAAAAGTTTTATACATGGTGCATATTTCCTTATCTAGTATATAAAATTTACTGCTCACCATAGATATCATATTGCAACTAATATGTAGAGAAGAGTAGTAATGATTGTGTTGCTATTAAATTATAATACACCACACAGGTAACAAAAAAAAAATCATATCATTTTTCAATCCCAGAATTGCCTAATCTCTGAGGGCATCCAAAAAATATCTAACATGCCCCAGAATGAGATAAATTTAGGAATTTGGAACAAAATACTTTTAAATGTATAATATAATTTGTTAGTACAGTGGTTTTGGTTTAAAAAATCATAGATTTATAAACAGTCATTGCTTTAAGAAGAGAAATGATCTTTCAACTCAAAACGTTTATTCAGAAACAAACAGCTATATCCCCATGAAAGATGAGTTCTGATTAAAACTTCTGGAAAGTGTTAAAGAAGATGATTTTTTTAACTATCTGGGCAGAGACGGGATAGAAAAATAAATAACATGTTTTGTGTTGGGTTGCCTTAGGAATTGCAGTGCCCTCTTTCAATGGATTAGGAAAAACAAAAGGTCATTCTGACTCTTTACCATTCATTAAAAATCTTCAAAGGTAATGAAACATGTGGTGTGGAATACAATCTTAGACTTCTCTAAAAGGCTCTTTTCTTTTAAGGAAACAAGTAAAGCACACTTGAGAAAGTGACTCAAATAATTTCCTATTAATATTTAATTCATTATTGAATAATGATTGCCTTCAAGTTTTCTTCAATATTCCAGGAGATGAAAACCATGTTATATTTAATACAGCTTTTTAAAAATATTTGGTTTTCTTTATTTTTAAAGAAGCTTTAGATTACATAAATGTTATATCAAAAATATAGGGGTTTCCTATATGCCCCACCCCCTTCTCCTGCATTTTCCCACATTAACAACATCTTTCATTAGTATGGTACATTTGTTACAATTGATGAACACTTATTGAAACATTACTACTAACCATGGCACATAGTTTATGCTATAGTTTATACTCTGCTTGGCATGATTTTATAGGTTTTGACAAAATGTATAATGGCTTGTATCCTTCATTGACATGTCACGCAGGACAATTCCAATGTCCTGAAAATGCACCCAAATTACACTTAATCTTCCCTCTTCCTCCCCTTAGAACCTCTGGTGACCACTACCTTTATATTAATGATACAAGTTCTTCCATTGCCAGAACAATAATAAGTCTATAATAGAATAATAATAGTTCTCCTTTAGTCTACTGTTCACTCCCCAATCTTGAGGATTTTGGGATGGTGATGCCCACTCTATTTCTAATTGAGAGGGGGCAGATGGATGGAACTGTCTTGCTTGCAGTTGCAGACACTCTCTGTTTCTTGAGATGGGCTTTGTCCATCTTTATTAGATGGCTTTCTCTCTCTCTTTCTCTCTCTCATACACACACACTCATACACACACATTTTCACACAAATACAAATATAAAATATATACACACACATACACACAGGCCTCAAATTATCTAAGAGTTGTTTAGCTAGAGTAGTTGAGGGAGTGGTACTCTGTAAGGTTATACAAGTTTGCAGAGTATGTATGCCTTTGGAAGACCTGCACAGTAAATAGCAAAGACACCATTAGCAACAGCTCAATAGGAACACAACAATGGGCTACCATCTAGAAATGATACTGAGAAAAACAAAAGCAAAATGGAAAAAAAAAATGGCCATCTAACCATCTAACTTGTATAAGGTCCACTGAGAGCAACACCTGGGAGCCACCCTGGGCAATGGGAATTGCCCTTGGGGGCTAGTATAAAGGAAAAAGAAGATGGATTATAACTCCAAAAAGAATAATTGAATGCCCAAACAGAAACCAACTGCCACTCCTTAAGAGAGAGAAGGAAAAATAACAGTCTCTTCTTCCCCTTCCATGACCATAGTCATAATTAACTTTTATTTGGCTAATTATAGTTTAGGGGAGGGTGTCTGGGAAGCCTAGCAGGGCCATTAGGAACTATAAGCAGTTTGTCAAGGCACCTCGGACAATAATGCTGCCACAGCTGTCACACGGGCCTCTGTCTCTGATCTTCCCTTAGCAAGAGGACAAAAGAAGGGGAAAACCCCAAGGTCAAGTGCTTCATTTGTGAAGAAAAGAAGCAACAGCAACAGCAATATTCTCTTTTCCTTTTCAAATTCTATTTCTTCTAAGAAAGTTTAGACACTTAGCTCAAGGTTTTACATTTCAGCCTATAGTAGGATCATCTGCTGAAATAGGTAATAAATGGAAGAAGACATAAATTTTTAAGAAGCAGATGTGCTTCTGTCAGAGGTCAAGATGGAGGGTGTTCTGGAAGTACCAGTATAAAGTGTAAATATGATGTAATAATTTTCCTAGGCAGATCCTTACCCAAGGTGACTTTGGATCTGTAGCTGAAACAGAGAAGAAAAGGGCGTTTGCATGTTTGTCTTAAAGAAACTCCTAGATACACTGGAGTATTCATTGGATGCAACTGTCCAACAAGTACATGTGTTTGGGCGAAGGATGAAGGGACAGGTGACTTGGAACTTGAAAGGTATTGCAGAGTCCCCTGAACATCAGTGTGGACATTGCCTGGAGGGACGGCTACTACGGAGGGTGGCAGGTGTCTCTACTGATGTTTTAGAGAGTCAAGATGTACGAGAGCCCATCTTTTCAGTGTGACAGAGTTAAAGGCTTCAAAGCTGGCTGGTAAGCAAATTCCTTTTGAAAACAGTATAGTATAACTGTAAATATTAAAGGGGATTTCACAGTGATAGGCTGTGATGCTGAGGAAAGATAAACAGAGCCATGACCTGTTTAGTTTGTTGTCCAGAGGCCAAGGAGTGCAGTTGCTGTGGGAGCCAAGGGACCCCGGTTGTGGACGGCACTTCAATTCAGAAATATACCTTTTCAGCTATTCATTTCACCCACCAGTGGGGATTTCATCACACATCTGTTTAGTCCAGAGGGGAGAGTCAATGGTCACTTACTTAAGTGAGAAAACAATCATTTTCTATCACTGAAAATCAAAAGGCTAGAATAGTTCTCAAGTCTACCACAATAGGTATAGTATGAAAATTTACACCAATTCCATGTTTAATAAATTGGAAAGTAAATCATTGACAAGCCCTTCACTTCTTCTCCCCAAATTCCTTTGGACCATGGAAATTCTCTTTAAGTACTTTTCAAGTTTCCTGACAATAAGTTTTTTGTTTGTTTATTGCTGTTGCTGTTTTTTTAAACTATAAAATTTTATTGAAGGACATAGAACAAGGTCTGAACAAATGTAAAACATACAATGTTCCGGGATGAGAAGAATTTATACAATAAAATGTTCATTTCTCCTCACACTAATTATTTCTGTGATTCCCATTTAGAATCCCAACAGAGATCTTAGGGGAATGGAATAAAATTACCTTAAAGTTCATATGAACGACTTGATTCTTGAGAATATATATTTTTTTCTTTTTTGAATCTGCCTCTCTTTTTTTTTAAATTTTTTTTTTAATTATCTTAATAGCTGCTGTCCCAATACATACCTGGGATTCACAATAAAAGGTGAATCAAATATGCCTTTGGTAAATCCTGTTTTATTTATCCAATAGCTAAGAGCTCTGTTAAACAGAACAGAGAAGAGATTTACACCAATATCATAGGAACCCTCAACTGATTACTGAGTTGTTTTTTTTTTTTTAGATTTTATATATTTTTCTGCTTCCATCGCACCCACCTTGTTGTTTTGTGTTTGCTGTCTGCTCTCTGTTCGTCTTCTTTTTTAGAAGGCACTGGGAACCAAACCCATGTGTACAGAGGCACCCAATTACTTGAGCCACCTCTGCTCCCTGCTTGTTGTGTCTCTTACTGAGTCTTCCTCACTGTGTCTCTTGGTTGCATCATCTTGCTGCGTCATCTTATTGCACCAGCTCACCACATCAACCCACAGCTGCAGCTTACTCTCTTGCTCATCTTCTTTAGGAAGAACCAGGAACTGAGACCAGGACCTCCCATGTGGTGGGCAGGCACCCAGCTGCTTGAGTCACATCTGAGTTATTTTTAAAAAGGTACCACTGAAGTTATCATTGTCCAAGAGCTCCCTCTTCACTTCTCAGATGAAGCCAAACATAAAAATTTGATTCAGGAAGTCAATATAGAGGAGAAATTACAACCATTAACATTTATGTAACAGAGGCAAAACTACACAGGAACAATTCATCCAAAAATCATACAAATTTGTTCTCTCCTCTTCAGGAGTTAATCACGGCCTATACCTCAAATCTATCTTTATAGATGTATCCACTGGTGAGCTCCTTAAAAACATGGACTTCTAGGTTTTTACTCTTAAAGGTTTTCATTCAGGTGGTCTGACCATGGAGATCTGAAATCTAAATTTTCTCATAAGAGTGAGTGTACTATGTACTGATATTCATGACACATAGAGGGATTTTTTAAAACAAATAGAAAAATATTTGATTTGTGTTTTGATTTGTTTTCAAACAAAAACTATACATAAATATAATATAGCATAGTATATAGATCACACTATTTATGGTATATAACATATGTTTCATTGTACATAGGAAAAAAACCTGAAATAAGACCTTAACAATAGTAACATTGAGTAATCTCTGGGAGATGGAATGGGGTAGAGTAAGGGAAAAATTAGACTATTACTTTATATATTGTGGAACATTTGTTGTTCTTTAATGCATTTGTGTGTTACTCTTCTAATTTTAAAAATGTAAAAGTACTGTGAGAAGAATTACAGGAGGAAAAAGTGTTAATGCCCATGCCATATGCCTTTTTTTTAAAAAGCAAACCAGAGCAGCAATAATAGCCACTTTAGAAAGATAGTTGGTATCGTTGAAGAAAACAGGTCATTGAAACATGTACAAGCATATTCAAAGCTACTTTATTTATAATAGCCTACAACAGGCAGCAATCCAGTGCCCAACGTCCAATTAGAAACAATCCAATTAGAAAGGAAAAATAAAACTAGCTACCTTTGGGTGATAGTATTTACCGGGACAGTCCTAATGTTACCTTCCGCGTTGCTAGAAATATTCTTTATTTTTATCCACGTTGTGGTTAAAGAGTGTTTGAATATGTAAAAAGTCATGGAGCACTTAAGATTAATGTGCTGTTCTGTATATACAACATAACTCAACGAAAAAGAAAAAGAAAAGATGCGTGGTAGTTTGAGACCATATGTCCCCAGAAAAGACCTTGTCCCTAGAAATGGCCCATATCTGTGGGTGTGAACCTACTGCAAGTGGAAATGTTAGATTAGATTACTCCACTAAGGTGTGGTGCAGGGTGGGTCTTAATCATCTTACTGGGGTCCTTTAAAAATGGGTGAATATGGAAAGAGGAGGGCACAGACACAGAGAGAATCCCCCCACCCAGAAAAGAAACAAAAAAAAAGGCAGAGGAAGAAGGTCCAAGAAGCCAGAAGGTGAAATCAATAGAATCTGGGAGAAGAAATTCACAGGAGTGCAGAAAGACACTACAGAGTCTGAGAGAGAAAACCATGAGAGCAAGAAGCTGAAATTAGTGGAACCCAGGGGAAAGAAAGCCACAGAAGCAGCAGCCAGAAGTTAAAAGGCAATGGAGCCTAGAGGAGAAGGCAGAGACCAGCAGATGACACTATTGTGCTCTGCCATGTGATAAGAGTCCATGGCATAAGGATAGAAATATTGACAGTGGAATAGAATTAAAAGTCCATAAATAAACCCATACATCTATTAAAAAAAAAAAAAAAAGAGTCCATGGCAGAATTGCAAGCAGCCACAATTTCAGGGAAAGAGTTTCACCTGATACCTTGATTTGGACATTCTTCTCAGCCTCAGAACTGTAAGCTTATAAGTTAATAAATACCCATTGTAAAAGCCAACCCATTTCTACTTTATTGCCTTGGCTGCCTTTAGCAAACTAAAACAAGATAGTTATTTTCAATAGAAAGCATAATCTGGACTGTTTTGGGGTTCCTTAGTAAACTCTCCAGCTGACCAACGTGCAGTCAAGAGGATGGTAAAAAGACTATCAGCAGTCACATCCAGGGATGCGGACTTGGCCCAATGGATAGGGCATCTGCCTACCACATGGGAGGTCCGAGATTCAAACCCCGGGCCTCCTTGACCCGTGTGGAGCTGGCCCATGCGCAGTGCTGATGAGCGCAAGGAATGTCGTGCCACGCAGCGGTGTCCCCCGTGTAGGGGAGCCCCGCACGCAAGGAATGCGCCCTGTAAGGAGAGGTGCGTGTGGAGCTGGCCCATGCGCAGTGCTGATGAGCGCAAGGAATGTCGTGCCACGCAGGGGTGTCCCCCGTGTAGGGGAGCCCCGCACGCAAGGAATGCGCCCTGTAAGGAGAGGTGCCCGGCACAAAAGAAAGTTCAGCCTGCCCAAGAATGGTGCCACACACACACAGAGCTGACACAACAAGATGACACAACAAAAAGAAACACAGATTCCTGGTGCTGCTGATAAGGGTAAAAGTGGTCACAGAAGAACATACAGAGAATGGACACAAAGAGCAGACAACTGGGGGGGAAGGGAGAAAAATTAATTAATTAATTAATTAATTAATTATTTTTTAAAAAGTAGTCATATCCAGGTCTTACCTCTAGGTGGAATCAGAGGAACAGCTTCAGCCCAAATCCTCCCTAAGCAAGTCTAGACTGTCCATATCAACTTTCCCTCCTATGTTGCCACATCCTCCTGTGCCCTGGTGATCCAGAAAAGATCATCTTGATAGTAGCCTAGAGAAGGAAGCAGTAAACTACTTCTAGGACCAACTAGTTATAAATTTTTACCCAGAGAAAAAGGCTTTGAAGAATACCATTGAGTCACTATTTATATTATGTTTTTACAACAGAGCAATCTCAGCCACTTCAACTTTCTCTGCTCTAGCCTATATATCCCTTTTCAGGACACATAAAACCCAGAAGTGAGGAGTGCAAACAAGAAATAAGGAAGATAAAACTTGCTACTTGCTAGAGTCTTAGCAAGTTTGCATTCCCTCTGCCTTACGTGAGTCTAACAGAACATGAATGGAACAGGAGGGTCTATGAATGACACAATCTTCCCAGGACTTGCTTTTGCTTTCTCAGTCTTTTCTAGTTTTAAAAATACCTACTCTTTCCTCTGTGCGTCTACTTGTCTTCTTTCTTGGGGTACTTTCTAGAATCTCATCATCAAGATTGTGCTTTATGGGAAGAAAGGAATATCATAATAATAGAGATGCTAGAACAGCTCCTAAAGATCATCAAACTTATCTCAACAATGACTTTAGAGGGGTTAATTACTCACTTATTAATTTGATGTTTATGGCTCTGCCACTTTCAAACAGTGTAATAAAAAATTAGTCATTTACAAGAGAAATTATAGCAGTAAATCTTTGGAAATAAAGATTACAAATAAGGTCAACTATCCAGCTTTGTTCAATAATTTAATGTCCAGTTGAAGCATAATTCCAGGAGGAAAGTTTAGGAAAAATTTTGGCATCCTAGTCTAAATAGGGTTCTTTAGGAATTCAAAAACAGGGCATCTAAAAACTTCATAGGAACTAGAAGCAGAGTGTGTCCAAATGTAGGAATATTCACTACTCACTTCCCTTCAGCTTGGGGGAACACCAACATTCAGACACTGCAGGTACTTTTCCACTAACCTTCCTTTCCTCAGATTTCCCTCTCCACAATCATTGTCTCAATGGTACTTTATTGTTACTGTCTCTGAGTTCTCTAACTTTTATGTTAAGGGGAGGTCTTAGTAGAGATGATTTACTCCTTACCTGGGTCTTCCTTACCACCATAATAGACAGACCATGTAGCAATAATCAGCCCTAGATCGTGATTTGTTGGATGGCTTTAGGAAAAACCATTTAAACTCTCTAAGTCCCAATTAACTCACCCTAAAAAAATAGGGTAAAATTAAGATTTAGATTAATATAAGATTTTATATTACTCATTTATTCTCATAACACCTTTATTTTATTTTATTTTCTACAGTGTAAAAAGTATTTTTATTATGTGTGGCAAATTAAGTTAATTTTTATTTACAGAATTCAACATGTGGTCATTCCACTGCTTAATTATCAAAACCAACTTAGTTCCTCTGAAGCTTGAAACAAGATTTATCTTCAAGATAGCCTCTTAAAAGAATCCACAACTCTTTCCAGTCAGCCCTACACAATAACAAGAGTATAAAAGTTATATCCAGGAATGGGTTCTGGAGCCAGCTTCCTTCTGTAAACTCTACTACGTAACACTGGTTAATAACCTCGATTATTTGGATTATCCATGTAGAGCACATTTGTATGTAGCCTTGTCTTATGCTATCAGCCTTTTGCAGATTTCAAAGACAGCATGAGTTAATTACATTAGAAAATAACATGTAGTTTCCATTATTTCTATTGATCAGTGCTGATACAAGCAATGTATTGAAATAAAACAAGGATAAAGAATGTTCCCAATAGGCTGAATGCTAGCAAGGTAGCAAAAAGAAAGCACGGTGGGGAGTTTTTTTTTTATGGTCAACTCCACAGCAAATCAGAAACTGCATTCTAAAAGCCTTAGTAATGACCATCACAATACCTTTAAAGTGTGCTCTACTACTAGTGCCATTAACAGATGAAGAATCAGGGGCACTGAAGTTAAGGAACTTCCCCAAAGTCACACAGTTCCAAAGTGGCAGAGATGAGATTTGGCTTCTGAGTATAAAAATTTTATCACTCTGTTCTACTGCTTCAAATACTTGGGCAGTTAATATTAGCTATTATTTTATTGTTCTAGGGGTTCTACAGTACTAAAATAATTACCACTCTTTCTATTCAACTGATTTACCAAAATGACCACTTTCCAAGTCCCAAGAAAAATGGAAAAATCTAAGACTCTCTCTTTCCTTTCTCTCTTTTCTCTCTCTCTCTCTCTCTCACACACACACACACTCATGCACACACACTTCTTTCAAAAGAACAAGTCTGAAAAGAGCAGCTTAATGAGTCCACAGCTATACTGTTCAACTGGTAAATAGACTGTGCTTGGGGATGAGCTTTATGCTTAGCAAACAGTGGTCCTAATCACTTTGGGTCTACTGTGGTTGACTGTCCTACCTACCTTTACTCTGGCAGTCCAGGGAAGTTAGCATTGACCTGAGATCTGAAAGATGAGTTGGAATTATCCAGAAAGAAGAAGATGAGAGGGAAGTTAGAAAGAGGATGTGACAGAAGCTGGGTGGACCCCAGAAGATCATGTCCTCAGACCTATTCCATTCCTGTGTTTGTTTACCTATTGTAGATGGGACCTTTTGATTAGACTCAGTTAAGAGCCCTTTCTTTTAACTAGATCACTTCAGTAAGGTATGACCCAGAATTGGTCTTAATCCTTTTACTGGAGTTCTTTATTAAACAGGAGAAATGTGCAGAAAGACATGGGGGGACGGGGAGGGACTGGGGGGGGGGGGCACAGTGACAGAATGAAGCCTCCAGAAATCAATAAACCCAGGAGAGAAAAGCCACAAATGGAGTAGCCCAAAGCAGAACTAGCAGTGAGGCCTGGAGGAGATTGGAGAGAGAAGAGACGAGCAAACACTATGTGCCTGATCACCCACAGTTGAACTTGGGGAGAAAGTGAGCCTGGAGGAGAAGGCAGAGACCAGCAGATCTGCCATTGTGCCTTGTCATGTGGCAGGAGTACAGGATGATCAGCAGTTGACGTTTGGTGAGAGAGCATCTCTGATGATGCCTTGATTTGGACATTTTCACAGCCTCAGAACTGTAAGATTTTAACTAAATAAATGTTCATGGTAAAATCCAACCATTTCTGGTATATTGCATTGGCAGCCTTTAGCAAACTAAAACAAGGAAGAAGAAGAAAAGGGAGAAGAGCCAGGTATGAAGGTCATGAGGTAATAATAAAATGCTGGGCCAGTTCTGATCCTAAAAGATTATCAAAATGGATTGAGATCAGTAAAAGAAAGACTCAAAATGAAAACAGAAAGGTAGGTAAAGGGTAGATCATGCAAAGCACCGAATGTCAAGGGGAAGATACATACCTTCAAGTTCAAGAGAAAGAAACTGAGGAAAGGAAAGAAACTAAAGACTTCTGGACAATGTTTGAGGCCAGAATCCATCAATGTATAATTGTAACAAGCTATCTGATATCAGAATTATGGAAGTTTGATATAGGGAAAAAGGTTGGTCCTTACTAGTACACCCATCCATCTATCATTGTCCTTAAGCTATTTTCCAACTCTTTAAGTTGACAAAACTGATAGTAATGCAAAAAAATCTTGTCCACAGAAATGCAAATTAGTTTTATCCAATTATTATACAATTGATCACTGCCTTGTAGAGCTATTTGCCTCTATTTATAAATTCATTTCAGCATTCCTTATCTGCAAATATAAGTGAATGATACTTTGAATTCATTATGTATTTAGCGGGCCACAAAATGAATAACCTGAAGATGAATTTTTACTGATACAGTTTCATTATCGTCTATGGAAAGTAATCAAATTTTATGTTTCATGCATGAAAAATGAAAGATAATATTATATATATTTCAATGGCTTTTTATGATGAAGCATATATGAATATTAAGCTAATTGGATAATCCATAGAATAATCCTCACTCTCTCAAGGAAAATAATATCATATATCAAATCTAAGGTGCTATCAATCGTATAAGTCACCATTATATTTCCACCACTTAAGAAAAAAGGAAAGGAAAACACTTTCCATTAAACTATGACAAAATGCCTTTCTGAGAAAAAATACATAAGTAAAATTAAAAATTTTTAAATTTAAAAAATAATAATGCCTTTCTGTCTTTTGGAATTTTTATTTCATACCTATTGAAAAAGCATTTTCAGATTTATTTAGATATTGACATACCATACTGGAATTTATAAAAAATATAGATAAAATCAATCAAAGTATTCCTAATACTTCTTCACAAATACAGGTCAATTCTTCTGAATCACTTTCCAATTCAATATCATATTTGAGTTGGAAAGTTTTTCTACCAGTTTTGTCCTTTATGCCATCAAAGCAAAAAATACTCCATTGTGGTTTCTATGGGCTTTCCTGATCTAACTATAATTTGTTAATACAATGTTTTCAAACCACAGCCAGAACTTAATGGACTATGTCAAATGTTCCTGAAACAGTCTGTTGATTGAAAAATTGAGAGTGTCTTAGTTTGCCAAGGATGCTATCACAAATACCTTACATTGGGTTGACTTCAACAACAGAAGTTTATTGTCTCATGATTTTGGAGGCTATATCAAGGTCTTGACAGGCCATGCTTTCTCCCAGTCCATAGCATTCTGGTGCCAGCCTGCTGCAATCCTTGGGATTTTGGGCTTGCACCTCTGCCTTATCACATGGCTTTTCCTTCTAGCTTCTACTTCTCCTGCTCAGTCATCTTTGTCTCTGCCTAGATTTCTTATCTTAAAATGATTTCAGCCATATGGATTAAGGCCCACTCTGACTGAATTTGACTTCATCTAAATAGGATCTTCAAAGATCCTGTGCAGAAATGAGTCCACACCTCAAACGAAAAATATCTTCAAGGTTCCTATTTACAAATGGGTTCACACCCATAAGAAAGCAGATTAAGACCTGACCATGTCTTTTTTTTATTTACTACCTCCCCCCACTCGAGCTACTTCCCTCATCTGTCTACTGTTGTCTGCTAGTTGTCTCTGCATATTGTGCCTTGACCATATCTTTGGTGGGGTACAGGATTCAATCCCCAAGGAGTTGAAGTTCTCCATCATGCCAATCAGAAAGAAAGAAAAAACACCTATTACAACCACTAGAGGGTACATTACAGATAGCAAAGAGCATACCAATACCTGTCACCAAGCACAGCAGTCTTAGAGGTCCACCCTACTTCATGGTTTGCAGGTGTCAGAGTTGCCACATAAAGCACTAGGTGGAACATAGATAAGAGACAGAAAGATCATCTTGAGTAGTAGGTGTCAGTTTCCCATGGCCAGAAGGTCTCAAACCACAGCCAACACAAGATGTTCTACACACATCTTGTGTTTGTATCCTAGTGGAAAGATGCCACTCCTTCCCCACCAGGAACAGATATACCAGCACGGATGAGCTGGTTGCCATAAAATGTAGATACTTTATCAGGCTATCTCCAGTGAATGGTTATTTAGGGTCCTAGCAAAAGAGGAAGGAATGTGCTAACAGGCAGACCACCATCAGCTAGGAGATACATTTTACCCCAAGGCATGCCAGAGGAGGACGTTAGCCCATGTGTATCATCTAATCCTAGGAGTCAGGCTAACTCTCCTAGTCCTGAGAACAGGGTTTATCACTGGGTCACAGGGAAAGACAGCAGGTTGAGCTAGAACCATCTACTACCACATCACACCACCAAGAATAACAGTCTAGGACTGTCACGCCCAGGCATTATCAACTCAGTCATGTCTGCCACCTGGCTGGCAGTAATTAGAAGATGCCCTAAATTGTAAGACATCTTCATTTCAGAAAATTTCAAATGTCTTAAAATTAATCAAGATATGGTAACAAACTTCATTTTGCTTTTGTTAGGTATCAGTAGAAAAATAATTGTGCTGTGTTCAGGTGTGAGTGCACTGAAATTCCCCCTGCTAAATTCTGTGATACACAAAATTCATGTTTTACTGCTCATAGCATAAAAAGAGTTTATTTTAGGCAACAGATCTTTAAACTAGTGTGCTAGCTACTATCAGAGGTTAGTAGAATATGGGCTGAGGTCAACAGAAATAGAAACAAGAGCCCTGCTCAGGCAGAATGACTCCCAGAGAGAATGTCACAGGTTCAGTTAGCAAAGATGAGATGGGTCAATTTGGTTTTGCCTGACCATTTTGAAATATATGATTTTGTGAATCTTCGAAGTTTTTCCTACTAAACTAGGTTATAAGAGTAAGAGGCTTGCACAGAAAAACTGAGAAATTCATAGTTTAATGTTTTTGTTAAAAAGAAAACTCACATTAGATATCATTATTTAACATTTATTGAGTTCCCTAGGTTTTTTAAAAGGTTATAAAACACAGTATTAAAGATAATCCTATAATCCTCAGAAAAAAATGTTGGTTTTTTTCAACCCTATTATGAATAGAAGATGTTACCTGTTTTATAAGCCAATTCACACTCTTAGAAAACCTATTTAAGAAGCTGAATATTATGCTCAAATCTCTTAAGCTTCATTGGTACAAGACAAAGATTAGAATCTGACTACAGAGAATTTTTCAGATCTGCACATTGTTGGACTTACTCTTAAATTTGAGATGGCAAGAGTTTGCCACTGAGGAAGAGAACATTGTACATGTTTTTTTTTTAACTTCTAGCATAATAGCAATGTTAAAATTTAAAAAGCAAGAAATTATAGTTTAACCTATCCCATAAATGTCTCTTGATATTCCAAGGAAAGGAAAGAAACTAAAGATGATTGTCAGCACAATGTAAGGTACTTGACCAGGATTCTAGAACTTAATTTTCATAACATAGTAACAAGGTAGAGGGGTGTTTTGGGAAACCAAAGTCACATGCCAGATCATGAGGTTGTGGAAACAGGGTTGGAATTGGAACCCATTCTGCTTGACAGTCTCAGTTTATACTCTTTATACCTTCATTCCTGATAACAGATTATTACTCTTCCGGATGTAATGATTTCTGTGTCCACATATTCCCAGATTACTGAAGAAGAAACAACTAAGAAGCCAATCCATATTGAGACAGAGGCAAAGAGGGATTCAGTTTCTATCTGCCCAGTAATAAGCTTAACAGTCTATTTGCTGGACAGAGTGCTTAGAATACTGCCTGTAGGTTACTTAGCTGCCCCCACTAATTAGATCCTTTCCCAGGACCCAATCAAAACCATGTGATAATCCTCTACCTCCCCTTCTCTCCCTACCCGCTTCCACCTGCCCCCTCTGCTTTCTCTAATATTGTATAATTGGCAATTGAAAAAAATAATAAAAGAGGCACAATGTTCCAGCCCACAGTCTTCATAGTCTTACAGCCTGTAGTTCTGGGGCTTTTTTTTTTTCACAATAGGATTCTAATCCTGGAAAGATTAAGCAGCTACCTGCAGCTTTACTGTAACTATGAGGAGTCCTGCAAATCCAGCCAGAATTCAGGGTGTTTTAACTACAATATACTCCATTAGACCCTGTGACACCCATTCCTGAGTAGAATGAGCCCCTAATTCTTTTCCAGATGTGATTTTTTCCTTCTCTCATTTCCTTATCTCATCCTATGTATTGAGATAACAGGAACTTTCTTCAGCTTTCTTTTCCCCTCCCTATTACTCTATTTATAGTCCAACCATTACTAGGTGTTAACAACAAAATTAAGACGGGACCATTAGAGTCCCTCCTTGTGGTTGTTACTTAGGGTGCATCTGATATTTTACTTTAGCAAGTTGCAGGGTATTTGCACTCATTGGTAGTTCATGTAAAATATTCTGGACATTTTAAAGATGCCTAATAATTTACTCTTTTACAAGACCCCAAGACTCTCTTTGTGTGTGTTTAAGCTGCTAATACTTAAAGAATTGAACCTGGGAGAATCACAATTCAAGCAGAAACCCTTCACTGGAAGTACATTTGCTAGCTGGAGTGTACTTGACTTTATGTTGTGATAAAGCAGAAAAGTAGCTATGCTTTAACACCAAAAAAATGGAGAAGTGTTTAAGAATATAATTTCTGTGATTTAAAAGCAGGCACACATGTTCATCAGCAGGTTCAATTCATTCATCTAGAAAATGGGAATGGTTTTAATTAAGAGATAATGTCTGAAGAAAAAAAAAAGACTGCTTTCTTTCTTTAAAGATTTATTTTTTTATTTCTTCCTCCCCTCCTTGTTGTTTTTCACTTGCTATGTCTGTTCATCTTCCTTGCTCCTTTAGGAGGCAACAGGAGCCAAAACTGGGACATGAAACCAGGACCTCTGATGTGGAAGGGAGGTACCTAATAGCTTGAGTCACCTCCACTCCCTGCTTTGTTCTATCATTATGTTGTTTTCTCTTGTGTCTCTTGTGTCAGCTTGCCAAGCCTGCCTCTCATGCCAGCCCCATCTTCTTTAGGAGGCATCAGGATCCGAGCCAGCGACCTTCCAAGCGGTAGATGGGAGCTCAATCGTTGGAGACACATCCGCTTCCCAAGACTGCTTTCTTTATTCACTTGCTTAATTAACTTCATCATGGGAGAAAGCTGGAAACACACAGCCCACAAAGTCTCATATACTTGGCAGGAAGAGGGGCTGGTGCATGTCATATAGGACACACAATGATTTTGCTGTGTTTCTTTTTCAGTAATGGGAGGAATATAATCACGTGCTGCCATCTCCTCCCAGTCCTGCCAGTTAGTAGAAATGACTCTGAAATTCAAACCACAGAACAGTGATTATGAACTTCCCAAAGCATAAGAGTCATGAGGTCCTAATGGAAACAACTAATGTTTGTGACTTGAACTCATCATCAAAGCTGACTTGAAAATTAGCAGGGTATTTGCCAGACTAAAAGATGTGGTTGAAGAGGAAATGAAAAACTAGAGTTCATCTACCACGTGCTTTGAGTATTTCTTTCTCCTATGCAGTTAATTCTCACCAAACCTTCTGGGAAGGCAAATATGTTTATAGCAGTTTATCGGATGATGAAAATGGGGTGTTAAAGAGGCTCCAAATGTGTCACGATGATGGGAGAGAGTGTTGCTGTGGGGGGAGTGGGGGGTGGGGGCGGTGGGGTTGACTGGGACCTCATATATTTTGAATGTAATTTTTAAAAATAAATAATTTTAATTAAAAAAAAAAAGAGGCTCCAAAATTGGTGTCCCAAGACTGACCAACTCCCAAAACCATCTAAGAATCCTGATTATGCAGGTGCAGTGGAATGTTAAACCCAAGTCTGTCTGATTATAAACTCCATGATCTTTCCACTTTGTTTCGTGAATTTATTTTTTTTTTAGCATTGTTCTGGTTTGGTGGTAACAGATTTTTTGTTTTTACAATGCTTTTGAATATGTGTATACTTAAATGTGTTTCAGATTTGAAAATAATATAAATATCAATAGCAAGGAAGATGTGAATCGCTATCTGGCAATGAAAATGTATCAGAATCCTTCAGGATCAGAAGCATGATCCTTTGCAAAATTATCACTTCCTTTGCAGCATTCCCAGGGAGAAATGTCCCCAGTTATTTCTGACTGGAAATTTTTAGGAACCTCCTTATAAAATAAATACAGTCCCTTCCCCGTTTGCTCCAAGGTCTAAACAGCCCCATTTTTTTCTTGCTTTTTTTTCTTCTTGTTTTCTGTCTTATACCAGCCCACTTGTGAATAGTTGAGGACAAGGCTCTTTCCCAAATCTCCTTGTGTTGAACATTAGCATAAATGCAAATCTACCTAGAACCTAATGACATTTTAATTGCTCCAGCAAGCCTAGGGCATATACTATCTATTCACTTTCAATTATGTTGTGTGTGTGTAGTGTGTTTATTGAAAAAAGGCCTTCAAATTTAAAACTTTACGAAATTTCTGAACGCCTTTTTTTTCTTGGAAATAATAGTTATTTTAGAAAAAGCACTTGGTTTTCATGTCCTATGCTTTTTATACTTGAATTTCCTTATTTCTAATACAACTAAAATCCCTGTGTAAATACTTTTATTAAAATGCAGTAATTTGTGTTTTTGCAGTCTATCAAGGGTTAGAAATAGTGGGTTTATTTACAGCTGCCTCATATTGATCTTTCTGTCATCTTCAGGATTAATTGATTGCTTCAAATAAGATTTTTGCACTACCAGCATAAGAAAAAATTTTCAAAACCTCAGCAGAGAAATTGGAGAAATAGAAAATGTATAGAAGCATCAGATCAAATAAATATTTGTCTTTCTTTTACTCTGCAAGTTATTCCAAAGACATTTCTAAATTATGTGTGTGAAACATATACTCCAGTGTGATGCCATTTTAAAGGGAAGGAAGGACAGAACTTTCTCCCTCCTTTTCTTTTCTTTTTTTTTTTAAGATTTATTTTTTATTTCTTTCCCCTTCCCTGCCCACCTCCCCCCAACTGTCTGCTCTCTGTGTCCATTCACTGTGTATTGTCCTGTGTCCACTTGTATTCTTGTCAACAGCACCAGGAATCTGTATCTCTTTTTGTTGAATCATCTTGTTGAGTCAGCTCTCCGTGTGTGCAGAACCAGTCCTGGGCAAGCTGCACTCTTACTGCAGTGGGCGGCTCTCCTTATGGGGTGCACTCCTTGCATGTGGGGCTTCCCTACACGGGGGACACCCCTCCGTGGCATGGCACTCCTTGCACGCATCAGCACTGCACGTGGGCCAGCTCCTCACTCGGGTCAGGAAGCCATAGGTTTGAACCCTGGACCTCCCATGTGGTAGGTGGATGCTCTATCCATTAAGCCAAATCCACTTCCCTCCTTTACTTTTAAATTCATATTGTCATGAAGGTTAAGCATATGTGCCTGAGACATAAAGGAATTCAGAATGAGCATGGAATACTTTCAACATTGTCAGCTTCTTTTTGTTCTCATTTTAATTTTGCTATCATTAGAAGCTGGTTGAGAAAAAACTGTGTTGTCTCCTAACCAGTAGATCCAAAGGGAATGTAATGTGGATGGATAAAAGGAAGAAAATCTAGAAGAAACTGAAGGTAAACTAGAGAGAAGGGTTGGATGCTTTCAATGAGGAAGGATTCTTGCAATGACTGGTTGTGCTGATTTAACCCAAGAAAAGAATCATGGGAATGTTCAAAAACTTGGTGGAAAGCTACAGAGGCAGAGAGAAA
Source organism: Dasypus novemcinctus (assembly GCF_030445035.2). Taxonomy (NCBI): domain Eukaryota; kingdom Metazoa; phylum Chordata; class Mammalia; order Cingulata; family Dasypodidae; genus Dasypus; species Dasypus novemcinctus. The sequence goes on from NC_080676.1 coordinate 92,444,644, forward strand.
GAGAGTGACAAATTGGTCAAGACACTCAAGCTTAATTCTCATTAGCACTTAGCTTTCCTACTATCCGCAGGTGTTAGGATGACTAACACTCATCATCTGCACAAGCCTGCATTCTTTTCTGACTTTCTTATTACCAACTCTAAATTGTGTTTCTCTACAATTCTGGGACTAATCACAAGTCTTATCATCATTAAAAGGAAGTACAAGAGGGACTTCTGGAAAGAAGGTGCTGAAGTAGGTAGGCAGGGCTCAACACTCATAAAAAACAACTGAAGGAAGGGCAAAAAGCTATCTGAGGGAGCTGCTCTGGGGATCTGCAGACCAGGAGATGCTGTGTGTCATCCAGAAGGAAGAGGGACAGAGAAATAAAGAGGTCAAATGAACACTGAAAACTGTGAGTTACTCGCCCCTGTGGCCGGGAATGACCCATATACCCCACCTTCTAGATGAACAGCCTTGGTAAAACCCCTGGCTCGCAGAAGCTGACTGAGTGGGGACAGATCATTCTCCTGTAGAGGAGGTAGAGGGGTCTGGCAGAGGGCAAAAAGTGGTTTCTTTTCAGTGAGTGTGGCCAGCTGAGCCCCATTTGAGTTTCCAGAAAGATCCCAGCCTTTTACCAGGAACACAGTAGTATATAAAACAAAATGCTTACAATTACCTATCAGTAAAATCTTGTGGAAGAGACTTTAAGATATCTTGCTGCTTTGTTAGTTAAAGCACCTCCTTTCCAGAACAGCAAGCTTATTTTTTGTTTGTTTGTTTGTTGTTGTTGTTTTAAAGATTTATTTATTTTGCATTTATTTCGCTCCCTTCCCCCCACCCCAGTTGTCTGCTCTCTGTGTCCATTTGCTGTGTGTTCTTTTGTGTCTGCCTCTATTCTTGTCAGTGGCATGGGAATGTGTGTCTCTTTTTGTTGCATCATTTTGCTGCATCAGCTCTCCATGTGTGCGGCGCCACTCCTGGGCAGGCTGCACTTTTTTCACATGGGGCAACTCTCCTTACAGGGCACACTCCTTTGCATGGGGCTCCCTGCATGGGGGGCACCCCTGCGTGGCATGGCAGTCCTTGCATGCATCAGCACTGCATGTAGGCCAGCTCCACACAGGTCAAGGAGGTCCTGAGTTTGAACTGCAGACCTCCCATGTGGTAGGTGGATGCCCTATCCATTGAGCCAAGTCCGCTTCCCAGCAGGCTTGTTTTAATGTATAATTTGTAAGACTAAATTACAAAGAATAGTGCTAAATTAGGTGGCATTTAATATTTAGAAGCCATTTTGGACCAAGAAGTTACTTAAGTATCAGAGTCATCATGCAGCACATGAAGCTTTTCGATAAACATACAAGAATGTTATATGAAAGCTGCTTTTTTAAGAGTAAAAGCACATTCTGTGGATGTAAATGAATTTAAAATAATAAATTAAGGGAAAGAGTAGAGGTTATTTTTAGTACAGCAAATTAACTGTAAATATTTTTATATTAATTTTCTTCATCTATGATCTGAGATCATGCTGAAATAAGAAAAATGTCCCCAAACTACAATTTAATTTATTGGGAAGAGAAAAGCTATAAGCAGTAATTCCAGCTACAATCTTTAGATCACCCTTGTACTGTGTGAATGGGTTTGTTTTTCCTGGAATATCTTAAAGCAATTTCTTTTCTTTGGGAGATTTTGTAGTTAGTACTGTTTGGAAAAGATGAGTCTGTGTAGATATGAAGTCTAGTTTTTCTATAAAACATGTTTATTTTTTATTTAAAAGACAACTGTGTGTGTTTTATACCATTTGCACACATGTGGTGATATTACGGCTGAACTATAAAATTCAGGAATTACAATGTGATCCTGTTAAAAAAAAAAAAAAGACTTTGAAAGATAAAAATAAAAGGAAAATTCCTCAATGTGATAAAGGATATATATGAAAAACCCACAGCCAAATCATGCTCAATGAGGAAAAATGAAAGCTTCCCCTCTAAGATCTGGAATAAGACAAGGATGCCCACTGTCACCACTGTTATTCAACATGTGTTAGAAGTTCTAGCTAGAGCAATTAGACAAGAAAAAATAAATAAAAGGCATCCAAGGAAAGTGGACTTGGTGAAATGGATAGGGCATCTGCCTACCACATGGGAGGTCCGCAGATCAAACCCCGGGCCTCCTTGACCCATGTGGAGCTGGCCCACGTGCAGCGCTGATGTGCACAAGGAGTGCCCTGCCACACAGGGGTGCCCCCTGCATAGGGGAGCCCCATGCGCAAGGAGTGCGCCCCGTAAAGAGAGCCACCCAGCAAGAAAGAAAGTTCAGCTTGCCCAAGAATGGCGCCACACACATGGAGAGCTGACACAGCAAGATGATGCAACAAAAAGAAACAGATTCCTGTGCTGCTAACAACAACAGAAGCAGACAAAGAAGAACACACAGTAAAATGGACACAGAGAACAGACAACTGGGGGGGAAGGGAAAGAAATAAGTAAAAAAATAAATCTTTAAAAAAAAGATAAAATAAAAACAAAGAAATACAGGACCTATAGACAGAAAACTACAAAACAATGCTAAAAGAAATCAATGAAGACCTAAACAAATGGAAAGACATTCTGTGCTCATGGATTGGAAGACTAAATATCATGGAGATGTCAATCCTCCCAAACTGATTCATAGATTCTGTGCAATATCATCAAAATTCCAACAGCCTACTTCACAGAAATAGAAAAGGTAATTACCAAATTTATTTGGAAGGGAAAGTGTACCCAAATAGACAAAAGCATTCTAAAAAAGAAAAGTGATATCAGAGGAATTTCACTGCCTGACCTTGAAACATATTACAAAGCTACAGTGTCAAAAACAGCATAGTATTTGCATAGATATAGACACGTTGATCAGTGGAATAGAATTGAGAGTCCAGAAATGAACCTCACTTTTGTAGCCAACTAGTTTTTGGCAAAGCTACTATGTCCATGTTGACAGAACTAAACAGTCTCTTCAGCCAATGGTGCTGGGAGAACTGGATATCTGTAACTAAAAGAATGAAAGAGAACCCCTATCTCACTCCCTATATAAGAATCAACTCAGGCGGCGGACTTGGCCCAGTGGTTAGGGCGTCCGTCTACCACATGGGAGGTCCGCGGTTCAAACTCCGGGCCTCCTTGACCCATGTGGAGCTGACCCATGCACAGTGCTGATGCACGCAAGGAGTGCCGTGCCACACGGGTGTCCCTCGTGTAGGGGAGCCCAACATACAAGGAGTGTGCCCCATAAGGAGAGCCACCCAGTGCGAAAGAAAGTGCAGCCTGCCCAAGAATGGTGCCACACACACAGAGAGCTAACACAAGATGGCGCAACAAAAAGAAACACAGATTCCTGTGCCGCTGACAACAATAGAAGCAGACAAAGAAGACACGCAGCAAATAGACACAGAGAACAGACAACCAGGGTGGGGGGAAGGGAAAGGGAGAGAAATAAATAAATAAATAAATCTTAAAAAAAAAAAAATGGGAAACGGACTTTGGCCCAGTGGTTAGGGCGTCCGTCTACCATATGGGAGGTCCGCGGTTCAAACCCCGGGCCTCCTTGACCCGTGTGGAGCTGGCCATGCGCAGTGCTGATGCGCGCAAGGAGTGCCGTGCCACACAAGGGTGTCCCCCGCGTGGGGTAGCCCCACGCGCAAGGAGTGCACCCGTGAGGACAGCCGCCCAGCATGAAAAGAAAGAGCAGCCTGCCCAATGGCGCCGCCCACACTTCCCGTGCCGCTGACGACAACAGAAGCGGACAAAGAAACAAGACGCAGCAAATAGACACCAAGAACAGACAACCAGGGGAGGGGGGGGGGATTAAATAAATAAATAAATCTTTAAAAAAAAAAAAAAAGAATCAACTCAAAATGGATCAAAGACCTAAATATAAAATCAGGACCATAAAACTGCTAGAAGAAAATAGAAGGAAACATCTTAAAGATCTCGTGGTAGGTAGTGGTTTCTTGGGCCTCACACCCAAAGCATATACAACAAAAGAAAAAAATTACATAGATGGGACCACCTCAAAATAAACACTTATGCACTTGAAAGGACTTTGTCAAAAGGGTGAAAAAGCAGCAGACAAAATAGAAGAAAATATTTGGAAATCACATATCCAATAAGGGTTTAATATCCATGATGTATAAAGAGATCATACAACTCAACAATAAAAAAACAAACAACCTGATTTAAAAATAGACAAAAGAATAGACATTTGTTCATAGAAGAATTAAAAATGTGAAAAATGTGATAGCCAGATCCTGAGCCTCAACAGACTCCAGCACCTACAATCTGATTTATTGGACTTACCACACTCAGCTAAGATGGAGTTGAAGAAGGACAACCACCACACCATGGAGCCTAGAGTGATTACAACTGAAAATGGGAGGATTGCATCCAGCATCCAGGTGGAATCTGACCCTCCTCTTGACATAGAGGTGCAATGGACACAACCAATCCAATGTCCACATAGAAGAGGTGGCATTGGATTTGGAAAAGTGGACATAATGGACAAAGGGTATGGGGAAAGGCAGGAAGAGATGAGAGGTGGAGGCGTCTTCGGGACATGGAGCTGCCCTGGATGGTGCTTCAGAGGTAATCACCGGACATTGTAAATCCTCACAGGGCCCACTTGATGGAATAGAGGAGAGTATGGGCCATGATGTGAACCAATGTATATGAGGTGCAGAGGTGCCCAAAGATGTACTTACCAAATCCAATGGATGTGTCATGATGATGGGAACGAGTGTTGTTGGGGGGGGGGGGGGGAGAGGGGGGGGTGGGGGGGTGGGGTTGAATGGGACCTCACATATATATTTTTAATGTAATATTATTACAAAGTCAATAAAAAATAAAAAAATTAAAAAAAAAACAAAAAAAAACAAAAAAAATGTGAAAAAACATGAAAAATATTCAACTTCACTAGTGATTAGGGAAATGCAAATCAAAAGTACAAGATATCATTTCACACCTAATTGTATAGCTACTATTAAAAAGACAGAGAACTACAAGTGTTGGAGAGAATGTGGAGAGATAGGACCACTTATTCACTGTTTGTGAGAACATAGAATGATACAGCCACTGTGGAGGACTTTGTAGATTTGCCATGTGACCCAGCAATACCACCAGTTCAAAAGAACTGAGAGCAGTGACATGAACACACATCTGCACACCAATGTTCATAGCAGGATTATTCACAATTGCCAAAAGATGGAAACAACCCAGGTATTCATTAACTGATGAATGGTTAAATAAATTGTGGTGTATACATACAATGGACTCTTATGCAGCTGTAAGAAAATGAATTCATGGAGCATATGACAACATGGATGAACCTGGAGGGCATTAATTTGAGTGAAGCAAGCCAGACACAAAGGTATGATTGTGCTATTGTGAATTAAATATATTGTATTATCTCATGGAATTAAAAACTTGAATATGGTTCACCAGAAAATAAGATGAGTTTAGAGAATGGAAAGCTGAGGGTTAACTTGTAAGAACCGGTAAAGAGGGTGTGTGTTAATATCTGGAAATGAATAGAAAAGGTAAAAGCACTACATAATATTTGTAACTAGTAGTGCTATTATATGGATATGACAGTGGTTGAATGGGAAAGTCTCAGGTCATGTATATTACTAAAAGAAAAGCTAAAAAATATAATATGAGACTGTATAGCATAGTAAAACCTTATGTGTAATATGAATATGGGTAATATTGCATATATAAGACTGGTTTTCTTTGAAATTTACATAACAAATGTAAGTTAATGTAACAAGATGTTTATATCAGGGGAAAAAAAATACCCAAACATTATGCTAAGTGAAAGTAAATATAGACATGGATATAAAATATAAATATATATGTATATATATGTATATAAAATATAAACATGTATATAAAATATATATGTAATATATATAAATATAAAGGTACATAAAATATACATGTATATAAAATATAAATATAAATCAACTTATAAAGATGAAATTAGATTAGTGGTTATATAGGGCTGGGGAAGGATAGAGAGATTGAGAGGGTAACTGCTAAAAGGTATGGATTTTTTCTTCTGGGAGTAATGGAATTCATCTAAAATTTTTTGTGGTGATGAATATACAACATTGTGATTATACTAAAAGCCACTGGTCATACACTTTGGATAGATTGTATAATATGTGGATATATCTCAACAAAACTGCTTTAAAGTGAATAAATAAATATAAAAGAATTGCCAGGAATAGCAGCTATGTACAGCAGAGGAAACAGAGGGAGACTGAGAGGTGGTGAATCATTTTTTTGTTTGTTTTTCTGTTTTTTGTTTATTATTATAATTATTGAAATAATGAAAATGCTCTACTAATGATTGAAGTTTTGAATGCACAACTATGTGATTAAACCAAATACCACTGATTGTACACTTTGGTTGAAATGTATCCTTTATTATTATGTACTAATAAAATTGACTTGTTAAAAATAATTATCAGCATCCAATGGCTTCCTTTATGCCCTTTACTTTATGCCACTTCTCCTTTCCTACTTCCAAAAGTTAACCATTATCCAATTCAAGCAATTTATGATCTACTTGAATCCAACTGACTTATATGAGCCCCTGTTAACATTTCATTAAGATGCCAACTACAGGTGGACCTGGGACTCAAACCTCACTCTGTTTACAAAGCATATATTTTTGGAATGTTCTTAACAGTTGTTTCTAATCCCTACTGACATAGCAAAATTACTAAGGAAAAGAAAACATAATTATTCTTCAAATCACAGAGGTTTACACACTGCCCCTTGACAGGAAAGAAAAACACCTTTCACAGCCAAGCAAAACATCTGACAAAGAGGGATATTAACTCTAGTTGTTTATATTTAAATGATGCTACTTAAAAGTTACCTCCTGAAAACCTCCCTGTTACTTAAATATGACCTCTCTCTAAGCCTAACTCTGCAAATAAACTCACAACCTTCCCCCCTACATGTGACATGACTCCTAGAGTTGAGCTTCCCTGGCAGCAAGGATTATTACCAAGCACTAATCAGTGATGCATTTGGAGAAAGACCTTGCTCAAAAGGGTGTGGGGTAGGATGGAGTGGGTGGTGGAGGATGTGAAATAAAATAGTTTTTATAGCTAAGAGATTTCAAAGTGATTTGACAGGTCACTTATGCAGGTCTCCGCCAGACTTCACAAACTGCCACAGTTAACAAAATCTCAAACAAAATGGTTCCTGGGGGCCCTAGAGATAAATGGACGCCATAGATAGAATCTGTGCAATACCATCAAGATAGCCAGAAGCATTCTAGAAAAGAACAGTGATGTGAGAAGAATTTCACTGCCTGACCTTGAGCCATATTACAAAGTTACAGTGTCAAAAACAGCATGGTATTTGCATAAAGAGAGACACATTGATCAGTAGAATAGAGAGTCCAGAAATGAACCTCACTTTTATGGCCAACAAGTTTTGGTCTCACTAAATCACCACCCCCTAGGTGGCCCCTATCTGGGAATATATGAAGATCTATTTCCCCAATATAACATAGTTATACTCATCTGTAATTCCCCTAATCATGATTCTTCTATTCCTTTTATCTGAACTTATAATCTTCTGTTTACCTGTTATTTCTCAGAGACTTAAAGTCTTCAGATTGTTCAGATGCCAGTTGAGCCCTGAAACCCAGCAGATAAACAACCAACTCCTACTCTCCAGTTCTTTGGGTTTGCACTGGACAACTAACAAAAGAATGATATTGAGCCAGTCCTACACCAAAATCAAGGAGTATCTTCAGCAGCAAACAAAACAGTTCCATTCTGCTGTCCCATAATATCTATGGCCCTTTCCAGCCTGAACAGTCAGAGCAGACATCACCTCAAATCCCTCAATTGAAGAATGAACAAAAATGGGTGGGAGTGTAGCCACTGACCAAAGCAGATTTATTGTTATTGTAGGTACTATCTTGTATTAACTGAGTATCTTGTAACATTGATATATAAAGAATGAATAAATGTTTCAAAATTATTTTTAAAACGAGGCTACTAACTCTAACATCTTTGGATCACTATAAGACCTATAGAGGTGGTGGACGTGAACCAATAGTTAGGGCGTCCGTCTACCACACGGGAGGTCCATGGTTCAAACCCTGGGCCTCCTTGACCCGTGTGGAGCTGGCCCATGCACAGTGCTGATGTGCACAAGGAGTGCCCTGCCAGGCGGGGGTGGCCCCCGCGTAGGGGAGCCCCACGTGCAAGGAGTGTGCCCCATAAGGAGAGCCGCCCAGCACGAAAGAAAGTGCAGCCTGCCCAGGAATCGCAGCCGCAACACGGAGAGCTGACACAAGATGATGCAACAAAAAGAAACACAGATTCCCGTGCCGCTGACAACAACAGAAGCGGACAAAGAAGACATATCAAATAGACACAGAGAATAGACAACCAGGGTTGGGGGGAAGGGGAGAGAAATAAATCTAAAAAAAAAAAAAAAGACCTATAGATAGGTGTATGTATTTATGTGTGTGTGTATGTGTGTGTGAGGGTGTGCATTTATTTTTATATATTTTATAACCCTTTGTCTTTACTATATATATTTCTTTTAAGTTTGATGCAAACTCACTTGGAGGCAACACCTGCCCTGAACCTCACATGAGGCTGAATATAGTCTTTATCTTATTTTATTAAGTAAATGTAACTATAATTTAAATGTAATACATAAATATACTTTGTTACTGCACTGTTCATGTGTTTGGATAAGCAGTGGTACCCCAGACCTCACTGGGTCTGCCATGTAATATAGTACATGTATTATACCATGCTGTATGATTTCTAGAGTCAGATAATTTCTAATTTCTGAAGCTCGAAAGACTTTGGCAAGGGACTAAGGACCTGTACAATGAAGATGCTGTATTATTGGGAAAATAAGTGAAAGTTCTTTTCTCCCAAAGTTCTTCTCAAAACTCCGTCAGAAGCATTTTGTGTTAGTACATTTAGGCATTTGCGTACTTTTAAAAAATGAAGGAAATGAAACCTGTTAAACCATTAAAAGGTTAAAGTAAAGCAATGCAAGCCATCCTTCTACTAAGAGTTGACTTAAAAAAGGAAAAATAGGAAATTCCATAGTGTATAAAGAAGCCCTTATTGATTTTTCCCCCAAAAAAGTAAACAGAAATGTCATAAAAATATAATTTATACTTGCCTTTAAGATTTTTTTTCACATTTGATCATTTCTGAAATCCAAACATGTCATAATTATTGTGTGCATTTAGTATATAAGCCAAAAAGCTCTGAATAATCAGAGGTGAGCAATACAGTCATTGGCATCTAAGGAAATATGTTATATCTCATTATACTTAAAGTACTCACCTGTTTCTACTAGTGGATCATAATTCAATAAAATTACGGGGTGTTCATAGAAAAGGCATAGAACTTCAAATGGCATGCTTGTGTTTTAGGTTATGGGATTTCACCATTGAGACCTATTCAGCAATCCTTTCATAATAAGTAAATGACTTTTGGGAGTAACTACCTCAAGACAGCAGAAAAGGAAATACATTTATTTATTAAGGAAACTGTTCTCTCATTGAGATGAAAAGCTCTAGTTAAACTGTAAAAATACCACAATAATGAGCACCTAATTTTTAATTAGACATTGATTACAAAACTGAAAGTATATATATTTTCCTATATAGCATTATGAAGTGTGAGTTTAAAAGGTGGTTTCACAATGAATACTTCAGTTTACAATCTACTTTTTAAAACTGCTGCATAGTATTCCAAAGGATGTGTTTTTATATATTCCCTATACTGATGCTCATTTAGAGTGTTTCTAAGTTCTTATTTCAAATGTACTTTAGATTATCTCTAGAGCAAAACATTTAAAACTGGCTTATCCTGGTTGCCTCTAGGAAGAACAAATCTGAAGACAGAAGTGCAGATTGGAAAGGGACAAATGCTTTTCCCTAAATGCCCTTTTATGCTATTTTAATGTTCTCCATGTGAAAATAACAATAATCACAACTTAAAAAAAAAAAAATTAAATGGAGTTTCAGTACTCTGTAGCCATTAAAATAGAATAATAAAAAGTAAAACTGGAAAGAATTTACCTTCTTGGAGATATATTTTGCTTGCAATCTGCTGCATACCTTGTTTCTTTTTTTAAAGATTCATTTGTTTGTTTGTTTGTTTATTTCTCTCCCCTTCCCACCCCCCCACCCTGGTTGTCTGTTCTCTGTGTCTATTTGCTGCATCTTCTTCTTTGTCCACTTCTGTTGTTGTCAGCAGCACGGGAATCTGTGTTTCTTTTTGTTGCATCATCTTGTGTCAGCTCTCCGTGTGTGCGGCACCATTCCTGGGCAGGCTGCACTTTCTTTCATGCTGGGCGGCTCTCTTTATGGGGTGCACTCCTTGCACGTGGGGCCCCCCTACACGGGGGACACCCCTGCGTGGCAGGGCACTCCTTGAGTGCAGCAGCACATGGGCCAGCTCCACACGGGTCAAGGAGGCCCGGGGTTTGAACCGCGGATCTCCCATGTGGTAGACAGACGCCCTAACCACTGGGCCAAGTCCGCTTCCCAGCATACCTTGTTATGAGCTATAAATAGATTGCTTTATTTTGCCTCACTTAAATCTTCACTATAATCTTATGAGACAGGTATTATTGTCCCCACTTTACAGACAAGGAAATTGAATTTGAACAAGGTAATTACCTTTCTCAGGTCACAGAGACAAGGGAGTAGAGGTGGCTCAAGTGATTGGGTGCCTCCCTCCCAAATAAGAGGACATGGGTTCATTTCCCAGGGCCTCCTAAAAAGAAGACAGCAGATAGTGAACTCAAACAACAAGGGCGGGGGGGAGGGAATAAATAAATCTTTTTAAAAATAATAAAGCATACAATTCATCAAAAGTGTACAAAGGTATTTGTTATAATCAAGTCATAGAGACAGCAAGGGATAAAAGCCAGAATTTAAGCCAGAACTTTCTGACTCAAACATCCTCACTGTCAGCCACATTGCTGTAACTGCTCCCACTCCAGAGGTTTCTCCTTTACTCTTCTGCCTCTTGCTGAGCTAAAATTTTGCAGAATTGCTTGCTGGACTCTAGTGAACTAAGGTTTCTCATGCCTCTGTACTTTTGCTGATTCTGTCCTTTTTGTTTACATATCTTCCTTTCTTGGTTAATTCCTACCAAACCATGCAGAGTTAATTCATTTTATCTCTTGCAAACTTCCCTTAAGCCCCAGACTGAGTTGAATGCCTTTCATCTGCCTTTTGTATCACCCTGTGCTATTAGTGTATTTGGTAAGTAGCTACATCAGCTGTCTCCACAGCCAGAGAGCAAGTCCTACAGGTCAGAAAATCTAAATATTCCTCATATTACTAGTCCATTGCCAGCAATATTTAGCACATATTAGGCCCCAATCACCATTTGATGAATTTAAGTCAAGGACTAATAGATACAACAAACCATAGGATGTTAGAACTATCTCAGTCATTTGTGCCCCCAACTGCACACTGTAACCATGGGAGCTTTTAAAATAGATTACCTGGTCTTACCCAAGAAATGGTAAATCAGAGTCTCTACAGGTAAGCTCCACAATCTGTATTGTTTAAAAGACTTTCCAGCTGATGCCAAGTTTGGGAACCGCTGATCAATTCTATTTCTCTCATTTGTATCCTTATAGCCAAGGTTGCAAAGACAGAAGTAAAGATTGGGTTTGAACCCTGGTTTCTGGACTTAAGGCTACATCACTTAACTACTCAACAACTATTTGTTAAATTCCCCTTTATGAAAAGCACTGTACTAGGCGCTGGAGATTCAGTGACAAATTAACGAGACATAGTACCTACCTATGACTGGAGCTTGCATTGTGAGATAAGAAAGGCAGGTATGAAACACATGACCACACAATTAATTAACTCTAAGGGGAGCCAATGTGGCTCAGTAGTTAAGCATCGGCTTTCCACACACAAGGTCCCAGGTTTAATACCAGGCCCTAGTAAAAAAAAAAAAAAAAAAAAAAAAAATGGCAATTAGAACTGATTGCCTTAACGAAGTACTTGGTATAAACCTGACTTAGTTTTGGGGACTGGATGTTATCAGATAAATCTTTCTTGAACTAACTCCCAAGGGATAGATAGGAAATAATTAGGCTTTTGTTTCTGAAGATATTCTCGGGCCCATGAATTTTCTTTGAGACCTCTTTTGATTTTATGTTTTCATTTGCTCAATTTTGATCAATTCATTTGATCGGTTTTTATGGCCAAGTTCTGCCCAAGTGTTAAGTGCCACAAATAGCAGGACTCTGTCTCAGGCTAATGTGAAAAGAACAGAAATCCATTGAATATGTATATGCTACCTTCCTACCAAGGGAAGATCAAATGCCTACAATGAACACTAAGAATGAGAATTCCACAGAAGTTCGTGTATAGAAGAGTGGTGGGTGAAGTGTCATTATTCAGCACATGCTGAAGCCAAAGAATTTGACTGTGGAAGTCAGTAGTGCAGGCACTTTTCAAATTGTGATATAGACAAAACATATGTCACACTAAGTTAATAACATGAATTGTTATTTTAAAAATAAAGCAGCAACTCTGGTAAAAAGAAAGAATAAGGGAAGTGGATGTGGCTCAAGTGATAGGGCTTTCACTTACCATATAGGAGGACCTGGGTCCAATTCCTAGGGCCTCCTGGTGAAAAAGAAGAGGAGAAAGCATACCTGCATGGTGCCTGTGAGAGTGCCCACACAAGTGCCCGTGTGGTGAGCCAGTGCCCCACACAAGTGAGTTATGCAGCAAGATGATGAAGCATCAAAAGGGAGACAAGGGGATAGTCAAGGTGAAGTGCAGCAGAAACCAAAAACCAACATGGCACAATTGACAGGGAACCTCTCTCCCATCAGAGGTCTCCAGTATCGAATCCCAGTGAATCCTAGAGGAGAGAAAATGAGAAGTGAAGACAACACAGGCAGCAAAAAATAGCAGGGCAGGAAGAGGGGAAAGGGAGGAAATAAGTAAATAAAAAATCTTAAAAAAAAAAAGAATAAAAAGGGGCATATCTATTTATCTGGAAGGATACACACAATATTAATAAGCAGTCTTTGCTTTAGGAAGGGAAACAGGGAAGATGAAAGGCATGAGCTGAGACGAGAAAGAAAGAATTACTTTTTATTGTATAAACTTTTGTACATTTTTAATAATTAAAATTTATTTCTTTTTATTTAACACTTTTATTTTGGATATAGTATATAAGTACTGTAGATACAAGGAGTTAAATTTTTGTGTTTATACATATTGCAATAAAATAATTTAAATCAATATTTGGATTCAAGAATATTTCTTTTTTAGTTTGAATGGATACTGTGGTGGCTGGAAGCTGTATGTATTCCCAGAAAAATAAGTTCTAAAATAATCCATTCCTGTGGGTAAACTCATAGTAAATAGGAGCTTTTGCTGAAGTTACTTCATTTAGGGGTGGCCCAGTCCATATGGACGGGTCTTAATCCTATTACTGGAGTCCTTTCTAAGCAGAATGAAATCCAGACAGAAAGAAAGCCAAAGGCAGCAGGCAGAAGGTGAACAACAGTAAAACTGGGAGAGAAGGGAGAGACCAGGAGATGCCACCATGTTCTTTGCCATGTGACAAACTAAGAACCAAGGATTGCAAGCAGCCAATGCAAACACCACAATCTTTGGGGAGAAAGCAAAACCTTGATGATGCCTTGATTTGGATTTTTTCCCTAACTTCAAAACCATGAGCAGGGGACATCTGGAAAGATGGCATCAAAGTAAACAGACTCAACTCTATCACAAAAAAAAAAAAAAAAAAAATGAAGGAGGGCAAAAAGCTATCCAAGGGAGCTGCTATGGTGGGAAGAGGGGTTGGACAGAGAGCAGAGAGTGATTTCTCTTCAGTGAGTTTGGCAACCTGAGACCCCTTTGAATCTCAAAAAGCCCCCAGCCAGCAGTGATGTGGGCATGGAGAGAGGGGAGAGAGGATCGGATCAGGCAGGCTGTCACTCCCAACTGCCCTGACAGAGGAATTAGGTCAGTGAGGTAGTTGGCAGAGACAGGTATCTAACCAGCCCTGGAGAAAAAGCAGCCAGGAGAGAAAGCTCACAAACTGTTAAAAGCACAAGTACCCTGAAGGAAAGGGGGCACGGAGAGCCAGATACACTTTCAGAAGTCTACCTAACCTGTGGAGTGGGTGTAGCTCAGGGTAGAAGCATCTGTCTTACATATACTCATTCCCTGGGTCAATTCTGTGGTACCTCTTAAGAGAAGGGATCCAAAGAGTGATCCACTGGGTTGTCCCATACCCAGGTGGTGCCTTATGACAAGGAACTTATAGACTGAAATGAGATTTTTTTGTTTTAGGTCTTTTGATCTGTTCTTATTGATTGATTGATTGATTGATGATTATTTTGTTAGCTAAAATTGGGTGACTTACCTGTGGAGGACAGACTGCAGGGTGATTGATTGATGAGGACTGACAGCCTGAGACAGTTCCTAGGGTCCTAAGAGGGAAGTCTGTTTTTCCTGTTTTGTTTTTTGGTTTTTGGATTTTGTTCTTGTCTTTTTCTCTCTCTTTGTTTCCTTTTATTCTTCTATGTTTTTCTCCTTAGCTTCTTCATGTCTTTTTATCTCTTTTCTTTCTTTTATTTTTCCCTTTTCTGTTTCTTTTCTTTCATTACACCTTTTCTTGTTTGGTCTTCTTTCTCTGCCCCCCCCTTTCTTTTTTTTTTTTAATTCTTCTCATATTTCCAGTCTTTTATTTCCTTCTCTTTATATTCTATTTTTTCTTATTTCATTTTTTACTCCACCTTTTTTATTCTTATTTCTTTGAATATTTTGTGATTTTACACTCTAATTACTTATTTTCCAAGTTATTTTATGAATATTTTTCTTTCTTATTATTATTTCTATTATTCTTTTTCTCTTCTCTTTCCTTTTCAAAGGTCTTAATATTTTATCAAGGAAACACAGACAACCACAAGGATATAGAATAAGAGGAGCAAAGTATCAAAAAGGAAAATTACCACAAAATAAAAACAAAATAAAACCCTAGAGTAGAAAGAGAGCTAACCATCTGAATAAACCCATCAAGATAAACAGATGCCTAGACACAAACAAAAAGTTACAAGCCCTTCTAAGAAACTGGAAGGCATGGTCCAGTCTAATGAACAAACAAAAAAGCAGGAGGTGATACAGAACATGTGATGACTAACCAAGGATGTCCAAACAAATATCATGAATCAACGAAATGAAATGAAGGAAGAGATACAGGATAGTAAGAAGACACTGGGGGAACATACTGAAGAAATCATAAGCATACATAAAAAGAGAATGGATCCGATGATGATGAATGGCACAATGCAAGAAATAAAAAGTATGTTAAAAGTACATAACATCAGATTTCAACAGGCAGAGGAAAGAATTAGTGACATCAAAGATAGTCCATTCTGGAAAAGTGGGAGGTGTAGGGAGTGGGACATATGGGAATCCCTTATTTTTTATGTAATGTTTTATGTAATCTAAGTATCTTTTAAAATAAATTTTAAAAATATATCTTTTAAAAACAGTACATCTAAAATTAGAGAGATAGCATAAGGACAGATAAAAAGATTTTTTAAAAATCAACAGGTGAGAAGGCAGTGATATAGTTAAAGTGCTAAAGGAAAAAAAACGTCAGCCAAGAATTCTGTATCCAGCAAATCAAGCATTCAAAAATGAGGAAAAGTTAAAAATATTCACAAATAAACAGAAATTAAGAGAGCTTGTCAGCAAGAAACATGACCTTTAGGACATACTAAAGGGAGTTCTACAGGTTGAAAGGAAAAAATCAGGAAAGGAAGGGTTAGAGGAAAGTATAGAAAGAAGATTATTAGTAAGAATAACTAAAAAGAGAAATAAAAACAAAATATTACATATATAAATCTAAAAAAAAATATGCCTTATATAAGTAATGCCTTGATAATAACATTGAATGTTAATGGATTAAATTCTCCAATAAGAGACACAAATTAACTGAATGGATACAGAAATATGACCTATCTGTACACTGTCTAAAAAAAATTCACCTTAGACCCAGAAAAACAAGGAGGTTGCAAGTGAATGGTTGGAAAATGATTTTACATGCAAACAATAACCAAAAAAAGGTGGGAGTAGCTATAATAATATCAGACAAAATAGACTTTAAATGAAAAACTATTGTAAGAGACAAAGAAGGGCACTATATAATATTAAAAAGAGTATTCTATCAAGAATAAAGAACAATCATAAACATTTATAATCCTAACCAAAGTGCCCCCAAATAACTAAGGCAAACAATGGATAAATTAAGTGGGAAAATAAGTTCCTCTACAATTATAGTGGGGGACACTAATACACTGATTTCACCATTAGACAGAACATCTCAACAGAAGTCAATAAAGAAATAGAGAACTTGAATAATATGTTGTATGATCTAGACTTAATAGACATATACAGAGCATGACAACCAAATATAGCAGGATATACATTCTTCTTGAGCATACTCAGATCCTTCTCCAGGATAGACCACATGCTAGGCCACAGAATAATTCTCAATAAATTCAGAAAGATTGAAAAAATAAAAAATAATGCTTCTGACCACAGTGGAATAAAGATAGAAATTATTTCAGAGCAGAGAAACAGACTAGGCACAAAAATATGGAAGTTAAACAACACACTCTTAGACAATCAGTGGGTTAAAGAGGAAACTGCAAAACAAATCAGTAACTACCTTGAAATGAACAAAAATAAGAACACAACATATTGAAACCTATGGGATGCAGCTAAAGCCGTGCTGAGAGGGAAATTTATAGCCATAAATGCCTATATTATAAAAGTAGAAAGAGCTAAAATCAGATACCTAACTGCACACTTGGAGAATTAGAAAAAGAACAAACTAATCCCAAAGCAAGCAGAAAGAAGGAAATAACAGACTAGAATAAAGCTAAATGAAATGGAGAATTTTTAAAAAGCACTTAAAAAAATTAACAAAGTCAAAGCTTGTTTTTTGAGAAGATTAATAAAATTGACAAACCCTTAGCTACACTAACAGAAAA
This sequence comes from Dasypus novemcinctus, assembly GCF_030445035.2. Lineage (NCBI taxonomy): Eukaryota > Metazoa > Chordata > Mammalia > Cingulata > Dasypodidae > Dasypus > Dasypus novemcinctus. Next base: position 92,461,719 of record NC_080676.1, read on the forward strand.
AAAGAGAGAAGATGCAAATATATAAAATAAAAAACAATAGAGGGGATATCATCACTGATCACACAGAAGTATAATGTCATAGAGGATACTTTGAAAAATTTTATGCCAACAAGATGGATAACCTAGATGAAATGAAAAAATTTCTAGAAACAGACCGGCAGTCTACATTGACAAAAGAAGGAAATGATGGATTCAAGAGACAGTCACAAGTAATGTCATCAAAAACCTACCAACCAAGAAGAGCACAGGACCAAATGGCTTCACAGATGAATTCTACCAATCATTCTGGAAAGAGCTAACACCAAACCTACATAAAGAGTTCTAAAAAATACAAGTGGAGAGAACATTGCCTAACTCAATCTATGATGCCAACATTGCCCTAATACCAAAGCCACATAAAGATGCCACAAGAAAGAAAAACTACAGACCAATATCTCTGATGAACCTGGGTGCAAAAATCTTCAACAAAATACTTGCTAATCATATTTAACAACACATCAAATGAATTATTTTTTGGGGTTTTTTTTTTTTTTTATTGACTTTGTAATAATATTACATTAAAAATATATATATATGTGAGGTCCCATTCAACCCCACCCCCCCACGCCCCCTCTCCCCCCCCAACAACACTCGTTCCCATCATCATGACACATCCATTGGATTTGGTAAGTACATCTTTGGGCACCTCTGCACCTCATAGACAATGGTCCACATCATGGCCCATACTCTCCTCCATTCCATCCAGTGGGCCCTGTGAGGATTTACAATGTCCGGTGATTACCTCTGAGGCACCATCCAGGGCAGCTCCATGTCCCAAAGACGCCTCCACCTCTCATCTCTTCCTGCCTTTCCCCATACCCATCATCCACCATGTCCACTTTTCCCAATCCAATGCCACCTCTTCTATGTGGACATTGGATTGGTTGTGTCCATTGCACCTCTATGTCAAGAGGAGGCTCAGATTCCACATGGATGCTGGATGCAATCCTCCCATTTTCAGTTGTAATCACTCTAGGCTCCATGGTGTGGTGATTGTCCTTCTTCAACTCCATCTTAGCTGAGTGTGGTAAGTCCAATAAATCAGATTGTAGGTGCTGGAGTCTGTTGAGGCTCAGGACCTGGCTATCACATTGTCAGTCCAGAGATTCAAATCCCCTAAATATATCTTAAACCCCAACATTAACTACACCTCCAGCACATTGGCATGAAAGTCTTATGAAGGGAGATCCCATCTGAGTCCAGATTCATCACACATAAACACCATTTCCAAAGAGGGGCCATCTGCCCTGGTAGTTAACCCCATCGGCCATGACCATAACTCTCATGGGTCTCTTTAGCCTTCAAAGGAACCAATATCTGGGGGTTGTATCTGCTTTATCTGTCTCTCTGACTCTGCTCAGTTGTGCATAAGGGCAATCCTTCTGCCAGCCTCCAGACTCTTTTTTAGAAACTCGTAGCCATATAAACTCATTTCTCCTTTCCATTTCCCCCTTACTTTAGGTCAAACAGCATTTTAAAGTCATGTTCTTTTATGTAGACATGGATATTCTGCTGATCCGCATTGAACCTTCCGTATAAGGTCCTTTTCCAGTTGCATCATCAGTTGGTAGTTGATAGTGGTCCCTCGTTGCCAGGGAGGCTCATCCCCGGGTGTCATGTCCCACGCTGGAGGGAAGGCATTGCATTTACAACATCAAATGAATTATATACTATGACCAAGTGAGTTTTACCCCAAGTATGCAAGGATGATTCAACATAAGAAATTCAACATAATACACCACATTAGCAGATTGAAAGAAAAATATATAATATCATCTCTATTAATGCAGAAAAAGCATTTGACAAAATACAGCACACTTTCTTGATAAATACACTTCAAAAGATAGGAATAGAAGGATATTTCTTCAACATGATAAATGGTGTGTATGAAAAACAAACAGCTAACATCATATTCAATGGTGATATGTTAAAGGCATTCCCTCTGAAATGTGGAACAAGACAAGGGTGCCCACTGTTACTGCTCCTATTTAACATTTTGTTAGAAGTACTTGCTTGAGCACTTAGGCAAGAAAAAAGATATAAAAGGCATCCAATTGGGGAATAAAATATGGACTAGATTGGTTTACTCGTATTCTACTCTAGAATTATTGTGTCTCTAGCAAGTGGAGACAGTGGCCACAGGAGTTGCTGAAGGCAGGGAGAGGGAAAAAGAGGTAAAATACGGGGGCATTTCAGGGACTTGGAGTTGTTGTGAATGATATTGCAAGGACAGATACAGGACATTATATATACTGCCATAACCCACTGAATGGACTTGGAGAGAATGTAAACTACAATGTAAACTATAATCCATGCTGTGTAGCAGTGCTCCAAAATGTATTCATCAATTGCAATGAATGTACCACACTAATGAAAGAAGTTGTTGACATCGAAAAAGTGGGGGTGTGGGGAGTGGGGCATATGGAAATCTCCTATATATTTTTAATGTACATTTTGTGTGATCTATGTATCTTTTTAAACTAAATAAAAAATATATTTAAAAAAACAAACATCCAAATTGGAAAGGAAGAAGTAAAAATTTCACTATTTTCAGATGACATGATCCTATAGATAGAAAGCCCTGAGAAATATTCAACAAAGTTCTAGAACTGTTTCAAGAGTTCAGTAAATTGGCAGAATATAAGATCAATGCACAAAAATTAGTAGCATTTCGGTACACCATTAATAAGCACTCTGAGGAGGAAATCAAGGGGGAACAATTCCATTTACAATAGCAACTAAAAGAATCAAATACTTAGTAATAAATTTAAGATGTAAAGTTCTTGTACACAGAAAACTACACAACACTGTTAAAGGAAATCAAAGAAGGAGCATTGGAATTGTTCTGCATTATCTTGCAATGACGGGTACAGGTCATTTTAAATTTTGTCAAAACCTATAAAAATGTATGGTGCAAAATGTAATCCATAATATAAACTTTTGACCATAATTAGTAATAATGTTTCAATATTTGTGCATCAACTGTAATAAATGTACCATACACATGTAAAAATGCCATAAATTGGGGAGAGTGGGAGAGTGGGAAGGGGTTGGATACACGGGAATTCCTTATGTTTTCTATGTAACTTTTCTGTAAGCTAAAGCCTCTTCGAAGATAAAAGAAAAAAAAAATAAGACACTAGGGTACATACAGAAGAAACTGTCTCTGTACATAAAAGATAACAGATATTATTTTGATAAAATGCACAATTGAAATTTTTATTTTTTTATTATTTTTAATTTTTGTACCTTATTTGTTATTAACATTATTATTTTATTTTATTTTTATTTGTTTAGTTTATGGCTTTGTTTTGAGTAAGGTTTTGGATTGCAGAACGGTCACAATGTGGCAGGGGAGGACTACTCTTGCCACAGAGATCACTGTCTGTGATAGAGGGATATGTGGGGAGGGGTGCACCAGAAGCACGCCTTATGGCCTATGAATATGTTCAGGTGGTCATAGGGTGTTGTCTTGGTGGGTGAACACCCATACAAAAACTGAAATAATTTTGAATTACTATCTTGGGAAGTCTTCCTACATTCTCTAATAGAACAGCAAGAATTCCCTGAGTACATGGGCAGTGCCTACTGAAGATGGACAGACCTTACACCAGGCCTTTGATAATGATGGTTATACATATGAACCTTTTCTTGTGAAATTGAAACAGCCTAGAATAATATATTGCCTAAGAGCTATCTCCATGTTGCTTAAGTGGCCTCCTTTAAGTTGAACTCAGCATATAAATACATTACCTTCCCCCTGGCATGGGACTTGAATCCCACGAAAGATCCTCCCTGGCACCAAGGGATTATTACCAAGTACAGACTAGTGATGCATCTGGAAAAAGACCTTGACCCAAATAGGGAAATATTAAATACAAATGAGTTTTTATGGCAAAGAAATTTCAAAGTGAATAGGGAGGTCACTCCAGAGGTTTACATATACACGTCTCAAGAGGATCTCATTGACTGCCACAGCAAACGGTGCCTCAATCACCAGGTCTCCTGAAGGCTGTAGAAATATCTAGACACTACAGACAGGGCAGACAAACTCAGGAAATCAGCACCCTGTCAGTAGGCCTTAATTTGGAATATATGCTCTCTACTGTAAGATTTATACCCATTTACAATTTCCCTACACATAGCTCTTCTACTCCTTCTATTTGAACATATAATTAGCACTATACTCATTAAATATATATTCTAGAAACTTAAATCTTCAGTCTGTTCATATGCCAGTTGAACCCAGAATCTCAGCAGAGTTGCACCACCTACTCTCCAATTCATTGCACTCACCCAGGACAACTAACAAAGGGATGATGATGGACAATGTCCATCCCAAAAAACAGAGAATACCTACAACTGCTAACAAGGTAGTTCCATCCAACTGCCCCACTGCATCTAAGCCCCCTCTCAATCAAAAACAGAGTAGGCATCACCATCTCAAAATCCTCAAGATTGAAGAATGAACAAACATAAAGGGGGAATATAGCTATGGACTAAATTAGACTTATTATTGGTCTAGCAATGGAAGAATTTGTATCATTCATATAAAGTCAGTTGCCAACAGAGGTTCTGAGTGGAGGAACAGGGAAGAATAGCTATAACATGGCAGCATTATTGGGACATTGGAATTGTCCTGCATGACTTTGCCATAATGCATATAGACCATTATACATTTTGTCAAAACCTTTAAATTGTGCAGGAAAAAATGTAAACTATAATGTAAACTATAGTCCATAGTCCATGGTTAGTAGGAATGCTTCAATATGTGTTCATCGATTGTAACAAATGCACTACACTAATGAAAGATGTTGTTAATGTGAGGAAGTATGGGCAAGAGTGGGGTATATGGGAATCCCCTATATTTTTCATATAACATTTATGTAATCTAAAGGTACTTTAAAATTTTTTTTAAACTTTACAAAAATAAAACTATGAGCAAATAAATTCCCATTGTTTAAATAAAACTTGCATGTAATTTGCTTGAGCAGTTAGGAAAGTAAAATAGATGCATACATTACTCATGCTTGAGTAATATTAGGCAAGGGAGGAGTGTACATTTGTGTTGGGGGTCAGGGTGATCACAATGTGTAGAGTATACCCCACAGTGTTGGGAAGGATAATAGGAAGCAATGACTCAAAGAACTCAAAGATGTCCCTAAGAGCAGCCTGAGCAAAGCCAGCAGGGGATAAGCAGAGGAAATCAGATACTGCAGGGTTATAGGCAGTCACAGTGAGGAATTTAGTCTTTTTCTAAAAACAATGAGAAGTCCCTGTTCTTTACATTATATTAAGCATTTTAAAAATCAAGTATTGGACTATGGAAGATGGAGGAATAGAGAGCTCCATTACTTAGTCTTTCAACCAAAACAAGTGTTAAATAGACAGGAACTGTCTGAAACAATTATTTGAAACTCCAGAGGCAAAAAGAACATTGTGCAGCATCCAGGGCATAGTTGGAGGAAGAGGCTGATAATTTACATCAAGGAACTGTAAATTGCTCTCTTTGTGTGGTGGCTACCAGTACCCATCCCCCACTCTTAAGGCAGACCACTGCAGACTCCAGAAAGGACATAAAAAGCCTTTTCCCCAAAAAGAAGGATATGCATGGCCTACCATTGATCATCACTTTGATTAGCAAATTTGGATCACTGGATACCGGCATTGAGGGTAATTACTATTTTAACCTGTCCTGAACAAAGACTGTGGTAGTCATTGTTTGAACCATCCCTGAACAGGGGTGTAGGTAGTGGAGCTTTAAACACACAGCACTTCCTCAGGGATGCAGGGGAAATTTAGCTTATGGACAGCATTTGCTAAACCCTCCAGGAAAGCTCACTGGAGAGCCATCTGAGAAGTTTCTGATGCCTTTCCTGACCCCCATCTATAGGGCACTTTGGAGCTAATCTTCACCCCATTCATGGGTCTCTAGCTCTGCTTTGGCTATGAAAAGCTGAATTGGGAAATTTCCCAGGGTGACTCTACTCCCTCACCCCATAATCTGGCCTCAATGCAAAGCAGCATGACACAATAAAAGGAGTGTAAAAACTATGGCAGTGGAAAGCCTGGAACAAAAGCTCACCAGTTTCAGACACCAAGGGGAGAGAGGTATGATCCCTAGGAAACAAAGGAGACAATTAAAGTTCTGTAAAGAGGAGAAATTCAAAACAACAATCAAAAATCCAGGACAAGACAGAGGCCCAGTAACGCAGGGAAAAACCTGAGTAGTGCAGTTACCTGGGGTAGACCTTCCTGATAGGAAGGCTAAAGTTCAAGAAAATCACTGTCTTATCACTAGCTGTTTACAAAACCAGGAAACAGACATCTGAGGGAGTAAATCCCAAAGTTAATATTTAAAATATTAAATGTACAGTGTGCAACCAACAGAGTGCAAGACAAACAAAGAAATAGAAAATGATGGTCCAGCCAAAGGAAGAGGATAAAAATACAGGAAACATCAATAAAGAAGAAGAGAATGTGGGCATACCAAACAAAACATTAAAAGGAATTATCTTAAAAATGCTTAAGGAGATGAAGGAAAGTACAGAGAAAGAACTAAAGGATTTCAAGAAAACAATGAATGAACAATATGAGAATCTAAATAGAGAAATTAATTTTTAAAAGAAACCACAGAACTACTAGAGTTGAAGACTGCAATAACTAAATGAAAAATGCCCAGGAGCAGACTTGAGCTGGTAGAAAAAAGAATCAGTGAACTTGAAGACAAGACACTTGAAATAAGTTAGGCCGAGGGACAGAAAGAAAAAAAAGAAATATTAAAAGCAAAATTAACATAAGATAGCTATGGGGCACCATCAAGCACACCAATATGCACATTATAGGAGTCTCAGGAAAAGAAAGTGCAGAAGAAATATTCAAAGAAATAATGAGAGAATTTCCCAAACATATCAAAGATGGGACTATGCATATCCAAGAAGGTCAGAGAAGACCAGAGAGGTAAATAGGAAGTATAATATACTCCATCATATACTGATTACTTATCAAATTCAAAAGACAAGGAGAGAATTCTGAAAGCTGCACAAACAAAGCAAAATATTATATACAAGGAATTCCAATAAGCTTGAGTGCCAATATCTCATGAGAAAACATGGAGGCAAGAAGGCAGTAGGGGGAAACGGACTTTGGCCCAGTGGTTAGGGCGTCCGTCTACCACATGGGAGGTCCGCGGTTCAAGCCCCGGGCCTCCTTGACCCGTGTGGAGCTGGCCATGCGCAGTGCTGATGCGCGCAAGGAGTGCCGTGCCACGCAAGGGTGTCCCCTGCGTGGGGGAGTCCCACGCGCAAGGAGTGCGCCCGTGAGGAAAGCCGCCCAGCGTGAAAAGAAAGTGCAGCCTGCCCAGGAATGGCGCCGCCCACACTTCCCGTGCCGCTGACGACAACAGAAGCGGACAAAAGCAACAAGACGCAGCAAATAGACACCAAGAACAGACAACCAGGGGAGGGGGGGGAATTAAATAAATAAATAAATCTTTAAAAAAAAAAAAAAAAAAAAAAAAAAAAGAAGGCAGTAGGTTGAAATACTTAATGTGCTGAAAGAAAACAAAGCCAGCCAAGAACTTTATATCTGGTTAGACTCTTTTTCAAAAATGAGGAAGAGATGAAGATATTCTCAGGTAAACAAAAGGTGAAGGACCTACATCACCACAAGACCTGCCCTACAGGCAATGTTAAAGGGAGTCCTTCACACCTTCAGACTGAAATGAAAGGAACTAGATAGTGATTCAAAGCAGCATAAAGAAATAAAGACCAGCAATAAAGTTAACCATTTAGGTCATCATAAGTACTAGTATTTTTTCATATTGTTTGTTAGTAACCCCATTTCTTCCTTCCTATAGGTGCAAAAAATACAAATGTATAAAAATTAATGATAAATCTAGGTTATTGAACATACAAGTTACAAAGATATATGTGTGGGCAAGTTAAAAAAATGGTGGGGGGACATACAAGTATAGGAAAACTGTATGTGCGTGCTGTGGAATTAAGTTGGTATCAAACCAAATGTAGGTGTTATATATTTAGGATATTAATTTTTATTCCTATGATAACCACAAGGAAAAGAGATGAAAAATATATCCAAATAAAAATGAGAAGGACTCAATATGGAACAAGAAAGCAAATAAATATAAAAGTAGACTTTAATGGAAAAGAGGGACAAAAAGTTTTAATACTTACAAAGGCTAAATAGCAAAATGACAAAAGAAAGACAAGTACTATCAATAGTGATTTTCAATGTAAATGCATTGAACTTTACAGTTAAAAGGCAGAGTTTGGTAGAATGGGGGGGAAAAAAGTATGATCCAACTATATGCTGCTGCTCTAAGAGACTAATTTTAAATTCAAAAATATTATTACATTGATGGTGAAAGGATGAAAAAAATATATAAACCATGCACATAGTAACCAAAAGAGACCTGGGGTTGCTATACTAATATTGCATAAGTTAGACTTTAAGTAAAAAACAGCTACAAAGGACAAATATGGTCATTACATACTGAAAAATGGGACAATTCAGCAGGAAGATGAAACAATTACAAACATACATGCACCAAAACCATCAGAGCCCAAAATATATAAAGCAAATGCTGACAGATTTGAAAGGAGAAATTGATAGCTCTACATTAATAGTAGGAGACTTTAACATACCACTCAATAATGGGTAGAACATCTAGTCAGAAGATCAATAAAGTAGTATAGGACTTGAATGATACACTAAACCAAATAGGCCTAACAGATACAGAAAATATTGAACCCCCACCCCCCCCAAAAAAAAACCATATCTATTCTTGAGTGCACATTGATCATTCTCCAGGAGACCATATGTTGGGTAACATAAACAAGTCTCAATAAATTAAAAAATATGGATATTATACAATGTATATTATCTGACCACAATGGAATAAAGGTAGAAATCAAATACAGAGGGAGAAAGAGAAAGTTCACAAGCATCTGGAAATTACACAACATACTCTTCAACAACCAATGGGGTAAAGAGAAAATCAGAAGCAAAATTAGGAAATATTTTGAGGATAATGAAAATGATAAAACAACATACCAAAATTTAGGGGATTCAACAAAGGCTGTGCTGAAAGGAAAATATATATCTCTAAAGGCTTATTTTAAAATAAGACTTCAAATCAAACACCTAACCTAAAAACTGGAAGAACTACAAAAAGAAGAGCAAACTAAACACAAAGCAGGCAGAAAAAAGGAAATAACAAAAACTACATTGAAATAAATGATAGAAACCAAAAAAACAATAAAGAGAATCAACAAAACCAAAAATTGGTTCTTTGAAAAGATTGACAAAGAAAAAAAGAGAGAATATACAAATAAAGAAAATCAGAATTGAAAACTGGGGCATTATTATTGACCCTGCTGATATTAAAAGGAATATAAGTGAGGGAAGCAGATGTGGCTCAACTGACAGTGTCCACCTACCACGTAGGAATTCCAGGGTTCAAACCCAGGGCCTCCTGGCCCATGTGGTGAGCTGGCCCATGCACAGTGCTGATGCATGCAAGGAGAACCATTTCACTCAGGGGTGTCCCCAGCATAGGGGAGCCCCATGCACAAGGAGCGCGTCATGGAAGGAGAGCCGCCGCGCGCAAAAAGCACAGCCCACCCAGGAGTGGCACTGCCGACACGGAGACCTAACGCAGTAAGATGATACAACAAAAAGAGACACAGATTCCCAGTGCCGCCTGATAAGAATGCAAGCAGACACAGAAGAACACACAGCGAATGGACACAGAGAGCAGATAACAGGGGGTGCAGGGAAGGGAAGTGAATTAAATAAAATAAATCTTTTTAAAAAAAAGGAATATAAGTGGATACTTTGAACAACAGTTTATGCCAATAAATTAGATAGCCTAAATGAAATGGAAAAATTCTTAGAAACACACCAACTACCTACATTGACTCAAGAAGAAGTAGAAAATCTTAACAAACCAAACTAGTAAAGAGATTGAATCAGTAATCAAAAACTTTCCCCAGAAAAGCGCAAGACCAGATAGCTTCACAGGAGAATTCTACCAAACATTCCAAAAAGACTTAATTCCAATTCTGTTCAAATTCTTCCAAAAATTGAAGAGGAACATTACCTAACTCATTCCACAAGGCCAATTTCATCCCCATGCCAAAGCTGGATCTAGATACCACACACACCCCAAAAAAATACATACCAGTATCTCTTATAAATATAGATGCAAAATCCTCAACAAAACACTAGCAAACCGAATCTATAGCATAATAAAGAAATATACACCAAGATTAAGTGAGATTTATCCCTAGTATGCAAGGTTGGTTCAACGTAAGAAAATCAATTAATATAACGTACCACATTAACAAAATGAAGAAAAAGAACCACATGATCATCTCAATTGAAGCAGATTGGCATTTGACAAAATGCAGCACCTTTTTTGATTGAAAAAGAGAACACCTGAAATAGAAAGAAACTTCCACAACATAGTAAGGGGTATAAAGAGGGGTTTGAAAAGCCCAAGGCTAGCACCCTACATAATGATGAATGATGGTACGCTTTCCCTCTAAGATCAGGAATATGACAAACATGCCCACTGTCACCACTGTTATTTGACATGGCACTGGAAGTTCTTGCAAGAGCAATTAGGCAAGTAAAAGAAATAAAAGGCATCCAAATTGGAAAGGATGAGGTAAAACTTTCCCTATTTGCAGATGATAGTATATACAGAAAATCCTAAAAAATCAACAACAAAGCTCCTAGAACCAACAAATAAATTCAGCAAATTGATAGGGTCCAAGATCGGCACTCAAAAATCACTGGTGTCTCTATACACAAGCAATGAACAATCAGAAGAAGAAATAAAAAAATATTCCATTCACAATAGCAATTAAATTAAGCAATGAACAATCAGAAGAAGAAATAAAAAAATATTCCATTCACAATAGCAATTAAATTAACCAAATATGTAGAAAAGAATCTAACCAAGGATATAAATGGCTTTTACACAGAACACTACAAAACACTGCTAAAAGTAAAGAACTCCTAAATAAATGGAAGGATATTCTGTGTTCATGAATTGGAAGACTAAATATCATTAAGATATCAGTCCTACCCAAAGAAATTCACAGATTTGACACAATACCAATAAAAATTCCAACAATCTTCTTTGCAGAAATGGGAAAGCCAATCATCAAATTTAAACAGACAGGTAAAGGGCACTGAAGAGGTAAGCCACTGGAAAGAAAAATGATGTTAGAAGACTCACAGTCCCCTATCTTAAAACTTATTTCAGGCAAAGGACTTGGCCCAGTGGTTAGGGCATCTGTCTACCACATGGGAGGTCCGCGGTTCAAACCCCGGGCCTCCTTGACCTGTGTGGAGCTGGCCCATGCACAGTGCTGATGTGCGCAAGGAGTGTCCTGCCACGCAGGGGTGTCCCCCGCGTAGGGGAGCCCCATGCGCAAGGAGTGCTCCTCGTAAGGAGAGCCGCCCAGCACGAAAGAAAGTGCAGCCTGCCCAAGAATGGCACCGCACACACAGAGAGCTGACACAAGATGATGCAACAAAAAGAAACACAGATTCCTGTGCCGCCGACAACAACAGAAGCGGACAAAGAAGATGCAGCAAATAGACACAGAGAACAGACAACTGGGGTGGCGGGGGCAGGGGGGAGAGAAATAAATAAATAAGTAAATCTTTAAAAAAAAAAAAACTTACTCCAAAGCCACAGTAATCAAAATAGCATGGTAATGGCACAAAGGCAGGCATATAGACAAATGGAATCAAATTGAAAGTTCAGAAATCAACTGTCACAGTTATGGCCAACTGATTTTTGACAATGTAGCAAAGACCACTCAATTGTGGAAGAATATTCTCTTCAACAAATGATGCTGGGAATACTGGATCTCCACTTACAAAAAAGGAAAAAAAAGGAAGCCTCTTACCTCACAATATATACAAAAATCAACTCAATGTGGATCAAAGACCTAAATATAAGAATTAGAACCATCACACTCCAAGAAAAAAACTTACGGAAGCATCTTCAGGACCTTGTATTAGGCAATGATTTCTTAGACTTTACACCTAAAACACAAAAAGGAAAAAAATAGATAAATAGGAGGGACCTCATCAAAATATATTTTTTAAAAAACTTTTGTTTCTCAAAAGCTTATATCATATAAGTTAAAAAAAAAAAGACAAAACCTACAAAATGGGAGAAAATACTTGGAAACTACATATCCAATAAAGGATTCATATTGTGTATATATAAAGGAATCCTTCAACTTAATAGCAAAAGGATAAACAACCCAATTGAAAAATGGGCAATGCACCCATGTCTCAGGTGTGTACTTTTCCTTTAACTTGTTTCTTAATTAAAGTCTTCTTACTGGCCTTATTTTTTTTAAGTGGGCAAAAGACTTCAACAGCCATCTCTCCAAAGAAGATTTAAAATTACAAAAAGCACATGAAAAGATGTTCAACATTATTAGCCATCAAGGAAATGCATATTAAAACCACAATGAGATACCATTTCACACCCATTAGAATGACTGCTATTAAAAATTAAAACAACAACAGCAAAAAAAAAACAAACAAAACAGAAAATAACAAGTCTTGGAAAGGATGCGTAGAAATAGGAACATTCATTCATTGTTGGTGGCAATGTAAAATGGTGCAGCCACTGTGGAAGACAGTATGGCAGCTCCTCACAAAACTAAATAGAAAACTACTATATGATCCAACAATCCCACTACGAGGTATATACCCAAATAAATTGAAAGCAGGGGTTTGAACAGATATTTGCACACCAATGTTCATAGCACCATAGTTCACTATTGCCAAAAGATGGAAGGAACCCAAGTGTATATCAACTGATGAATGGATAAATAAATGTGGTATACGCATACAACAAACAACATGGATAAACCTTGAAGTCATCATGTTTAGTGAAATAAGCCAGACACAACAGGACAACTGTTGTATGATCTCACCGATTGGAAACAAGTGGAATAAGCAAACTCAGAGTCAGAGTCAGAATGAAAAATAAAGTTTACCAGGGGATGGGCTGGCTATCGGAACTGAAAAGTTAAGGCTTATAATGTACAAGGTTCCTATTTCAAATGATGGAAATGTTTTGGTAATGGACAGTGATGATGGTTCCGGAATACAAATTTGAAATAACAAACTATTTTCACCTATGTCTTTTTACTTTTTTAACGTACTACTGGAAAATGTAATATTACATATGTGGCTCACATTGTATTTGTTAGACAGCACTGATACACAACCTTCATATTAGCATATGCATGATAAAAACTTATAAAAGGCATAGTATTTGTGTTATCAGATGTCAACACATTTATTCCTCACATGAACCTGAGGAGCACAATGTGATACATTGCAATACTTTTAGATGAGTACACAAGATAACCATGGTGGTCTCCTCAAGAACTGGGGAAATGAGGTTAAGGATGAAAGTGAAACTTAATTTTCAGTGTTTATCATTTTGTTAAGATTTAATTCTGTTACAAAGTGAATAGGTCATACAATATTGCTTCAAAACTTTTTAAGACCTACTCACCAGTTCATGGGACAAGAGGGTGATGGTGGACAGCGCCCACCCCAGGAAGTGGAGAGTGTCTGCAACTGCAAGCAATACAGTTCCATCCATCTGCCTCATGGGATCTAAGCACTTTCTCAATCCTCAGAGACAGGGTAGTCATCACCATCAAAAAATCCTCAAGATTCAGGACTGAACAAACATAACGGGGACTAAAGTAGACTTATGATTATTCTATCAAGAATTTGTATCATTGACATAAAAGGTTGTGACCACAAGAGTTTCTGAGGAGGGTGAGAGAAAAATTGGTGCAACATGGGGGCATTTTGGGACATTGGAATTGGCTGCATGGCCTTGCAATGACAGATACAGACCATTTTATATTTTGTCAAAACCTATAAAATTGTTTGGGGCAAAGTATAAAGTATAATGTAAACTATAGTTCCTGGTTAGTACAGTGCTTCAAAATGTGTTCATCAATTGTAACAACTGTACCATATTAATAAAAGATGTTGGTAATGTGGGAAAGTGTGGGAGGAAGAGGAGGTGGGAGATATGGCAATCCCCTATATATTTTTTTTGAGGTACCTGGGGCTCAGGATTGAACCCGGAACCTTGTATGTGAATAGCTGGCACTCAGTTAACTGAGCCACATCAGCTTCTCTGAGTTGGTTGCATCATTTGTTTTGCTTCTTGTTTTAGTTTTTTTTCAGGAAGTATTGGGAACTGAACCAGGGACTTCCCATGTGGTAGGTGGGTACTCAACTGCTTGAGTCACATGTGCTTCCAATCATATATATTTCTTTATTTTTTTAAAGAAACCCCTATATTTTTGATGTAACATTTATGTAATCTAAAGCTTCTTTGAATATAAAAAGTAAAAAAAAAAACTTTAAATAACTTGAGTCTCTTATAAACAAAAATAATAATAATAATTTTAAAAATATTAAGACATAGAACATCCCAAAACACCACAGTTGTTAAGAGTGCCAACCTAACAGCTATCTGAGGGAAGATCAGCTAGAACTAAAAACGTAAAAATCAGAGAAGAGTTTGTCTCTTCATATCTAATCATAAAAACGTCTTCCTTGCTTATTACATGTAATCAGCCAAAGTGACTGTTTGCCTGAGTGTTTTGGTTGGTTTGAATGTCAAGGCTTTCATAGTGACTTTTGACTTAGTAATCACTCCCATGCATTATAACGTTCATCAATGCGAAAGAGCCTAAAAAAGCAAAAGCATCGTGCTTCAGTTTATGCCTGCATATCTTTTATTGAAATTGGTAAATTGTTCTTCCTCCTTGGGAATGGGAATTCATCTTCTGTAATGTATATGAACTTATTAAAAGTTTCCTAAAATCATAGGTCAGCAGTTCTCCGTCAGCCAATTGAGGCTCTGAGGTAGATACCAAGGCTGGCTTCCAGCGGATGATCCCCTTGTTCAACCACGCTTATTTACATACTAATCCACCTTTATCAGAGAAATCCAGATCATTAAGACTTCTTTTTTTTTTTTTTTAAAGATTTATTTATTTATTTAATTTCCCCCACCCCTCCCCTGGTTGTCTGTTCTTGGTGTCTATTTGCTACGTCTTGTTTCTTTGTCCGCTTCTGTTGTCGTCTGCGGCACGGGAAGTGTGTGCGGCGCCATTCCTGAGCAGGCTGCTCTTTCTTTTCACGCTGGGCGGCTTTCCTCACGGGTGCACTCCTTGCGTGTGGGGCTCCCCTGCACGGGGGACACCCCTGCGTGGCAGGGCACTCCTTGCGCGCATCAGCACTGCGCATGGCCAGCTCCACACGGGTCAAGCAGGCCCGGGGTTTGAACCGCGGACCTCCCATATGGTAGACGGACGCCCTAACCACTGGGCCAAAGTCCGTTTCCCTCATTAAGACTTCTTAAGCTGCAGCTCTTATTTACTGAAAATTTACAATGAGTGAGAAATGTGGAGTATAAAAGAGAATAAAATAAATAGTCTCTATGACCTGAAGGATAGGGAAACGAGCTCTCTACTCTTAATTGAAGTTTATTATTCATACATGAGCATACATAAACAATAAGTGTATAGTAAAAGTTTTGAACTTATTAAACAAACATGATTATCATCGTACAGGGTTCCCATATATCACCCCACTACCAACACTCTGCATTGTTATGAAACAATTGTTACAAACTATGAAAGAACATCTCCAAAATATTACTCCTATTTTGACTTCGCGACCTTGGGCTCCGGCAGGCTACTGTCTACTGTCTGCTCCCTGCCGTCATGTCCGCATTGACGCCGCTGCTGCTGAGCGGCCTCACAGCCCCCGGTCGGCGGCTCCTCGCGCAGTGCGCCCAGATCTGTTCCAAGCCACCGCGGGAACAGCTTGGGCCCCTGGATGTCGCCACTGCGCTCACCTCCTGCTTCCTGTGTTTCCTCGTGCCATTGGGCTGGGTCCTGTCACACCTGGAGAACTACAAGAAGTGGGAATAAAGGGGACCGTCCTCTCCTCACCCTGTGACCTGACCACCCCTGGCCCATTCTGATCATGTCTACTGCATTCCTGGCTGGCCTTCCCTGGATCATGTCCTTCAATTACAGTGGCCACTTCTGCAACCATGGCCTCTCAATGTCTCAAGGGTGACATATGGGACCACATACATCATATAGAAGGCCCTGCTTGGTGGGGTCCCCAATTTAAACCTTGAAAAAAAAATATTACTACTAACTATAATCAGATATTGGCTATAGTTTTTGGTATTTTTTTCCTCAACCCAATGGGTTATTTAACTGCCTGTTAGGGAAGCAGATGTGACTCAAGTGATAGAGCATCTGCCTACCATATGAGAGGGTCCAGGGTTCAATACCCAGGGCCTCCCGACCCGTGTGGTAAGCTGGCCCACGTGCAGAGTTGCCGCACACAAGGAGTGCTGTGCCATGCAGGGGCACCCCCATGGCGTAAGGAGTGCACCCTGCAAGGAGAGCTACCCTGTGTGAAAAAAGCGCAGCCTGCCTAGGAGTGGTACCACACACACATGGAGAACTAATGCAGCAAGATGATGCAACAAAAAAAAGACGCAGTTTCCTGGTGCCACCAAGGGTACAAGCAGACAAGAACACAGAGTGGACACAGAAAGCAGACAATGGCAGGTGAGGGGAGAGAGAAATAAAAAAAATAAATCTTTAAAGAAAAAAAAAAACAGCCTGTTAGTGTTATAAACTTGTTATATTTCTTGAGAGAATGTTCTCATATTTGTTCTGTTAACCACAGTTCATCTACCACCACATAATTCATTGTGTTATGTTGGGCCATGTTTTGTACAATCCATTCAAAGTGTACACTCAGTGGCTCTCACATTTATCACAGAGTTGTGCTGTCATCACATCAGTCACTTTTTGAACATTTTCATTATTCTGAAAGGAAAAATCACATACCCCCTAATTTCCCCCATTGTCCTTTAGCATTCTTTTGAAAAAATAAAGAAAAATGCAAGGCATCATATCATGTAGTACTTAACTGAGAGAAACAGACAAGGAGTGACGGAGTATTTCAGAAAAGAGAGGAGTTAGTATTGACCTGATGGCTTTGAACTGACCTATAAACTGAGAGCTAGAAGACTGAAAGACAAAAGGCTCTGGCCTCATCAGTGTAGACATCTAAATATGGCATAGCAATGGAACCAGGGTTACCAGCACATTGCTTACATAGCCTTCCAGGCAAAACGCATAATCTGAATCTAATCATGAGGAAACATCAAACAAACCCAAATTCAAGGTCATTCTAATATCTGACCAGTACTCTTCAAAGATGCCAATGCCATGTGAAGTATCTTTTTAAAAGGTGTAGATATTAGATCAAAGAAGACTGAAGTGAATGATCATCCTGGACTGAATTCTCAATATATATTTTTAAATACTATAAGGGACATCATTGGTACAAATGACAAAATTGAAATGTGGACTATTAATAGATAAAAGTATTCTATCAATGTTTGAATTTGCTAACTGTTCTGTGGTCATATAAGAGAATGTCCTTATTGTTAGGAAAAACACACTGAAGTATTGAGGAGGAAGGAGACAGTATATATACATCCTACTCTCAAACTGCTCCGAAAAGAATTATATATGTATAATATTTATATAACATGTCATTTATTCTATGATAGAGAATAATAAAGCAAATATAGCAAAATATTAAAAATTGGTGAAGCTAAATAAAGAGTATGTAGTAGTTCTTTTTACTTTTCTCATAACATTTCTATAAAGTTTTAAGTTGTATGTAAATTACCACATATGTACACACACAAACTCAGAGAACTGTAGAACACAGAGTGAACCCTAATGTAAACTGTGAGCTCATGTTAATAGCATTATTATAATAATATTATTTCATGAATTGTAACAAAGTTACCACAAAAATACAAAATGATAGGGAAAGCTGGATGTATGAGTTTGGGGTATGACAGTTTGAGATTATTTTTGTGAATCCCAGAAAGAGAAAGATTATGTTTGTACCCTAATCTTTTCCTCGGGTATGACAGCCTTTGATTGCATTAGATTCAGGTGAGATGTCTTTGATTAAATTACCTGCATTAGGGCTTTGATTTGACCACATCAGTAAGGTGTGACTCAGGAGTCCCTGCCCCTTGGTGGGACAATGTAAACAGACATTCACTCAAGAAGACACACTAGAAGAAAGAACTGTGTTATTTTTTATCCTGCCATGTGACAGGAAGCAGAAGGTTCAAACATCTAGAGCCCCGGGGAGAGAGGAGTCACATTACCGATAATTTACAGTTGACCGTGGGAAGAGAGTGAGACTAATATAGGAAGCCTGAGAGATGAGCCCTATTCCAGGAGAGAGAAGACTAGAAGCCTGGAGGGGAAGGAGCGAACAGGCAGAGTCAGCAACCATCTTGCTTCAACAAGTGGTAACTCGCTGGTAAGAAAGCATCCTTGAGTTGTACTCTTTACGACCTTGTGACTGTAAGCTATGGCCCAAATACATACCCTTTATAAAAGCCAGCAGGTTTCTGCTACTGTTCATCAGCACCCCTTTGACAGACTAAAACAGGGAGTATATGAGAACTTACTTTCTACAAGCTTCTATAAACCTACAAATATTCAAATTAAATTTTTTTTAAAAGCTGGATTATTTTTATCCTTGGGTTTTAGTGTATTTTCTTAGCTCAGCATCATAATTCAGGTGGATTCCCCTCAGCCTTTTTCTTACCACCCTCTCTTTCCTTTATAGTATTTATAACCTCTTGTTATTAACTGTCTTTGTTTTTGGTTATTTGTTTTGTGTCTGTCCTTGGCTTCCCACACTAGGATATAAGCCCCACACGGGTGATCTTTTCCTTTACACTTCCCTATCCCCAATGTTGTGGCAGAGAGAAGTTGGGCAAATGCGGCACTGAAGGCCAGGACATAAGAATCTGAGAAGGAAGATTTATTAACAGCCGGCTGGGCTCGGGGGACTTCTGTCCTAATAAAAACCGAGCCCTGAATAGGATTTTTGGGTCCCGTTTATACAGAGGACATAAGAGTGGGTAGTCAAATGGTGCTTTTATGCAAAAGGACTTTCTTTGTTAGTTTCTTAGAGTTTCAAGTGTTTTATCTGAGTACCAGATAGGTATTGAATTAACACATAATCCCCACATTCCAGGTAAACTTGAATTAACACATTCAGTCTACATCCTCCCTGAATATCCAAAGCCTATAGAGCCTATATCATTTAATTGGCTTTCTGAGAACTAGGCATACTTGGACATAGAATAAGTCTGAATTTACGCACAAGCTGTAATACCTTCACCTATGATTCTTTTTCTTCTTTTTGTGTAAAACTCTGTTCTAGACCCAGGGTGGTAGCAGTGACCTAGACAAATGGGATTTTGTTCTCATAGATAACATTCAAGAAGAGGCAGAAAGAAGTTAATGGGCAAACAAATAGACTACTTTCAAATAATCTGTGCACTATTGAGGGGAAGAATGTGAGATAAAGACTTGAAAGAAAGCTTGCCTTTATAGAATGGGTGATCAGGGAAGGAATAAGGAGGTGACCTAAACGCTGAAGGAAGAGGGAGCAACCCTTGAAACTAAACGGGTGGGGAGTGTTCAAAGCAGAAAGAATAGCAGGTATGAAAGCCTAAAGGCAGGATGAGTTTAAGCAGCAGCACAAATACCTGTGTCCCTGCAGTCAGGTGAGTCAGTGAGTCAGGAGGCTTCGGGGAGGTAGGTTCGAGACCCTGGCACATCAAAAGGTTTTATAAGCAATGGTAAGGTTAGGTATTTTTTTTTTCCCCTAAATTTAATGGGGTTTTCAAATTTATATTATTTTTTAAATGTCTGGCACTCAAATGTGGAGCACTGGCTTAATGGTAGACATTATTCAGAATCATCTAGTGTGTAGAGGTGACACCGAAAGGCTGCTGCTGCTCAGTGTGGTCCCCCAGCCAGCAGCATAGGTAACTCCTGGGAGCTGGGTTAAAAATGAAGACTCTCAGGCCCCTTCCCCAATCTACTGAACCAGAATCTGCATTTTAATAAGCTTTAATAAGTACAGTAAAATTTGAGAAGCTCTCCCTACAAGGTTGGGTTAGGACTCTTAGCACAACTACTCCACGCTCATGACAAATAATGGAATTCTCTCATAGGGTCAGGCAGTCCCAAAGCTGGAGCAGTAAGAAATTTTTCCTTAAGGTTCTAGAAAGCAAGTGCCCATTCTGGTGTCTAGATTAGGGGTGCTTTCTCATTTTTCCTAAGGGCCTCATATAGCAGTTTGGCTATAAGTCCAGAATTTGGTATCCACAGGAAGCTTCCTCTCTCACAGGTGACATTTATTTCAGCCACTTGCTCTCCTGGCTCTCTCTCAGTTCCTGTGGCTTTTTCTCTGTTCATCTGTGGGTTTTTCTCACTGTGTCCCTCTCTGTATTCATCCTATTTAAATAAAATGGAATCCAGTAAGAGGATTAATATCTACCCTGGGCCCTGTCCTACTGAAGTAACCTCATCAAAAGGTCCCCACCCACATTAGGTTTATATCCACAGGAGTGTATTATCTCCAGGTACATGATTTTCTGGGGCCCATAAAAGCCTCAGACTACCAGAGAGAAGAATGAATATTTAAGAATTATTTCCCTTATTAGTGAAAAATTTTATGTATTGACTATTACTGCAAAAGAACTAAGAGGTATTTTTTGAAAATTTGTGTGGTATTTTTTCAGGACAGCTTTAAAAAGGGGGAAGGAGGAATTGTTACAGCCCATTGCACTTCATAATCATGATGTCATAGCCTGCCTTTTTCCTTATTTTCAAGCTGTGGAAAATAGTCTACTCTTTGAATCCATTTAGAAGATATTCTTATGATGGCTTTGAGTCTAGGCCAAGCATAATTGGAATTAATTCAGGAATTGAGTTCACTCATGCTGTAACATCTGGGCCTTTGTCAACAGGTCTAGCTACACTTGCATCCACATTGCAATCATCAGCACCACTCTTGGAAACTCTGAATTCAGTTCCCTTCCTAAAGGTTAGTTTATCACTAATAATGTTATCATCTCAAACATATTTAATGCAATTAGTAACCCCATTAGATTTGCATTATATTTTCCATGCCTGATCCCTAATAAGTTTATCCTTGCCTTAAGGCCTTAGCACTACAAATTCTGTTCTCTACCTAGAATGTTCTTCCTCAATCTCTTTATGTAACTGACTCCATTTTGTTTTTCAATTCTCAGTTGATAAGTTCCCACCTCAGAGTGACTTTGCTTGGCCATTCAATTTAAAGTAGCCCCCAGACACTCTTGATCACATCAGCCTGTATTACTTTCACCCCAGCACTGACTGCTACCTGAAATGCTTTGGGTTTATTTATTTGTTTCTCCTTCGACTAGTATGAAGCTTCCTATGCTTGAAATACTTGTCTATCTACTTACAGTTGTATCCCTGGCACTTAGAATTGTTATCTGCGACATAGTTGCTGAATTCCTTTCAGAATAATTTTGTAGATTTGCTATTACCATCTGATCCAATTTTTGGTATGTAGGAATAAAATATTGTGAATTTCTACCTTTAATGCACAGAAAGGCAACAGAATTTTTTTTTAAGTATTGCTTTTGAAAAGACTTGAAAATTGCAAGTATTCTATACTGAAACATCAAATAATGGAGCTTGAATTGCAAACCTGGGTCTCTTTTTTTTTTTTCCAAAGACAGAAAATAATGAAAAAAGAAACTGGATCTTCGATGCCATTTTAATTTCTGTAGCTGTGACTAAAATTCAGAGTGGATTCATCACCTCAGAAAAATATCCCAAGTCATGTCAATAGAGACTGCAGAAAGGGGATCAAAAAGAGAAATCCTAGTATAAAAGTCATCATAAAAATACTGATAACTCTTGGAACATTTTATGAGTAAGTTTATCTCAAAGAAAATCTTTACTGTAGTCTTGGATCTGTAATTGCTTTCCAATATATTTTTGTTTTGTTTCTGAAAAGATATTTTCATATGCTTTGCCTTGTAAGTACTGCTAATAATCTGATAAACCATAGCAGTCTTAGAAGGAAGACAAATTTGCTATACTGTATGCTGTAATACACTGTCAAAGGTAATAAACTATTTAGGGTTTCTATAAACTGCCTTTTTGCATTCCTGATTGCTTTACTTACAGCTGCATATTCCACATCTGTTTGGAGGAAGACTGTTTTGTAAACTATATCTCTGGGGGTTTTTTCCATATAAAATGACTTATTTTGGGCAGTCATGTTCCTGCTTCTTGCAGAAAGATGAAGAGATCATCTGCTACTTGTACTTTTGTTTAGCTTGTTAGGTACTTGACTCTACTGTGCCAGATGTTATCAAGGGCAAAACAGTACTTTCTTACCCATCTGTATTGCCCCCTGTTTCACTGTATAAATAACAATATTGAAATGTTTTCCAAGCAATGTGCCACTTCTTAGCTTTTACTTTATTGCCCACAAGGTACTTGGATTCATATGCAACTTACTTCCCAGTACCCACTTGATCTCCTCACATGGTATTTAAAAGCGTCACGGGGAAGCAGATGTTGCTCAAGTGATTGGGCTCCTGTCTACCATACAGGAAGTTCAGGGTTTGAGTCCCAGAGCTTCCTGGTGAAGGAGAGCTGGCCCGTGCAGCAAGATGGCCCAAGCAGAGAGCTGGCACAGCAAGATGACACAACAAAAAGAAACACAGAGGAGAGACAATGGGAGATGCATCAGTTCAGAGAACTGAGGTGCTGCAGGAAATTGAATACCTCTCTCCCACTCCAGAAATTCCTGGAATCAGTTCCCAGTGCCACCTAGAGAGAAAACAAGCAGACACACAGAAGAATGCACAGTGAATGGACACAGAGAGCCAACAATGGGGGGGGGGGGTTAAATATATTAATAAATAAATAAATAAATAAATGCATCACAGTTGCAGTACTGACAACCTATCTGGAAGAGTAAGACAGTTCTGAATTTAAGGAATATAGCTTATTTCTAAATTCATCTAGGCACCATGAAGAATTTTAGCAAGATGTTTTACCTTTTCTGAAGAACACACATAGATTGTTTATGCAAACTAAAAGTCAGTCATGATGTACTGGCATTTATGGTTGATGAAAGTATGTTTGTCTTAAAATAATTTTCTCAAGTTTCAAAACCTGATGAAAGTGTACCACACTAATAAATGAAGTTGTTGATGTGGGGAAAATGGGGATGTGGGGAGTGGGGAACTCGGGACTCTCCTACATATTTTTTTTTCAGTGCCCCTCACTTTTTTTTTTTTTCCCCAGATTTATTTTTTTATTTTTTTATTTCCCCCCCAGTTGTCTGCTCTCTGTGCCCATTTGCTGTGTGTTCTTCTGTGACTGCTTCTATCCTTGTCAGTGGTACCGGGAACCTGTGTTTCTTTTTGTTGCATCATCTTGTGTCAGCTCTCCATGTGTGCAGCACCATTCTTGAGCAGGCTGCACTTTCTTTTGCACTGGGTGGCTCTCCTTACAGGGCGCATTCCTTGTGTGTGGGGCTCCCCTACACAGGGGACACCCCTGCGTGGCAGGGCACTCCTTGCACGCATCAGCACTGTGCATGGGCCAGCTCCACACTGGTCAAGGAGGCCCAGGGTTTGAACTGCAGACCACCCATGTGGTAGGTGGACGCCCTATCCATTGGGCCAAGTCCGCTTCCCCTATTATATTTTTTAAAGTAACATTTTGTGTGATCTATGTATCTTTTAAAAATAAATAAAAAATATGTATTTTTAAAAACCTGATGAAAGTACTATTAGGTCATTAAGAAATTTAGTATATTTAAATAATCTTTTGTATTTTTAAACCAACGATGCTAGTAGAGCTGATCATTTTCAAGTTTATTTATTTAAACAACATTGTTATTATCAGTTAATATCTCCTTTATCAATGCTCAACCTGAAAATAAAGTAAATAACTTCTGATTCACTAGAATGGTAGAAAAGAAAAAAAATTTCTAAAAAATAAAATAATAGCTAACATTTATTGAGTGACTACTATATACCAGGTATTGTCAAGACGTTTACACTCATTATCTCATTTACTCCTCATAAAAAAACTAAGCTAGATACTATTATGACTTCTGTTTAATAGAAAAATAAACTGATAATTACTTTACCAAGACCAGAAGGTGATTTAGCAACACAGGCAAGATTCTAAATAGATATCAGAACAATAAAACTTTTACTGTGGAATTTTTAAATGATCAAAAATGTGAAAAATTTCTCAAATATGATTAAAAGAGTGGAGGGTATGGAGGCTGGATGACTTTTTTTTAAATTTGGATGACTTTTAAACAACTCAAAAGTAAAGAAAATACTATAATGAATCCCTATATACTCATTAGCCAGACATCATAATTATGAAAATTTTGTCACTTTCCTTCATCTACCATTTTGTTTTCCTTTGCTAAACTATTTTAAAGCACATCCTGGCTATAGTGTCATTTCATATCAACATAATTCAGCATATAATTCTTAAAAATGTGGATGTTTTCTTACTGATTCCAATGCCATTATCAACCAACAAAATTAACAATAATTCTTTAGTATTTTCTAACACCCAAGAAGTGCATTTCTAGCCTTATTTTTTTATTCTTATTTTTTTTACATTTGGCTGGTTCAAACCTGAATCTAATCAAGAGCAACATATTACATTTGGTTGTTATATCTCATAAATCTTTTTGAATCTGGAATAGTCTATTCTGTTTTTCCTTATGTCATTGATTTGGCCTGTAGACTAATCCATATTCTGTACTTGTCTGTTTCCTTCCCTGTGGTGTGATTTAATTGGTTTCTCTTTCTCCCATTTTTTTTTTTTTTTTTTGTAAATGGAAGTAAGCACCAGACTCTTGATTAATTTCAAGTTCACCTATCTGGCAAGAATAGTTAATACGTGGTGTTTTTCATGTTGTATCACATTAGGCACCACAATGTCTGGTTGTTTCTCTTTATTTATGCTAAAATTAATCAGCGGATTTGTGTGGTGACAACCTGATCCCTCCACTGTAAAGATCCTCATCAGCCTTTCATCCACTGGTTTCATCCATTGATGATTATTGCCTGAATTAACCATTGCACTAGAGATTGCAAAATAGTGATTTTCTAATTTAATCATTCTTTTCATATTTGCTATCTCTAACTCTTCTGTAGAGAACTTTCCTCCCTTTACTGAAGCTATTGATTATCCTGAAACACCATTTGCACAAGGAAGCTTCAGCCTTTCCTTTCAATTATAAAAATTGAATAAAAAGTTAATATCTTAGTAACTTAAGAGCCATCCATTGAATTAGAGGAGGGGATTTGGAACAGGTGAAGACCAGGAGGGGGGTCTCTCTTTTTTTCTCAAGCTCACTGTCTTTACTATCTTATTATTACTAATTTATCCTTTATATATAAATAAATAAGCATCAGCATTATCAATTTCAATGATTTCTAGAATTCCATTGTTTGGCCAAATTGTGGTTCTCACACTGTGGCATCTGGACCAGCTGCATGGTATCCCCTGAAAACTTTTTAGAAATGCAAATATTTCAGGTCCACCCAAAGTGACAGCATCAGGAACTCTTGAGGGTAAAAGCCCAGAAAGATGTGTTTTAACATGTCCTCTAAGTGATTCTAACCGCTAGCCTGAGACCTGCCTTGCTAAGTCATATTTGAATTAATCACTGCTTTATTGTTGCTGTTATAACTTAGCCTCGCACCCCTCAATCTCATCTGTTTCACTTTAGAAAGACAAGCCTGTTTTACATCCATTTCCAGTGGGTCCCTTATGGAGTACTGGGGTTTTTTGTTCTTTTTGTTTTTTTTTTTTACTTTGTTTTGATACCAACTTCAGTTTCAGTGAGCTCATCCCAGAGTTTGACAAACTCAGTTTTAGTTTTTAAATTTTTCTTGCATACTTTCTAAGCTAGAAATAGTACCATATTTTAAAGGTCCAGTTTTTACATAAGAAAATGTGATCTACTTCTCAAATAGAAGGACAGTGATAAAAGAACAAGGAGGCTGGAGAGAATTCATTTGTAACTGCTGTATTGTTTAGCAGTGAGCTAAAATTAAAATATTGCTTCCCAAAGCAAGGCTGATGTTTTTAGAAAGATGTACATTTAAATTTGGCTTTTACCAATTATTGTTTACAATCATTGTCAAATCCAAAGCAGATACTGGCATTTTATTAGAATCACTATGAAAGATGCTTGTTTTACAATATTATATATCAATGTTGGAACTCTACTAAATCTCATGGGCAATTATCAAGATGCCTTTAAGCAAACTGAAAAGAAAGTCCATGGCACATTTACTTTACCTCTTCTCTCTGGTTCAAACGTGGTGTTAATGATACCACCATTTACCTGATAACCAAATTTAAACCTCACCACTGTAAACAAAACCCAAAATCTCCCATATTTAGTAAAGTCTCTTGGATTCTCTGCCTTCCTTCAAATAATCTTCCCTGCCTATTGAATCCCCAAAACAACTTCATTCTGGTCCTCGTGGTCCTTACCAGAGAGTCCCACAAAGCCTCTTACCAGAATATTTTTTTATAGCACAACTCTGATCATGTCATTCAGGAACACAGCTGTGGTCAACATAGATTCTCATCATTGCTGGCCCATAGGAGTCAATAAATGTTCACTGGAATTGACCGCTGACTCCTGCTAATGAACTTCCCAATGTGAGCAGAGAAAATTTAATGTTATTAGTATCTGTTTCCCTGTAGTGTCGAGAATGTTTATGTCTACTAGTTAGAGACTCTCTCTCTCTCTCAGACAACTATGAATATATTCAGACACTCTCGGGGAACAGATGCAGCTCAAGAGGTTGAGCTCCTGCTCCCCATGTATGAGGTCCTTATACCTCCTAAAAAAAAAAACCGAAAAACTAAGTTTTGAACAAGCTTTGGATTGCTCGTTCATTTGAAGATGAACTCTCCCCCCCACTATTACGTTGCTAATGGGGTATGACCACACTAACTCTTTTATTTATTTATTTTTTTAACTCAGCAATTCCATTTGTAGGTATTTAATTCTACAGAAAATCCACTTGTAGAAATTTCATGGTAAAAAACACACGCATACACGCAATGTGATTGAACAAGGCCACTTGTGTCAATACTAGAATGAGAAATATTTCACCATACCCCTAAGTAACTTTTTAATATTATGAATATATTAAACATGCATACAATTTTTAAAAGGAACAAAAACATATTCTATGTAGCTACATACTCAATGTTAAAATATTTACTGAGACTTTTCCATAAGGTAATTCTCCTCTAATAGTAATTTATATGGAACCAATACATAGAGGAGCATTTCAATTGGAATGGTTGGAAAAACCTCTTCTTTAAACCCAACTCATCAAAGCAGCAGTTACCAGTCACTTTTTGGCAAACCCCAAGTCCAGGATCCAGAAATTCCCTTTTATATGCTGGAAATTAAACAGCACTGAGGAGAAGTTGGGATACCACACAGCAATCATTGAGATGCAAGTCAATTTGGCTATGGATTCTTAGTCATTTGCTATTTGTTAAAACATTACCCATCCAAAAGAGTGATGTTGGTGTGTTCAAAGCAGGTCACTTTTCCTTCCCTATTATAATTAAATCTTTTCATTAATTTCTTATTCCTTGTCACACACTCAGGGCATAGCATACTATCTTCTACGTCTGCGGTTGGGAAAGTGCAGGCTGGTAACAGGAAGAGAGAGATCATCCTCTTGGGAGTGTCAGGCACCCAGACCTGCCCTGCGTGGAATTCAGGTGAACCCAACCCTTCATGTCTGCAGGGAGAACCATGGACCACACACCATCTGACACCAGAGGCTTGCAGCAAAAGGGTCTCAACAGAAGTAGGAATGGGACATAAATTCACAATCTTAGGCTGAACTGCTCTTGCAGCAATTCCTGTCCATGATACCAATACTGCTTCCTCTGCTGAACTTATCACTTCAACTGCATTAGTCATTTCCTTTTTCTCTCTTCTCTTACAACTTTCCTGATCCTTTGCTGTCTTGGTCACTGCCTTGCATTTCTTTGAGCATGACTGCAACTTAGTCTCCTGTGGTCTGTCAGGAATACCCTGTTTTTGCTCAGGGTAATCATGTTGCTGGAGCCTCAGATAAATCTTTATTTTCTGGCCATCAGAACTCAAATTAAATTGTTGACACCACTTCCTTAAAGTGTCCAGATGTATCTTATTAACTGGAGGCAAAATGTTTGGGAAGCACTGGTTCTTTATAACTAGGGTTTTTTGTTTTGTTTTGTTTTTTTATTTATTTTTCTCCCCTTCCCCCCCAGTTGTCTGGTGTCTGTGTCCATTTTGCTGTGTGTTCTTCTTTGTCTGCTTCTGTTGCTGTCAGTGGCAAGGGAATCTGTTTCTTTTTGTTGCATCATCTTGCTGCATCAGCTCTCCAAGTGTACAGTGCCATTCTTGGGCAGGCTGAACTTTCTTTCGCACTGGGCAGCTCTCCTTACGGGGTGCATTCCTTGCGCGTGGGGATCCCCTACGCATGGGGCACCCCTGCATGGCACGGCACTCCTTCAGCACATTGGCACTGTGCGTGGGCCAGCTCCACACAGGTCAAGGAGGCCCAGGGTTTATAACTAGGTTTTGAGCAAGCTTTGAATTGCTCTTTCATTTGAGAGAGATGAACTTTATCCTTTTTCCTAGACTTCTTTACTTTAACTTCTGCAGTTGAAGTACTTGGTTCCATCTGATGCTCCTCTTGAGGTTCTCCTTTTACTGGAACTAATATGATTATCACATGTTCCTCATCTAATTCCCTTTCAAAGATATTCTCTTTCTCTCAAACCCAAAGGTGAAGAAAACTCCATTCCAGCCCTATTGTAATATTTGCCTTTCTTTATTTCCACCTCTTCAGAACCAGATTACAATTATGAAGTTTACAGAGTCTTTTACAAGGACTGCATTTCAGGTTGGCTTCGTCCTAATGGTATAAAGTGTAGGGCCAACATCTCATGAGAAAATATCTATGAATCACATCAAATGAGTTATCATACCTGTATATTCTTATATGCTTTAAATATTTTTTTTAAAAAAGATGTATCACATAAGAATTTCTTCATGACCTTTTGCCAAAGTCATCCCTAGGCTAATATTTATGGAGTTCAACTTATTTATGCACCAGATCCCACTGTCCACTGTCTGTATAGGATGATCAATATGTATAAATAAAATAATCATTGCACTTGGTATTGTGTGGATCAATATAAGGCCCATATGAGTTGAATCTTCTCATTTGTTATTTTTTAAATTAATTCTACATACACATATAGTGGGAAGTTTTGTGGATAATGTGTTCTTACAGGACACCCACCAAACCACATCTACGCCAATATATTTCTGACATCATCATGCTCTAATTACTACTAAATGACTACATTAGCAATGCTCTTAGAGTTGAGCGATGTTCTAAAACAGAAGCATAGTGGAAGATGTAATGGAACTATAACTGTCATGTCCAATATGATAGCCACTAACCCTATACAGCTATTTGAATTTTAATTAAAATAAAATTAAAAATTGAGTTCCCCAATCACATTAGCTGCATTTCAAATACTCAACAGTGACACATGGTTAGTAGCTACCTTATTGAATAGCACAAGTAGCAAATATTTCCATCATCACAGAAAGTTCAGTTGAACAATCCTGCTCAGTGATTCTTAGTCTTTAGCATGCATTAAAATAATCTTCATCCAGCACCTACAATCTGATTTATTGGACTTACCACACTCAGCTAAGATGGAGGTGAAGAAGGACAACCACCACACCATGGAGCCTAGAGTGATTACAACTGAAAATGGGAGGATTGCATCCAGCATCCAGGTGGAATCTGAGCCTCCTCTTGACATAAAGGTGCAATGGACACAACCAATCCAGTGTCCACATAGAAGAGGTGGCATTGGATTGGGAAAAGTGGACATAATGGACAAAGGGTATGGGGAAAGGCAGGAAGAGATGAGAGGTGGAGGCGTCTTCGGGACATGGAGCTGCCCTGGATGGTGCTTCAGAGGTAATCACCGGACATTGTAAATCCTCACAGGGCCTACATGATGGAATAGAGGAGAGTATGGGCCATGATGTGAACCAATGTATATGAGGTGCAGAGGTGCCCAAAGATGTACTTACCAAATCCAATGGATGTGTCATGATGATGGGAACGAGTGTTGTTGGGGGGGGGGAGAGGGGGGGTGGGGGGGTGGGGTTGAATGGGACCTCACATATATATTTTTAATGTAATATTATTACAAAGTCAATAAAAAATAAAAAAATTAATAAAAAAAAAAATAATAATAATCTTCAGAGCTTGTTAAAACATAGTTTTCTGGGCTCCAGACTTACTGATTTAGTAGATCTAGGTAAGGCTGGAGAATTTTTATTTCTAACAAGTTCTTGAGTAACACTAATTGTGCTATCCAGGGTTCACATTTTCATAACCACTGGTTTAGGAGTCAACATTTCTGGTTCTTGAGACAGAGACATCTGGGTTTGAGTCTTAACCCTATTTCTCATTAGTTAATGATGCTAGGCAACTTTTGTGGTCCTCAGTTTTCTCATCTTAGTACAGGGATAATAATAATGAGAACTAATACAAATTAAACAGAATGCTTAACATATAAGTACTCAATAAAAATTAACTGTTATAATTATCTATCTCTGCCTAGCACCATATTATCCAGCTATTTCTACACCAAGAGCCCAGCTAGAGTAAATGGGGCAATAATAAAAAGAGATGGGTTTTGATGGACCAGTAGGAAACAAGTATTCAGTGTTCCCAAAGAAAGCACAGTAGTAAACCAACAGATTAGATAACTTATATGAAATGAACAAAATCCTAGACTGTCACAATTTACTTAAACTGATCAAGAAGAAATAGAAGAAGTCAACAAACCAATTACTAGTAAAAAGATTGAATCAGTAATCAAAAATCTCCCAAAGAAAGTGGATATGGCTCAAGCAACTGGGCTGCTGTCGACCCCATAAGAGGTCACAGGTTCAAATCTCAGTGCCTCCTAAAGAAGATGGT
Organism: Dasypus novemcinctus; assembly: GCF_030445035.2. Lineage (NCBI taxonomy): Eukaryota > Metazoa > Chordata > Mammalia > Cingulata > Dasypodidae > Dasypus > Dasypus novemcinctus. The sequence goes on from NC_080676.1 coordinate 92,492,884, forward strand.
GAGCTGATCGATGGGCTGGCATGGTGAGCTGACACAACAAAAACACAAGAAGAAATAAAATAATCTGAGGCACAACAAAGCAGGGAGCAGAGGTTTCCAGTGACTCCTGAAGAAGACAGGGAGTTGACACGACTGACAGGGGTGGCAAGCTGACATAACAAGATGATGTAACAAGAGACACAGGGAGGAGAAAACAAGAGACACAACAAAGCAGGTAGCAGAGGTGGCTCAAGTGATTAAGCACCTCTCTCCCACATCAGAGGTCCTGGGTTCAGCTCCCAGTGCCTCCTAAAGAAACAAGGAAGACGAACAGACACAGCAAGTGAAAAACAAGAGCATAAGGGAAAATAAATAACTAAAATAAATCTTAAAAAAAAAAAAAACCTCCCCAAAAAGACACATTCAGGACCAGATACCTTCACTGGTGAATTTTACCAACTACTCAAAGAAGAATTAAAACTAATTTTTCTCAAACTCTTCCAAAAAATTGAACAGGAGGGAATACGTCTTAATTCATACTGTGAGGCCAGGATCACCCTAATACCAAAGCCAGATAAAGAAATCACAAGAAGGGAAAATTATATTCCAATATTAATTATGAATATAGATGTAAAAATCCTCAATAAAATGCTAGCAAACTGAATCCAGCAGCGCATTAAAAGAATCACAAACCATGATCAAGTGGGACTTATCTCAATATGCAAGGGTGGTTCAATATAAGAAATTCAATTAATGTAATACAATGTTAATTAATAGAACAAAGGGGAAAAAAATACATGATCATCTCAATCAATGCAAAAAAGGCATTTGACAGAATCCCTTACCATTTGTTAATAAAATCACTTAGAAAACTAGATGTAGAAGGAAACTTGACCAAGGCATGACCAAGGGCATATATGAAAAACCCACAGCTAACATCATACTTAATGATGAATTACTGACATCTTTCCTTCTAAGATCAGAAACAAGATAAATATGCCCCCTCTCACCACTGTTACACAACATTGTACTGGAAGTTCTAGCCAGAGCAATTAGGTAAGAAACAGAAAAAAAGGCATCCAAATTTGACAGGATGAAGCAAAAGTATCCCTGTAGTTTCCTAAATTCATATATATATATATATATATATATATTCCAAAAAATCCATAAAAAACCTACTTGAGATAATGAAAGAATTCAGCAAAGTGGCAGGTATAAGAGCAACACCCCCCAAAAAATCTATGATGTTTCTATATAGCAGCAGGAAGCAATCTGAAAAAAGAAATCAAGGAAACAATTCCATTTACTATAACAACTAAAAGAATAAACTATCTAGGAATAAATTTAACCAAGATATAAGGTATTTGTGCCCAGAAAACTACAAAACATTGCTGCAAGAAATTAAAGGCCTAAATAAATGGAAAGACATTCCATATTCATGGATCAAAAGACAATATTTTTATGATGTCAGTACTGCCCAAAGTGATTGACAATTCAAGACAATTCCCATCACAATTCCAACAGCCTTCTTTGCAGACATGGAAAAGCCAATTGTCAAATCCATATGGAATGGCAAGAGGCCCTGAACAGCCAAAACTATCTTGATAAAGAAGAAAAAAGTTGGAGACTCACACTTAAAACATACAATTAAAACAGTGTGGAATTGGTACAAAGTCAGAAATATAAGCCAATGGAAAAGAATTTAAAAGCTCAGAAAAAAACTTTCTCATCTACGGTCAATTGACTTTTGACAAAGGTGCCAAATTCACTTATTGGGAAGGAAGAGTCTCTTCTGCAAATGTTGCTGGGAAAACTGGATATCCACTATCCACATACCAAAGAATGAAAGTTGACCCCTACCTCACACTATATACAAAATTAACTTAAACCTGCAAATATAAGAACTAAAACTATAAAACTCTTAGAACAAAATATAAGGGAATATCTTCAGGTCCTTGTGACAGTTTGATTCTGAATGGACCCTAGAAAATCATGCCCTTAGAATGAATCCATTCCTGTGGGTGTGAATCTATTATAAGTAGAAATTTTGACTAGAGAACATCAGTAGGATGTGACCTAAAGTGGGTCTTAATCCTCTTACTAGAGCCCAACATCAATGGAATGAATATGGAAAGAGTCAGAGAGAGAGAAACCCACTGAGGCACAGAAAAATGCCCAGGAACAGAGAGAGATGGCCACAAGAGCAAGGAGCTGTAATTGGCAAAATCTGGTAGTAAGAAAGCCAGAAGCTAAAACAACAAAATTCAGAAGAGAAGCGAGGGCCAAGCAGATGCCTCCATGTGCCAGTCTTTGGGGAAAAGCCTTGCCTGATGATGCCTTGATTTGGACACTTTCACAACATCAGAACTGTAAGCATGCAACCTAGTAAATCCCCAGTGTAAAAGTCAACCCATTTCTAATATATTGCTTCTAGCAGCTTTTAGCAAAAGAAAACACTTGTGTAAGACAATGAATTCTTATACTTAAACCAAAGGCACAAGCAGCAAAATACATATAGATAAATTGGACTTTATTAAAATCAAAAACTTTTGTGGGGAAGGGGATGTAACTCAAGCAGCTAGGCACCTGCCTACCAAACAGGAGGTCCCAGTTTCACTTCCCCATGCCTCCTAAAGAAGACGATCAAGACGATCAAGACAGCAAGACACGAGCTGACAGGATGGGCTGGCATGGCGAGCTGACCCAACAGGATGATGTAGTGAGATGACACAATAAGAGACACAATGAGTAAACACAATAAGACACACAACAAGCAAGGAGTGGAGGTGGCTCAAGTGCTTGAATACTTCCCTTTCACATGGGAGGTCCCAGGTTCAGCAGCCAGTGCCTCCTAAAAAAATAAACAGGGAAGTGGATGTGGCTCAAGCAACTGGACTCCCGTCTACCATATAAGAGGTCCAGGGTTCAATGCCCAGGGCCTCGTGGTGAAGGTAAGTTGGCCTGTGTGGCAAGCTGGTCCACGCTGAGTGCTGGCCTGCATGGAGCACTGCCCCACACAGGAGTGCTGCCCTGCACAGGAGTGCTGACCCACATGGAGAGCTGGCGCAGCAAGATGACACAAGGAAAAGAGACACAGAGAAGAGATAATAAGAGACGCAGCAGATCAGGGAGCTGAGGTGGCTCAAGAGAATGATCGCTTCTCTCCCATTCAAGAAGATCCCAGGATCAGTTCCTGGAGCCGCCTAATGAGAATACAAGCAGACACAGAAAAATATACAGCAAATGGACAGAGAGCAGATAATGGAGGGAGGGGGAGAAATAAATAAATAAAACCTTAAAAAATAAAAACAAAGATGAACAGAGAGCAGACAGTGAGTGCAAACAATGGTGGGGGGACAGGGAGGAGAAATAAATAAAATAAATCTTTAAAAAAAACATTCATGCACAAAGATATTACTAAATGAATGAAGAATGGGAGAAAATGTTTGGAAAGCATGCATCTAATAAAGGCTTAATATCCAAAATATACAAATAACTTACAGCTCAATAACAGAAAGACAAACAATCCAATCTAAAAAATGGACCAATTTCTTCAGTAGACATTTCTCAAAGAAGACACGGTCAATAAGTACATGAAGAGATGCTTAGCATCATTAGCCAATAGGGAAATATAAACTAAAATCACAATGAAATATCACTTCATACACACCAAAATAGCTATTATTAAAATCAATCAATTAATTAATTAAATGTTGGTGAGGATGTGGAGAAATAGAACACTTGTTGGTGAGAATATAAAATGGTGTAGCCACTGTGGAGAACATTCTGGTGGTTACTCAGAAAGTATAGCATTACCATATGACCTGGCAATCCCTCTTACAGGTACATATACCCAAAATAATTGAAATCATGGACCCATACGGATACTTGTATACCAATGTTTATAGCAGCATTATTCACAATAGCCACAAGATGGAAGCAAATCAAATGTCCATCAACACATGAACAGATAAACAAATTGTGGTATATTTACACATTGGAATATTATTTAGGGATAAAAAATGTTGCCATTTTGATAAACGCTGCAATACAGATGAACCTTAAAGATATGACACTGAGTAGAATAAGCCAGATACAAAAGGACAAATATTGTATGATTTCATATATATGAAATAATTAGAATATACAAATTCATAGAGATAGAAGTTATTACAGGCTACCAGTTGGCAGGGGCAGGGCAGGAAGAATGGGGAGTTAATGCTTAAGGGGTACAGAGGTTCTGTTTGGGGTGAAGCATTGTGGATGTGATTAACAATCCTTGAATCGCATAATTGAAAGTGTTTAAAATGGAAGCTTTTATGTTATATATATGTTAAAATGAAAATTTTTAAAAATTAAAAATAAAGAAAAGATAGGAAGAGTGGGAAGGAGGGAGGAAGGAAAAGCCATAGCAGGTAAGAACCCAAGCTGCTGCATTGCTGCCGGAGTCCCTGGGTACAGAAGTTCACAGGATTCCAAGAGTGCCTGGAAAGTACGGCAGTACTGAATACAAACTGCCAGTTTCACCACTTTCTAGGGGTCATGAACTTCTCAACCTTCATAAAATTTAGGATATCTCTGTTCCATTCAGAAACTTTGCCTTAAAAATTGGGCAGTGATGTTTTTCTTCTTCTGGTTGATGTGAAAACATGCAAATCTTTTACCCTAAAGCTCAACCATTAAAGTTGTTCCATAAGAAATTAAATATTTTTAGTATAGTTTGAATTTCAAGTACTTAAATTGTCTTTACAGACAAAAATATTTTATTTTAAAAATACAGTCTTTTAACACTGGAGTCAGTGGATAATTCTTTTTAGGAATAATTTAAGGTGAAATTCATGAAACATAAATTTATTTTAAAGTGAAATAATTGACATTAAATATATTCATAAAGTTGTATAAATCGAATTCTATCTAGTTCTAAAACATTGCCATCACTCCAAAGTAAAGCTTCTTACCTATTAATCAGTTTCTCCCCTCAGCTCCTGGCAAATCACCAATCTGCATTCTGGCTCTATGGATTTACCTATTTTGGATATTTCATAGAAATGGAATCATAGACACCTAACATATTGCGTCTAACTTCTTTCATATAGCACCCAATTTTGGAGGTTCATCCACATTTTGTAGTTTGTGTCAGTACAAAACTTCATTTATTTTTACGGCTGGATGATATTCTAGGTATATACAATTTGCTTATCCATTCATCCGTTGATGGAAAACTGGGCATTTTTTACCTTTTGACTACTGTGAACAGTGCTACTATAAACATACATATATATGTACTTTGTTTTTTTTGTTTTTTTTTAATTTCTCTCCCCTTCCCCCACCCTGCCCTGCCCCACTCTGCCCCGCCCCAGTTGTCTGTTCTCTGCGTCCATTTGCTCTGTGTTCTTCTTTGTCTGTTTCTGTTGTTCTCAGCAGCACGGGAATCTGTGTTTCTTTTTGTTACATCATCTTGTTGTATCAGCTCTCCATGTGTGCGGCACCATTCCTGGGCAGGCTGAAATTTCTTTCACGCTGGGCGGCTCTCCTTAAGGGGTGCACTCCTTGTGCAAGGGGCTCCCCACCACGGGAACACCCCTGCGTGGCAAGGAAGGAGGAGACCCAGGATTTGAACCATGGACCTCCCTTGTTGCAGACGGACACCCTATCCAGTGGGCCAAGTCCACTTCCCTACATGTACTTTGTTTGAGTACTTATACCTCTGGGCATATATCTAGGATTGGAATTGCAAAGTAATATGGTAATTCTACATTTAAATTTTTGAGGAAAAACCAAATTTTCCACTGCTGCTACGACATTGGCATTCCTACCAGCAATGCATGAGGATTTTAATTTGTTCATATCATCACCAATACTTGTTATTGAATGTGTTTTTTTAATAGTGAAATGGATAAATGGATAATTCTTATCAATGTCTTTTTTCTATTTACAAAAATAATGCATGCTGATTGTAGCAATTTCAAATATTACAGAACGTCTGACATAAAAAATGACAATCCCAATAATCCCTTCTTCCATTCTCCCCATTACTATACAAAAATAGTATCATTGCATACATATTGCTCTGAGACCTTCTTTTCCACTTAAAAATATACCTAAGCTCTCTTATCATGTGAGAATATGTTGATCTACTTAACTATTTTTCAGTGGCTACAAAACATTGCATTGTATGGATGCACCACAAGTTTACTATCCAATTATCTATTGCTGAATATTTGGGCTATTTCAACTTTTTCACTATTTCAAACAGTAATTATTTCTTATTTTCTAAAGATTTTCATATTTTGCTATGTTTTTACGTTTTGTAACTTTTATACTTTCTTTAATGTATTTCATTTCACTTCATAAAACTGATTACATCTTATGTCTTGGACTATTATGTATATATTGAAAAAGAAAGTAATTTTCTTTGAAACATTCTGTTTTTAGACCCTTTAATTAAACAGATCTTTTTCAATAATTCTGAATGAATGCCTGTCGAGTGTGAAGAAAACTGAATGAGAGGAAGGTTGTCACCTAGTGTCAAACTATTGCTCAAGTGGATTTCTCCTCTTAAAGAATTTTAGGGCTTTATACTCCAACTTATGGTCCTAGCAATCTAAGTTCTTAGGTTCTAGGTGAATCATTGTTGCTAGTCAACCGCACAAGAGGTGGAGACATAAAACAGAATGTTGCCAATTGCAATGACAAATACAATTCTCAAGAGAAGCAGCCCCTTTTGGAGGACCAGATTCTTTTTCTCACCCAATGTTCACGGGAAGCCGATTTAAAATTGGAATGTATTATTACAAAGTCAATAAAAAATAAAAAAATTAAAAAAAAAAAATAAATAAAATAAAATAAAATAAAATTGGAATGTAATTTGGTGAGTAAGTAAACACAGCTTGAAGAGTTGACTGGAGGTTCTCCAAGTCTTCAGTCATCAATCTCTAACTGTACACAGAATCTACCTTTGCTCGCTACACAGACCACCTGGGGTTGGACATAAACAATCAAAATGTTTTCTCTCCAAATATCCTTCAGTTGAGTCCCCAAAGAGTGCTCCCTCCCTATTAATACATTATTTAATTTTATTTTAATTAAAACATTTTAAAAGTGGTCATTATAAGAAGCCAAATAAATATATATATATATAAAGTTAATATTGAACACTTTTGTCTCTACCCTTTTTTCCCATGTGTGTTTGTCTTCTTTGCTTACATCTGTATTTATGTTCCTCCCAAAATTCTTTCACTTTGTGCCTTTCTCTTCTTATTTTGTGTCTTTGTATTTCTCTTGCTCACTTCTCTTTCTCTTCTTACTCCCTATCACTGGTTGACCAAAATGTATTATTAAAGTATATTTTGAAATAATAGTCTTGTTCAAGATATCACAAAAGTTGAGAAAGACCCTAATCACTTCCATTTTTTGAGAATCAATGTATATTAAATATTGAAGAAATGCGTGACACCAAAAGTATAGAAGTTTGATATTACTTATGAATTCCAAAATGAGAGATTATGTTTGTAAACTGGTCTGTTCTTCTGGGTGTGATCCCCTTTAATTCATCTGAGATGTCTTTGATTAAATTATGTTAAGATTAGGGCTTGATTTTGACCATGTCAGGAGGGGTGAGTCCCCACCCCCTTGGTGGGCTATGTAAATGGGCACTCACTCAAGAAGACTCACAGAAGATACACAGAAAAGATGAGAACTTGGTCATTTTGGTCCTGCCACGTGACAGAAAGAAGGCTCAAACAGCTGGAGAGAGATAAGCCATTTGCCTGATAGTTTGAAGTTGAAGAGAACAAAGCACCTGAACAGCTGAGAAGGCCAAGAAACAAACGAGCCCTATGCCAGCCTACAGCTGAGATCAGAAGAAGCTGGGCCCATGGAACCTTAAGAGGAAGAGGGAAGGAGAGACGAGGGGAGATCACCTGCCATCTTACTTCAACATATGGCAACTGACTCTGGTGAGAAACTAACCTTGAGTAGGACTCTTTAGGGCCTCATAACTGTAAGCTGGACCCCCAATAAATACCCTTAATAAAAAGTCAACAGGTTTCTGGTAATTTGCATCAGCACCTCTTTGGCTGACTAATAAAAGAAGTTATATAAATTTTCAGTATACTTGTAGAAAATGTTTACTTTTTAAAAAGTTGCATGATTAATATATCTTTCCTTTAATTCTGATAGTGTATCTCTACTATATGTATAACTTCATTAGGAAATAATTTTAAATGTCTACCCATGAGGCTAGGTGAGCATGTGAAATCTCAATCTCTTGGTTTCCTTTGTGGCAGTCCCTGTTCTTATGTATCATGAAAACTGTATTTACCTTGGGAACAAAATTAACTACTCTTTTACCTCTTCTTTCTTCACATTTGAGTGACTAACTCTTTCCCTATGTGTTTAGAGATTTCTAGGTTAATTGTTTGTCTTATCCCCAGGGTCAAAAACACATGTGCCTATAGGCAAGCACAACATGAAAAATCTAAAGCCACCAAAAAAATACAAGGTCACAAACTCACAAGAGAAAGAATGCGAATAGGATCAGTGTCGATGTATTTCTGGGATTTCAAGACTTCCCAATATTTACAGGGCATTCACAATGCTGAGTCTTAATGAAAATAATTTCCATTTGCCCTTCTGAACATACTCTGTAAATTTTGTACTTCAGGAAAGAGGACAAGCAGGTTCTCCGATCCATTTCTGAAGTGTTTGTTGGCACCTTGATTGAATTGACTCTGAGGGTGCAAATGTTGCACCTCTATCTTCATTTCTGACTGTATTTTTCTACCACAACTTTAGGATAGCTCGGAGAGCTGACCTTCCAACTCTTATCATTATATTTTTCTGTTATGAGAACAAATGTTTCATACCATGAAGGCAGGTGGTCCATCAATGCCTTTGCAACTCTAGGCTGACGTTAGAGAGGAAGAAATAAAAGAGAAAAAGCCTGTGCTCAAGATCAATACACACTGAATTCTCCAGATACTTTAACTTAGTATCATATTTGAGATTGGAAACACTCAGAAATAAGGAAATTGCACAGTTTCAACCATAGCACAGCATCAGTTATATTTTCTTTTCCTTTGATATACTCAGATGAAAGGCAGACTTGTACGAATGCAAAGTGTTATTACCTACCTTTTCTTTGAAGCTACAGTTATTTAGTAATCATTGTCATTTAAGTTTCTCTTACTGTTCTACACATGGCTATGCTTCTAGCTGGGGAGGAAAGCAATTCTTAACATAAAAGCCACCCCTATTTCAGAGCTGCATACAATTTAAAGCCATAAGAAAGTGAATTATATTTAACAAGACTTAAATCTTCTCAGTAAAATTGCATACGGACTGCAGAATTAAATTAGCCTGCTTTTATAAACCATCACTCTAAAATCCCTGAGATGGTTATCTATCTAAAAAGACCTCATTGTACTCATGCTTTCTATTCCCTGGATCACTGGGGGGCTAGAGCAAAAAAATCTCTTGGGGGTAAGGGGGCATCATTCACATCATACCCGCTTCCCCTGGAGATAGGCAGTGCAGCAGGACCTGGCAGGCCCCATGTGGAAGATGGCTTGGCAGGGTCAAGGCTGAATGACAATAAGAACACCAATAGGGGACTCTGACAGTGGTACAGGTGAGAAGAAATGTGAGCCCAAACCCAGACATTACCTGTGAGGATGAAGATGAGGAATCAGAGCTGTTTAGGAAGAAGTTTTAGGAGGTGGGCTCTGTAGGACTTAGTACCAGACTGGAAAGGGTACTGAGGAGGAAGAACTACTTCAGACCTGATGCTGGGAACCACAAGAATTGTCTCAGTCACTATTTCTTTTCTAATTCCTTTGGGTTTTCCACCCATTAGTTCCAAGTAGGTCTTATGCTCTTATGCTCACCAAGTATATTACAGGGCTGGTCCTTTTCACCAGTTGAAATTGGTTCCATGGATCCTACAGTCTCTCAGCCGCCTCTTCCCCAGCAAAAGGCCAGCGAACAACTTGGGAAACAATCACTAATAAATCTGCAGGCACTATTAGGCAGCTTTGGTGAAGGATGTACACAAGCAGGAAGCAGATGTGGCTCAAGCAGTTAGGTGCCTGCCTACCACATGGGAGGTCCAGGGTTCAGTTCCTGGTGCCTTCTAAAGAAGACAAGCGAGACAGCAAGGTGACATGATGGGCTGGCGCAGTGAACTGATGCAATAAAATGACACAAGATGATGCAAAAGATACAATGAGGAGACATAAGTGGGGTCCTGGGTTCAGTTCCTGGTGCCTCCTAAAAGGAAGACAGGCAGACACAGAGAGCACACAATGAACAGACACAGAGATCACATGACAAGCAGACACAGAGAGCAGAGAGCAAGCACAAACAATGGGGGGAGGGGGATAAATAAAATAAATCTCTAAAAAAAATAAAAGGAAAGAATATACCTTGGCAAATATATGAAATGTCCTCTACAGCAGTGATATATCTCTTTGAGTATTTTAGTTTGCTAAGCTACCAAAATGTAATATATCAGAAATGGGCTGCCTTTTACAGTGGGGACTTATTTGCTTTCAAGCTTACAGTTCTGAGGCCATGAAAATATCCATATCAGGGCATCATCAGATAATGCTTTCTCCCCAAAGACTATTGGCAATCCTGGACTCCTCTGTCATATGGCAAGGCACATGGCAGTATCTGGTCTCTCCATTTTCTTCTGGGTTTATTGCTTCAGCTTCTGGCTTCCTTAGGTTTTCGTTCCATATTCATACCATTTGCAAAGGACTCCAGTAACAGGATTAAGACCAAGGCCTTCACCTTACTGAAGTAACCTAAGCAAAGCAAAAGGCCCTTAACTTTCCAAAGGTCTCACTCACAATAGCTTTACAACCACAGGAATGGGTTAACTCTAAGAACATGATTTTCTGGGGTCACCCAACTTCACATCAACACATGGAGTATTGATAGATATTATTTATCTTGGCTTCAAAAAGCACTGAGTCTGCCCTAAATAACATATTTGAAATAAACTAAGGACACAAAGCTGCAATGTGTATAAAATGCAGATTGTGGTCTCCAGGGGAGTCCGCCAGAGAAAAAGAATGAATTGGGACTGAAATCTAGCCACAGAGCCACTTGCCAAGCCTTCTGGCCTTACTCAGAGCGTCATCAGTGAGGAGTAAAGGAACTTTAATTGGTCCACTAGTGTGGATGCCTTTCCCCAGTTTGTCAACCCCAAAGTGGTATCTTTTGCAAATTTATGCAAAATTTCATGTGCACTTGTGATTTCCCTGGCATCAGAATACTTTGGCACTTAATATATATATGAGTGCCAGAGGACAGAAGCCTCATAACCATGGAATGAAGGACTGATTCTTTCTGGAACCCAATTAATTCGGAGGTGGGCATGGGAAATGCTAGGAGAAGGAAGCGAAAGGAAGAGTATGTTAAGTGTTAGGTGAAATTTTCAAGAAATGTTATGGTTTTAAACAAATATATTGTGGAGAAGTAGGAGCCTGTGACCACCCCCACCCGAGGGAAAATTCCACAGCCCCCTAACCGCATATCTCTCGCTTCTGTAACAAGCTTGCTTGACTGTAAAACCTTATCTCAAAGCCTCCTCTTGTAGAAAGTCTCGTCAGCCCCTGCCAAAAGACCAACCTGACCCAGACCCTTGTAAATAACAAAAACTCCCCAACCGCTTGTCTCCCATGATGGAATCCCCAGCAATTAATTAACCGTAAACATCTGCTTCTGTACGTGCTTGCTCGCTGAGCTATTGCCCACCCCCGAACCTAAAGGCCTATATAAGTAAATTTCCCCCTCCACCCAGGGTTTCTCTCTCCTCTGTGTATGGAGCAGTCCCCACGTGGCTAATAAAGCTCTCAATTGAAACTTTATTCAAAGTCTGAGTCTGGTCAATATCGCTGGTCTATAACAATATCATACTCATAAATTAGCATCATGGAAGATCTGTAGAACTTGAAGCTTATACAATTTTAGAGGCCCATTTTTAAGAAAAATATAAAATTATGAATGCAAAATTGCTAGGACCCTCACAGAACTCTGGAATAGACCAACGTAAGTAAAGGACCTATAGCTTAATCAGTTTCAAAGTTGATGGTATTTAATTCAATGACACTATGTCTGCTTACATTTTTAACTTCCGGCTACTGTGAGATACTTAAGGACAGGAATCTTTTTTTTTAATCTCTAATGCCTAAAATTTGATGGGAGGGAGGGAGGGAGGGAGGGAGGGAGGGAGGGAGGGAGGAAGGAAGGAAGGAAGGAAGGAAGGAAGGAAGGAAGGAAGGAAGGAAGGAAGGAAGGAAGGAAGGAAGGAAGGAAGGAAGGAAGGAAAGGGAAGGAGGAAGGAGAAAAAACAGGAGGAAGGTAGTGTGATGGGGACACTTTATACACAAAGAAATAGGAATTATTTTCGTGGGGTATTAGCTGTTCTTCTATCTACCTCATATTTTTCTCTTAAAGTTTTCACAAACCTGATGTCTACCTTACTTTCTAGATTTTGTTGTAAATGACTCACCTGTTTTCTAGAACAAAACAACCCACTGACCTGAAGCCCATCCAGAGGACGATCCTGATGATGGGCTGCTCCATGGAGCCCCTCGGGGAAGTGCCCCGTGGGACCATCGTGGGGCTGGTTGGCGTGGACCAGTTCAGGTGAAGACGGGCACCATCGCCACCTTCGAGCATGCCCACAACATGCGTGTGATGAAGTTCAGCGTCAGCCACGTCGTCAGGGTCACCGTGGAGGCCAAGAACCCCGCCGACCTGCCCAAGCTGGTGGAGGGGCTGAAAAGGCTGGCCAGGTGGGACCCCAGGGTGCAGTGTATCCTCGAGGAGTCCGGGGAGCACAACCGCGGGGGCCGGTGGGCTGCACCTGGAGATCTGCCTGAAGGCCCTGGAGGAGGGCCACGCCTGCATCCCCACCAAGAAATCCGCCCCAGGCGTCTCCACCGGCCAGACGGTCAGTGAAGAGTCGAACAGTGCTCTGCCTCTCCAAGTCCCCCAACAAGCACCACCGGCTGTATACAAAGGCGCGGCCCTTCCCGGCTGGCCTGGCCGAGCACAGCGACAAGGGCGAGGTGTCTGCCCGCCAGGAGCGCAAGCAGCGGGCTCGCTACCTGGCCGAGAAGTACGAGGGGGACGTGGCCGAGGTTCGCAAGATCTGGTGCTTCCGGCCCGACGGCGCCGGCCCTAACATCCTCACTGACACCACCAAGGGCGTGCAGCACCTCAACGAGATCGAGGACAGCGTGGCGGCCGGCTTCCAGGGGGCCGCCGAGGAGGGCGCGCTGGCGGAGGGAAGGGCGGGGTGTCGGCTTGGACGCCCACCACGTGGGGCCGCCCGCCGAGGCCGTCCACCGCGGGGCGGCCAGATCACCCCACGGCCCGCACTGCCTCCGCGCCAGCGCGCTCGCCGCCGGCCCGCCTCGTGGAGCGCACCTACCTCGTCGAGATCAGTGCCCGGTGCAGGTGGTCTGCGGCCTTCACCGCGTCCTCAACAGGGAGCGGGGCCACGTCCCCGAGGAGTCCCAGGTGGCCGGCACCCCCACGTTCGTCGTGAAGGCCTACGTGCCCGAAGGGAGAACCCTTCGACAGCAGCAGCCGCCCCAGCCAGGTGGTGGCAGAGACCCGCCAGCGCAAGGGCCTGCAGGAGGCCTCCCCGCCCTGGACAACTTCCTGGACAAGTTGGAGGGGCCCGTGGGCGCTGCCCTCTCCCGCCCGCGGGGCTGGCACCACGAGACTGTCCAGACACGGGTACCCTCTGCCTGAAAGGTTTCTGGCGCCTGCCCCGCGCTGTCACTCAGCGTTAACACTCGATGTAGTTTCTGCTGATATTTATTTTAGTAGGTGGAGAGGCAGCCGCCACGCCCTATGCGCAGGAACTTATTTGGCAAGCAGGGTGGGGTTGGGGAGGGGCAGCCAATGCTTTTTTTTTCCCCCCATTTCATCGGAGGGAATTTCAAATGTCCAAAAAAAAACTAACAGTAAATAAACGCATTAAGAGTTTTATCTGGGTGAATGGCCTGTAGCGGATTTGGGTGGCTCTCACTCTACGGACAGGAACTCCAGGGCAGGAAGCCCTGTGTGGCGTCTCCACGGGCCCCTCCGGCTGTATCAGTGCCATTGGAATAATACATTTACATGGTGGTGAAAAATAAAAACCAAAACCAAAAACAACCCATTGATTTGCCGCTATAGAAGACACAAAAAAGGTAATGATCACATGGTGATTATTATTTTAAGAAAAGGTGTGTAAAATTCTAGTTCATTGGTTAAAATACTGATCTCTTGGATATGGAGAAATCCAGGATATGAGAATACACTACAGGTAAACATAAATTAGTAAATTCATATCTGGATATGAATTTAGCAATATAATTAAATTAAATTTAAAATAAACACAGCTTTAAGACATCCAACATGCCTCCAACAAGCCTCCCGCAGCCACACCTCCTTCCAAATCTCTCCAAACCCATCAAATATGAAATGATGGCTATATCTGATCATATTTTGTCTTCTGTGAATGAAGATTAATGATTTTGGAAGACTCATCACCTCCAGGTGAACTAAAGGCCTCGTTAGCTCAGCTTGTTTTATTTCATCAAATTTTTTTCTAGAAAAAACACACACAGACACAAAAAAAAAAAAAAGAAAAGAGAAGACATAGCAGGAAAACCCCACATCTATCAATTTGGTATCCGTTTCCAATAATCTAATAATTGAAACATCCTCCATTGATCCAACATGTGCTGTGCCAGACACTTTTTGAAGGGACAGGTGAAAGTCTATGCTACTACCTCCACAACCCTCTGACCTAAGGAATATTATTTTCATTACATGACTTTACTGAGGAAAGGCTGAGACCTGAAGAGGTTGGGTAACTTATCCAAGGTCACACAGCTAGCAAAGGGAGGATGGGGGATAAATCCAGAGTCTGGCTTTGGAATCTGTGCTCTAACTACTCCTCACTACCCATCCAGTCACCAGCATCTCATGCCTAAAACTACTTGTCCCCTAACTGTGTTTACTCTACTTCTTTCTCCTCAGAGGTCTTTACAAAATGCTCATCACACACCCACAACTCCACCTTAAATTTTTCAGTGTTTCTCCATTGCTTGTAGCCTGTCAAAAGGCCTACCTATCCAGACTCAGCTCACACACCACCCTTCCCTAGTGGAGCTCAGCCCGCAGCCCCTCTTCTAGTCCCTGAAAAGAGCTGGGCTGCCTCAGCAGTGTGGTCCCCTGCCACTGGGGGGCTGTCCCTTCCCGTCCCCTATTCAGTTACTTTAATTCCCCTTGTCCTTCAAATATGACCCTTTCCTGACTTCCCTGGTGAGATTAAAAAAAGGCTCTATTGTAGGCTATCATACTTTGGGCCCCTTCCTGCTTGTCAACTGTCACAACTGGATAGTTTGCATGGGTTTTAACAATATGTGTCAATAAGTATAATACCTTTAAAAAGCACATAGGATGCCTGTATCTTTAACTATTGATGTTAATTGATTACCTCACTTCTCTACCACATTATAAGTCCATGAGGGCAGAATCCTTGTCTGTTTTTGTCCATCATTGTATCTCCAAACTGAGCATATCACAGGCATTCAAATACATTTTTAAAAAGATTTATTTATTTATTTCCCCTTCCCCTCCCCCCTTCCCCACCCTGCTATTCTTGCTGTCTGTGTCCATTCGCTATGTGATCTTCTGTACCTATTTCTCTTTTTGTCTTCTCATCTTTCTCCTCTAGGATTCACCAGGATTCGATCCTGGGTACCTCTGATGTGGAGAGAAGTTCCCTATCAATTGCACCACCTCAGTTCTCAGTCTATACTGTGCTTGACTCTCCCCTTTGTCTCTCCCCTGTTGTGTCATCCTCCTCCTGGGTGACTCACTTGTACAGGTACTGGCTCACCACACAGGCACTGGTGTGGGCATTGGCTCACCACACAGGCACTTGCACGGGTACTGGCTCGCTGTGCAAGCACACCTTCTCTTCTTTTTCACCAGGAGGCCCCAGGAATAGAACCCAGGTCCTTCCATATAGTAGGTGGAGGCCCTATCACCTGAGCCACATCCTCTTCCCTCAATACATTTTTGTCCAATAAATGACAAAATAAGAATTTAATAACATGAAAAGAGCAAGAAAGAGTTTTTCTTTTGACTACTGAACACTTGTAAGGTCATTTTATGCATAGAATTATTTGTGTTAGATATTTCCCTAAAATAATAATGAACTTAATTATTCCCATTTTACATTTGTGAAACTAAAGCATAAATGCATTGTACTTTGCCCAAGATTGCTAATGACCCATTACAACTCCACAAGTCTAACAAAAAGATAACTGACATTATGCTTTGTTAAAAGAGCGTAGTAGTGGGAAGCAAATGTGGCTTAAGCAGTTGGGCACCCTCCTACCATATGGGAGGTCCCAGGTTTGGTTCCCAGGGCTTCCTAAAGAAGACAAGCAAGACAGCGAGCTGACACAACAGGCTGGTGAGGCAAGCTGACTCAGCGACATGAGGCAATGAAGAGACATGATGAGGAAACGCAATGAGAGACATGACAAGCAGGAGCGGAGGTGGCTCAAGCAATTAGGTGCCTCCCTCCCATACAGGAGGGAGGCCTCCTAAACTGCCAGGTTCAGTTCCCAGTGCCTCTTAAAAAGAAAACAAGCATACAATGAGCAGACAACAAGTGCAAACAATGCGGGGGGGGGGGGGGGGGGCAGGGGGAAAGAGAAATAAATAAAAAATTTTAAAAAAGAATAAAAGAATATAGTAGTATTATTTCAATTATATTCAAACATTTAGAATTAAATTGTACAAAGACTTTTTATATAGGACATCACTAACCCAGTTTTTAAATGGTTGGTACAATTATTTTAGAATTCTGTTCATCAAAATGGTGGTGGGTGTAAGAATTCTAAATCATAATCCCAACAACACATATTCCATCTATTTATACACAAATTACAGATTGTATTTTACCCAGGATTAGATATTGAGATACAATACCTAGGTATGTACTTAATTCAGAACTCAGGAATGTTACCTACAAGTATACTGAGAAAGGAAAAAAAAGATGACTCTGTCCAGCACTTTAAGTATAAACTTCAAGTAGTAAATGTTTATTGGATGTTGCCTAAAGGTGTGTGTAAAGAACTGAGCAGCCAAAGTTCCAACACAGTCTCACAGAGGACCTCAATTCTGAACACTTGATTTCTTCTTCTGTGTCTTTGGGTCTTGCACAGTCCACTATTTTTCATCTCCTTCTCCACTCTTGGGACCCATTTACTTTCTGTTTACAAACCATCCTGTGAGGAGATCATTATATACTCATCATTTTAGGGCAAGCAGTAAGATGCCGAAGGAAAAAACAACAAAGAACAACCAGCTGTGTTACCTGACAAGGAGGGCTTGAGTTTCACAGTCACTGGTTCCTGATAGGGGAAATTCCTTCAGTTCTCATCTCTGATCCTAGACAGCCAGAATGGGAATGATCTGAGATTGAGGTAATTTGCTTGTTTGCTTGTTTCCTTTTATCAAATTATTTTATTAACTATTTATTTGTTTGTTTGTTTGTTTATTTAAACAGGATTACAGGAAAAATTGTGCAGAAAGTACAGAGTTCCCATTAAGCACCCCCCCCTTCCAAACTGCTTTCCCTATTATTAACATTTTACCTGGGTGTGGTATATTTGGTGCAAATAATGGACCAATATTATTGTTATTATATTATTAACTAAAGTCCCCAGTTTACCTTAGGGTTCACTCTTTCTGTTGTACTGTTCTGCTGCAGTTTTTTTTCTTCTTTTGTATTCGGGTAACAAAATGTACAACATAAAATTTCCCATTTTAGGTGGCGGACTTGGCCCAGTGGTTAGGGCGTCCATCTACCACATGGGGGGTCCACAGTTCAAACCCCAGGCCTCCTTGACCCGTGTGGAGCTGGCCCATGCGCAGTCCTGATGCACTCAAGGAGTGCCCTGACACGCAGGGGTGTCCCCTGTGTACGGGAGCCCCACGTGCAAGGAGTGCGCCCCATAAGGAGAGCTGCCCGGCGCGAAAGAAAGTGCAGCCTGCTCAGAAACAGTGCCACTCAACACGGAGAGCTGACACAAGATGACGCAACGAAAAGAAACACAGATTCCCCTGCCGCTGATGACAACAGAAGCGGACAAAGGAGACACAGCAAATAGACACAGAGAACAGACAACCTTTCCCCTGCCGCTGACGACAACAGAAGCGGACAAAGGAGACGCAGCAAATAGACACAGAGAACAGACAACCGGGAGAGGGGGAAGGGGAGAGAAATAAATAAAATAAATACATCTAAAAAAAAGTTTCCCAGTTTAACCACTTTCCAAGGTTCAATTCAGTAGTGTTAGTAACATTTATAATGTCATACTACCATCAACACATTCATTACCAAAATTTTGCTAGCACTACATACAGAAACTCTGTACCAATTTAGTTCCTGCTCTTCCTTCAAACTATTTTTATGAGAGAACCTTGACCTTGTTTGCGAGTCAGTAATTTAGGAGCTTAAGATGCAGAATCAGACAAACTTGGACTTGGTTTCCGGTTACTGTGCAATGAAGTCAGTTACCTCTGAAATTTTCTGCATACTTTGCCATTTAGAAAACGGGGAACAGTAACAAAATCGCTATAAACGTTTAAACCTAGAGTTTGGTACATAACAAATATTCGTTAGACTTTAAAAGCTATTTATTAATATTAGTTGTTGGCAGATGAGGAAGTGCCAGTTATCATCAGTACAGATGCAGTTTTAATTGGTTAGGTAACTTGCTAAAGAACTGAAACACACATGGTACATGAAGATGATTTAACTTTGTTTAAGCTGGCAGTCCAACTCCCTGAATTCTATTGTTTCTACAAATTCATTCATTAAATCCCCTCACACGCTGTTTTTCAGAAGTTTCTAGTAAATTTAGTTTCTTCCCTTGGAATTTTTCTAGAGGAGTTTCAGACTACCTAATTTCTCCATAATCACACCTTAAATAATGATGGTAAAAAGTTCACAGAAAAGAAGAAACTATATTAATAATTCAGCCAAACAGTAGTCACCTCATGAATAGGAAAAGTACACAATCTTAGCATTCGCAAATTGTGGGGGAGGGAACAGAAGGGGAGGAGAAAAAGAAGAGTGCCTTTGGGTGGCAGGAAGTGGGAGGAGGCTTTTAAAAGCGCAATCTCGGGCTAGTGTCCTTTTCGGAAGTAGAAGAATTTTCTTTTTATCCACTCAACTTTTCTGACTATGGAGAATGCAAAAGGCAAGGAGGTAAATACAATTTTAATGGGTTTTCTTTCTCTCCTTCTGGGTCTCCTCACCTTTCCCTCTCCCCCTGAGAACATTTTATCCTTCTTTTGAGGAGAAAAGAATTCACCTTAGAATTTGCTCCTTTCATTGAAAGAAAAAAACAGAGCTCTGGACATGATTGTAGTCTGATATATAGAAGTGAGAAGATAAATAGGGAATGGGGTTTCCTATTTTGGTTCTGAAGAGTAGCTTTGTTCTGTCAGAGTTGGGGTCAGAGGTAACGAGAAAAGAGCAGTGAGGAAAGATTTTAGGAAGAAATAATTTGAGCTGAGGTTGGGAATAAACGTGACTCCTGCATTTCCTCAGACACAGAAGGCCCTAAACCAAAGGACCTGGCTCTAAATTTGTGTACTTTTCCCAGGGTTTATAGGCGGAAGAAGTAATCAGGAGCCAGGCTCAGTAAAGGCACACTGCCAACTGAACTGGGAACCAAGGGTGGAGGGTCTTGTGACTGGTTCCATATGTAGGGAAACCTGACAGCGCTCAGGGCTTCTTTTTCTTTTTTCTAGAACAGGGTCATTTCTCCCTCTCAGTTTTAAGATTTGTGAGAGGCCCCAGAGTAAGTATTTTGTGTGAGGTTTATGCAAATTAAAATGTTAATACAAATGTAAAACGGCTATACAAATGTTAATTCCCCCCCCCCCCACCCTCGCACCTTGGTGATGATAGAAAGGTCTTAGATTTGGAAGGTAATTGACCTGGGAGTTAATTTATATGTAACATTCTTTCCTGTGCACTCCGAGCCTCAATTTCAGCATATGAAAAATAAAGTAATAAATTGTCACCAAACTGTATGAAGTTTAAATTAAGATAAAAACACTTAAAACTCAATAAGTGATATATGATAAAGGCTCAATAGATATTAGTTTCTTAAATGTATCCCCACTGCCCTTCCTTTCTTTGACTCAGCCAGTATAATTTGAGTTCCTACACTGAAAAGGAAAAAAAGTCAAATGGAATCATTTGCAGTCAGATGGAGCATTGATCAAATTATACAAGCAAATGTTAAATTGCAACTGACAAGTGGTGGGGATGGGACAATGTTTAGCAGAAAAATGAGTTATTCTGTAAGTTCTAGAAAGTTTTGTTAGATGAAGTAACACTTGAAGTAAGATTCTGAAAAGATCCAGCAAGGTTTAAGAATATAAAGGGGAGGGGGGAGGGGAGATATCCCTTCAGGCCAAAGTAACGTTTGGAAAGGAAATTGGCTGGACTTACGGCGTGGGAGAGTAGGTGAGCTGGAATGGGAGATTAGGGACTGGTAAGGTATATTAAGGACATTTATCTTCTTGCTAAGAGCAACTAACCATTGGGAGAGTGTAAGGTTTTGATAGCATCCCACAGGCAGTGGTATTTGTACTAATTTATTTGGAAGGGGTCACAAATGAAAGAAGAGGGAATATCACCTTTCAGGGAAGAGAGGATGGATAATAGTGGGTGATAAAAGGCCCCCAAAGCAAAGCCCATTTCCTTCTACTTGGGTTTGTACCCATATTTCCTGTCTTTTCGCACACTTTCAAATTGGCACTCTATTTTTCCATCTTTGCTTCCCGATCTTATGAATGAAACAAAATATTAAGATGACAGTCAGGGAAGGATCCACTCCACCAGTGGAAGTTTAATGACTGCGTTCTTGGTGCCCTAGACGTTCATTATCCTAAGGCAGGTAGTGCATGTTGTGGGTTGGACACCATGGAGGAATACTGACCAGCCTCCTCCCTTCCCAGTGGAACTCCACAGAGAAGTTGGGGGAAGAATGTGTGACTCTCAAATTTGAACCTGTGTCAGTAGAAACAGAAGAGGAACAGTGGGCTTCCAGCGAACCTAGCACATCAGGTTTACCAAGAACCTTGACTAAGGGCACCAAGCGGAAAAAAAATGTGAAAGATGACAAAGGTAAGAGGTCCACAAGTCCCACCTACCCAGGTCTAAGACAGATAAAGTAGAGAAGACATTCCCACCCTATAGTCTGCTTTTATAAAGCCCACGTTTCTTTGAAGTCCTGCTTAAATCACACCTCCGTAAAGACTTTTGGTCACCTTTGCTATAAATGATCTATTTCTATCTCCAAATGCCCGCAATATATTGGTTCTGATACTCATTTTGCCTTCACTTGCCATTTGAAATTAAGGATCCTGAAATAGCAAGTGCTGCAATGATTTGGGGGGTGAACAGCTGTGTAACTTTTAAATCCCTTTGCTGACATGCTACTTCCTCTAGTCTGAAGAGAGGACAGGCAGTGCTTGCCCTGCTGAGTTGGGAGTAGGGATGCAGTAGAGGGATGGTTGTAAGTTATATTGAATAATTAGGAAAAACAATTTATACTGCTTGACAAGTAATGTGTACTGAGTAAACCCCAGCCTTTATTATGTCTGTCTGCTGGATGCTTGGTACGTGGAATTGTGCTCAGTGTCTTTCCTAAATGAAGAGAGTTTGTGTGTGAGGCAAGCAACTCTGCAAACACAATGAGATGAACTGAAATGGTGGAGCTAAAGGGAGCAGCTTTCAGTGAGATGGGGGGTGCTGCCCTGACTGGGTGCACTGGCAAAATTATGGGTCGTAGTGGTTGTTTGTATAGCACTATTGGGTGATCTGTTTTTTTCTGTAGCATGAAGACAAGGCATCACTGAGTACTTATGATTTCAATTCTAAGTTTTCCATCAGTCCACTGGGATTACATTAACTATTTGATGTTAACAGTCTTTAGCACACCCACCTGGATTCTGTGGGTTGGGGGCCCATGAGGGAGAAAGTTTATGTGAATACTGGGGGCTTCAAGGAAGGCAAAATGGATTTAGAAGTATCAAGTCCTAGGTTTAAGATTTTTGCCCCTTGAAGGCTATGTGATTTTTATTAGTCAAAAGGACAAATACTCTATGATTCCACATACATGAAATATCTAGAATAGGCAAATTCATAGAGACAAAAAGTGGATTAGAAGTTACCAGGGGCTGGTGATAGGGGATGGGGAGTTTTTGCTTAATAGGTACAGAGTTTCTGTTCAGGGTGTTGAAAAAGTTGTGGTAATGTATGGTGGCAATGGTTACCCAAAATTGTGACTGTAATTCATGTCACTGACTTAACCTAAAAATGGTTAAAATGGCTCACTTTATGTTAAATACATCAAAAATTTTCAAGTTAATGATTACTAATTACATCATTCTCGGTCAGCCTCCTGCTCACAAGAGAATGATTCATGCAAAGGCAGCCCAAAACCTCGGAAGAAGATACCAATTCCTCCATTACCCTCTAAACTGCCGCCAGTCAACCTGCTCCACCGAGACGTCGTGCGGGCCTGGTGCCATCAGCTAAAGCTGAGCACCAGGGGCCAGGTGCGGTGGAAGAGGGGGGAGGGTGGGGAATGGATGCTACCTAGAGCAAGTGTGGGAATTTCACTTCATTATTAACACATTTTTCTCCTGTCTTAGAAATTAGAAGCCTACAGGCGACTCTGCGAATATGCTTACCCAAATCAAAAGGTGAGTAACTTGTAGGAAATTTGGCAGAGCGGAAAGCGCAGTACTTATTGCGACTTAGCCATTTGCCATTGAAAATTGAGCAGAGAAACTACCTTAGCAGCCACAAATTTCCTGGGCTCTTCCCAACCCTCTTCCTCCTTCCCCATCCCTAGTTTTGAGGAGGAAAATACTGCCCCCCCCTTTTCATCAACTCTGGCAAACAGTAGAACAAATAAGGCTGCACTTCTGATGGCACTTAATCTTTCAAATTCTATTTGTAGGATATCCCTGTCACAGCAAAGGATGCCAAGATCCAGACACGGTCCCAAAGAAAATCAAAGTGGGAAATACCTCTGGAAAATTCTGAGAAAAGGAATATGTCTTCTGAGGGCACTGACCCTGCAGAAGTGGCTCCTCCCTCTGAGGAGGGCGTATCTGCCCTTGAGGAATCCAGTCTTCTTGAGGGAGTTAATACAGTCGTGGTGACGACTTCTGCCCAGGAGGCTGTGTTGGCCTCCTGGACAAGAATTGCAGCTAGGGCTGGGAGAATGGAGGCAGTGGAATCGCCACAAGAAGCCTCTGGTAAGCCCAACATTACCTGGTTCTGGCACGTTTAAGAAAGTAAGGTTAATTGACACTAACTCTTTAAAAAGTTAAGAGTATATCTAAATCACCTGGAGGGTTGGTGATTGCTGGGCCCCTGCCACAGTTTCTGATTCGGTTCTAGGTAGAGCATGAGAATTTGCATTTCTAACAGTTTCACAGGTAATGCTGATGATGCTAGTCCAATGGCCATTGTTGGAAAGCGAGTGCTCTAAATTACTGCTGTCATCAAAAGGAGGGATAACAATCTGTGTAGCCTCTTTGCCCTCGCCTTTTTAAGAAATGAAAAGTAAAGGCCGGTTGTAAAACCAACAGTCTTGGTTCAAGCTCTGGATCTTTTGGCATTTGCTAGAGTGGCATCAACACATTGCTTATTCTAGTCCCAAGTTTCCTCATCTATAAAATAGGTTAAGAATAATAACTACACCATACATTGTAAGAATAACAAAAAATACAAATAACTGTAGAAGGACATGCTTAGCAAAATACAATGCCTCTTATACTTGAGACCCCAGAAACATTTCCTGCCAGCCTTCTCAGCCACTTCTACTATGTGCCCACTCATAGCTATAGAATTTTCAACTACATTTTTTTTTTCAATTTTTGACAGAGACTGTTGCATTCTTTTCGAAAGAGGAACAGGACAAAATAAAAATTCAATTGACTTTCCAGGGCTCATATCTTGCAGCTGGCACTGAAGAAGATTGTAGAATTCAAAGGTGACTGGTTATGAGGCAGTCTAGGACATTAGCACTTGGTCCTGGTGTGTTCATGTTTAGAACTCTTTCCTTCCCCAGGGGTCAGGTGGTGTGTGGTGCATGGAAGAAGTCTCCCTGCAAACACAGATGGTTGGGTTCACCTGCAGTTTCATGCTGGACAAGCCTGGGTCCCTGAAAAACAAGGGAGAGTGAGTGCACTCTTCCTGTTACCTGCCTGCAATTTTCCACCCCCGCACATGGAGGACAATATGTTGTGCCCCAAATGTGTTCAGAGGTAATTAACTGATGCTTTTCTGGAAACTGAAAGTGGGTATCTGAGTTATTTGTGGAGAAGAGGAATCTTAATTAGCATATTACTAACACAAGTTGTTAGGAAAGGATTTCAAGAAAATTATTACTCACATAAATTTATTCCCAGGGAAAGAGCATTTACATATCAATGCTTAATGCTTCTACCTGGAGACAAATAATTCTGGAAAAACAAATATTGTGTGTTTATCATATTCCAAGTATATGTACTACACAGAAGTCATGACAGGAAAACAGCCTCCAAGTAGCCTACAATCAATGGGGTTGACTTAGGATGTTAAGCAGCTCGAATACCGTGATGGCTAGCACCTCAGTAGAGGCTGAGAGATTATATATTATAAAGTAAGTACTTAACTCAGTTTGCTTTCAAGGTGGTAAGAAACCTAAACTGAGGGCAGAATTGACTAGATGGAAATGAGGGCTGAAAAGCCATTTTTCCCTCTAGGGAGCAGCACCATGGCTGTGAAAGAACTTATGATAAAGTAGAAATTGCAAGCTCAGTGTGACAGAATATGGTTGTATATGGTTGGAAAAGAATTTCGTTTTCATTTATAAAATAAGCATAATGAGATCTATTTGAAGCTATTGTGAAAATTAGATCAGTTAATGTATGTAAAGTTCTAGCACTGTGTCTGGCACATAGTATTCATTCAAAAATTTTATGGTTATTATTACAGTGAGCAAAGTCATAAAGCTGGAAATAAACAATGTATGCCAAGAAGCAACAAGAACAACAACTCAGATTATTTTAGCTCAAGGTGAACAGTACAGAATTTAAGTAGTATCATTAGTTTGAGGTCAAATTGCAGAAAGCCGTGTTGGAAATTTAGATCACCCTGTAGGCAACGGAGTCCTTTTGTTAGGTTTTATTAGTTAAATGATGTGATCTACAAAGAATCTTAGTAATCACCCACAACTAATTTTAGAAATACAATTATGAACAGAAGAAAGGCTACAAAAGGCTTTTCTCTCTAGAGTTCCAAGGCAAATTGAAATCCACATATTAATGACAATGATTGACTGGTGGAGAATAGACCTGGGGGCAGGGGCCTAATAAACCTGCTGCTCTCTGCATGAACTATACTGGCTACATAATTACAACTCCTATTTCTAAATAAGAACAATGTAGAATTTCACCAAAGTTGGTAAACCTGGGGAGAGTGGGGTACCGATTTGAAGAAGCAGCATTAGACTAACTCCTGGATCTCGGTCCTGTTTCTGCCAATGATCATCTTAGTTACTTTGCACATGTGACTTAAATTTCTGTACCTCAGTTTCTACCTCTATATTAGCAAATTGGACCAAGGAGTAGGTAAATATCAAATATAACTTTCAATTAAGAAATCAGTAAGAATTATATGCCTATTTAGGAGCTTTTATTTGAAAAGGCCATTCGATTGTTTTATAGAGAACCCATCAAGAAAGCTTTTAAAGGAAAATGCACATATGTGCATATGCAAAGTTGCAAACAATTTCCAAGAGTGGGGCCAAGAGTCTGAAGTCAGGCCACCCATTATCCCTTAGGAAGAAACTGGGGTTTAAGTGATGGGCCATTGAAGGATTTTAAGGAAATGAACTGCTGAGAAGGGGTTGTAGGGTATAAGATTGGGGAAAATACTTTGCATAGATTTTAAGTGCTGAGCACCTTCTGTAGGTGCTAAAAGAGATCTCTGGCCTCTAGGTGATTTTTGGTTTTATTTAAATACTAATGTGAGTGAGATTTCCTAGGAATTTGTCATTGAAGACCTAACTTTTAGGAACAGCAATATTTTAGGGGGTAAGGAGGTGAAAAAGACAGAAAAGGAAGAGTTGAGGAGAAAAACTAGAATAGGAAGCTAACAGTAAGAATTTGCATGGGGAAATTGTCTGAAGTTATCTCATGAAGCTGAAGAAGGTATGAAAAATATACTTCCCTGGATGACATGAGATTCAAAGCAGTAAAAGAAGCAGAGAATTCGGTGTTGGCATAGTAAGGGGAGGAAAAAAGAAGAGACTGCAATTGGAGGTCTTTTCTGAATGCTTAAATGGAAATATTAGGTAAAATAAAGGGAGTAAAAGGAATTTTTGTTTTGTTTTTGTATTGCATATGCTCTGGCTTCTTAGTTTAGGAGAGAAGCCTATGAAAGGGAGGACAGAAAAAAGAATCCCTCTGAAGAAGGGGCGGTGGCACAGCTCAAGTTGGGCTTCTAGGCACCTGACCCCATCTATTTTTCTAATTTGTTTGGGTTTTTTTTTTGTTTTTGTTTGTTTTTGTTGTTTCTGTTAAATGCTCTGTTTGCTTGCTGGGGACTGGCTTCTGGCCTTAGGGTTACTGAGCACTAGAGGTCAGGGCAGCCCAGCAGAGTTTAGTGGTCTAAAGGGGGTAGGCCACTCAGCGATTCCCCTTCCACCAGCCCATGAGGTGTGGCAGCCCCTAGGGTCCTGGCACAGCTGCCAGTCAGTCTTTTAATCCCACATTCAGGCCATAGGGCAAAACAGGAAAAGTTATCCAGGACCTCACCTGCCCATAGCCTGCACAAAACAGGAACATCCTTTAGACATGATAAAATGATCTTCATTCCGTAACCCCACAGCCTTATGATTTCCACCCACCATACTAAGGTTTTAGGGTAATTTCACTGACATTCTGGTACTGTTTTCTAGGCTATTTTCAAGGATGCAATTTGATATTTCTTGACTGCTACCTTTTTAAAAACAAATATTTCATTTACTTTGTAGGAACAAAGTCTTAATGAAAAGCCTCCAATGAGATTACAATACCAGGAAAAGGGCACTTCATGATTGCAATTGATGGTGGAAAAGGTCCACAATCGACTATGGTGGCACCGACAGCTGAGCCTGGGACCCCACCACGCCCTTCACGGTCCCTGCTCACAGGGCACACAAACTGGTGGGTTGCAGATTTTACCCTCAGGCCCCAACAGTGCCTGTTCCCCCTGTTGGTTGAGATACAGGAGACTCTTATGTTCAAAAATGCAAAATACATTTTGCAAATTACTATTCATACCAGTTTAATAAGATGAAAAAGTTGTCCATAATATCTACCCTCCTGAAATAGAACAGCTCTTTTCAGTGGGGCATACTTCAGCTGACCCTTGTGGAGTTGACTGAAGAGGTAACATAAGTTTCCGTCTGTACTGGACTTCCATCTCTGAATACTAACTGCTTTGGGAACTGCTACTTTTTAATTATAAGTGTAGTGACTTCAAACTGTTGAATATTTTAAGCTGAAGGGAAAGCTGTTATTCCTCCCCCGTCCCTGCCAAAAACATGATTCCTTTTTAGTTTTTTTTTTTTAATTTTTAAGTTTAAAAAAAAATTTCTACGTGATTCTTAAATACAAAACAACATTTTTCCCAAAATTTATTCTTCATTCAGGCTTCTGGGATTTGGCTCTGGGATCAAAGGTCCTTTCCCAATTATTATTAATGTATTTGTTTCAAAGAAGTATCAAGAACAGAAAACATGTTTTTTTTTTTTTCATGATTCATTTTTAAATTTTTTATATACTAACTAAATTTATAGCCATGTGAATTTTGGAAAAGACCTGATACTTTTCATTTAGCCTGTGTGTTTTTTTTATGGCAGTTTCCTATATTTTATTATTATAAGTAAGGGAGGTTTATTTTTATTTTTATTTTACTCCTATGAAGATATAAGAAGTAATGCAGTAGAGGAAGTGGTAAAGTTGGAAAGTTTGTAGCCATCATTGTATGGATTGTTTTGGGCAAGAATTCTCTCAATAAATGTTAAAGCTAGAGAGGAACGTTTGCTGAGAGACAGGCTATTTCCACAGTCTCAACAATGAGTCCTGAACCCAAGTACCACCACTTAACTAGGTTGTGGGGGGGGCAATTTACTGAACTTTTCTATTTGTACATTTCCCCATTGTCCTAGGGCTGATAGGATTGAATGAGTCAAAATGCAATAAGAATGACATCTAAGTCTTTGTATCTATACAATGTGGCTTATTACATAGCCACTTTAGAGGGGTTTGTGAGGATAAATGGTTAAGTTATGTGAAATAGCCCTGGGTATGGTATATTATAATGTTATTTCAATGTTATCAGTATTACCCAGCACATAATGAGGACTCCACAGATGTTAAAGTAGTATAAAAAGAAAAAATATGTGTGTATATAGAGGTGTGAAATCTCAAAATATTAATAAATCATTATGGACCCACTTGTATCTTCACACATGTATATGTTTTTACTTTGATCTCAAAACTGTTCAGCTGTTCTAATAAGACTTAAGTATTACCCCTAGTCCTTGGCTTTCTGGCCTAATGAAGGACCACAACAGGACTTAATCCAACTGAGTGGGATAGAAGTCAAATCTGAAAAGACCAGTGCAGACCTTGTCAGGTAAGGAATGGCCCAGCCACTCCACTGGAGATCTCAGACAAATGTCTGTTTCTGTGAAAATGAAGAAGGAATTTGGGAATGTGAAGACTCCTTCAGTGCAGGGATCAAAAGTGAGAAATCACAATGTGATCATTGTAGAATTTGCATCCAGTAATGAGGAATAATGATCTTCCAAAATTTGGTTCTGGAGTTTTCAAATAGACGGGGGAAAATATTTTCCGACCCAAGGGTCACCCTGGGATAAATTTGTCCTATCCGCTCTGTACTTGATGCTGTGTGTGTGTGTGTGTACGTATGTATGAGCATGTGCATATTGGTGCAAATTAAAAAACAATAGTTCCTCAAGCTGCTTTAGTTCCCAGGCCTGCCAACCTTACTCTCCATAAGTGATTCTTCAGGGAACAAAACTCTTTCCAAGTTTTAAGTTCTAATAGGAGAGTAGAAGGAGAAGGTGGTACTATTATAGGGTGGATATTCTTGGGGCCAGTAAAGGAAAGAAAGGGAGGACTGGGTAAAAGTAAGGGAGAGGTCAGAGGAGCGCAAAATATGTTGAACTTTAAGCCAATGGCAGGATTTTAACTTTTTTCTCAAAACAGTCATTACAAATAAGCATTATAAAGGGGCCTTTTAGGTTGCTGTGTTGAAATAGATTTTAAGACAATTAAGGGTTTTGTTTTTTGGAGAATTTGAATTTTTGACAAGTATTTTACATAAAATCCAGATTTTCAGCTTCTTTTTAAAGATTTGTTATGATTTGGTTTAGGTGCCCTGATAGCAATGGGACTTGGATTTCAGTGGAGGATATATCCTAATTTTAGAAGGGTGTCACCTCTGGACTGCAAAAGAAACCCCCTTCCCTGCAGCCTCACCTGGCCTGCTTTCCTTTGCCTGACTCAGCAAGCCCTGCATCCAAGTCCTGTGCTCCAGAGACAGTGATCTCTGGATGACTGTAAGATGTCAGCAGTCAATGCTACATTCCCACCCCCAATTCCTACCTTAAACAAAATCACAGAGTGACATGATGTTCATTTTAAAAGTGAGATTGAGGTGGGGGCGGGTAAACAGATATCACCTATCTCATGCAATCCTCACACTGTAAAGTGTCTGCTTTGCCTGAACTATCTCCATTTGCCTATTCTCTTTTTCAGATTTCCATGAATGTTTGTACATATTTTTGTTTGTTCTATATTAGATTGTTCATTTCTTGTTAGTGATAAGATTAGCAAACAAATTTCCTTAAAATATGTATAAATAGAAACTGTAGTATTTTTTAAGTTTGGAAATTGAGAGGACAGACCCTGAATTGGCCCAGGAAGTTTGGTTTCAATTTATTCTATTTTTAAATTTTGTTTCTTTTTTTACTTTTACCTATTTTCACTAGATTGAACAAGTTTTTATTCCATTTTCTTTCCCCTTTATTAACTTGGAATATAGTTTTGTTTTCTTATTCTGCTTATGGTAGTTCCCTGTTTGTAATACACTTAAAGTAACTGAAATTTTTATATAAAGTGAATCAATAACGTTCCACCACTAAGGGAACTTATTTACCTCTCATTGTACCTGGCATGCTGAAATAGCAATGTCACATTTACTCTCCAACTCTACCAACCCCTACACCTTCCCCAAAAATTCCTATGAAGTTTTAACTACTCTACTCTGTCTGTCATCCACCATCTCACCCATGTTCCCAGACCTGCTTAGAGGAAGAGAGACAAACAGTTGGAGCCATACACTCTTTGTGCCCAGAATTAAAGTAGTAACAGCTAAAAATGTGTAGTCCATGCCTGCAAATGAGTGTGTATGTGTGCATGCATATATGCCCTCATGTCAGGTGTGAGGTGAAATGGGAATAGTGTGAGAAATCTGGGCCATCCTTCAAATTTCCCTTGGCTCCAAAGAGTGTGTGCTGAAGCAACTGAGCTGGGGACCAAGGGTTGGATGTGCTTGAAGAAAGTCTGTGAACTCCCAGATGGGAATCCAATGTGCCCCTGTGAACAGAGATGGGGAAACAGGACACAGAGTAAGTTAAGTTCCCAGTTCACAGAATTGGAATGATTTGACTTAAAGGTGCCCCAAGAAAATGTCTACATTTTGACAAGATAGGCTTTTTACATATAAAGTTTGCTTATGACCACCTGAACCAAATATTCAAACTTGGCACCATCAGAAATGTTACAAACTGAAATGTACCTTCTGATGTGGTGCAATGGGTGGTACACAATGTCACCTATGATGTGCTTGCCAAAAAGATCTAACCTGAATCTCATTATGAAGAAATACTCAGTCCTGATTATACCTTGTCTCAGCATAATTATTAATTGAAACTACTTTGTTTTGGGTAGTGGTTCTGTGGGTGTATTCATATATAAAAATCCACAGTTATGCTCAATGATATGTCTGTTTTAACCATATGTAAAATTTTATATCAGTATTTTTAAATTCCTGGTCTGAATGCTAAATTATAGTTACCTTATTGGGATAACAAAATTTAAGTATGGCGTGAATATTACACTATAGCAATGTTAAGTTTCTTGGATATAATAACAGTACAGTATTGTAGTATACAGAATATGTATATATATAGACAGACGAGTGTTACAAAAATATTAACAACTGATTGAGGGTGAAGAATTAAAAGATCCTTCTGAAATGTAAGTCAGAGCATGATACTCTTCTATTCAAAGCTATCAATCCCATTTCATTAAGAAGAAAAGCCAAAGTCTGATTTGACTTCTGTCTCTCCCCTTTTTATCTCTGTTCTTATCTCCTATTCTCTTACTTCACCTACACTGAACATTTTGCTGTTCCTTGACCATGTCACCATGGTCCAAACTGAGGGCCTTCTTACTTCTAGAATGCTCTTAACCCAGTTGTCAATATAGTGACCTGCTTCATTCATGTTTTGGTTCAAATGTCACCTTGTCAATCAGATGTAGTCGACTCCTTTTTTTTTTTTTTAAGATTTATTTTTATTTATTTCTCTCCCCTTCCTGTCCCCCCCCCCCAGTTGTCTGCTCTCTGTGTCCATTCGCTGTGTGCTCCTCTGTGACCGCTTTCTGTCCTTATCAGCGGCACCAGGAATCTGTATTTCTTTTTGTTGCATCATCTTGCTGTGTCTGACTCCTTTTTAAAATCTCAAGCTTGTTTCTCAACACTTACTAGCAACCTTCATCCTCTTTATCTTGCTCTGTCATTTCTATTTTCCATAGTGTTTATCTCTTCTAACATAATATAATTATAAATATTTCTTGATTTTCTTTCCCTCCCGGTGTACAGGGATATATCAGTTTTGTATATCTAGGTATCACAAGTTCCTAGAACAGTGTCAGACACAGAGTTGGTGCTCAATAAATCACTTGGTGGATGACTGCAAAGTTTAGAGTCAACTGCAAAAGGTAAAGTATTACAAGTTATGTGGAAATCATTAGTATATATACCATTACGTCATACTCAGAATATTCTCTGGAAAAACATGCTATATAACTTGCATGTTTGGAAAGAGAAAGGTTCTTTGTTATATATAGCCCCCAGAATTCTGTTTTCTATTCTCTTCATGTATGACATAATTTAATCCTTTCTTAAGAACTGTCTTAGGTCTCTGGCAATTTTTTTAAAAATACTTTTTTATTGTAATATATATAGAACTGAGAAATTACCATTTTAACCACTTTCAGGTGTACCAATTCAGTGTTAATAATTACTTCACAATATTGTTACCATCAGCAACATCCATTACCCGAACATTTTCATCCCCTCCAACAGAAACTTCACCCATTAAACAATGACTCCCTATTCCTTCCTCCCCAGTCCCTGTAACCACTGTAAATTTGCTTATTCTAGGTATTTAATACAAGTGAGATGATACAATATATGTCTTTTTGTGTGCCTGGCTTATTTCACTCTACATGATGTCCTCGTCTGTTTTAGAATATATTAGAACTTAATTCTTTTTTTTTTTTTTTTTAAGATTTATTTATTTATTTATTTTCACCCCCTCCCCTGGTTGTCTGTTCTTGGTGTCTATTTGCTGCGTCTTGTTTCTTTGTCCGCTTCTGTTGTCGTCAGCGGCATGGGAAGTGTGGGCGGCACCATTCCTGGGCAGGCTGCTCTTTCTTTTCACGCTGGGCGGCTTTCCTCACGGGCGCACTCCTTGCGCGCCCCACGCGGGGGACACCCTTGCGTGGCACGGCACTCCTTGCGCGCATCAGCACTGTGCATGGCCAGCTCCACACGGGTCAAGGAGGCCTGGGGTTTGAACCGCGGACCTCCCATATAGACCTCCCATATGGTAGACGGAGGCCCTACCCACTGGGCCAAAGTCCGTTTCCCCAGAACTTAATTCTTTTTAACAGCTGAATACTCTTCCATTGTATGTATATGACATGTTTTATCCATTTATCCGAAGGGACACTTGGGTTGCTTTCGCCTTTTGGCTGTTGTGAATAATGCTACAATGTTGTGAATAATGCTACAATAATGCTACAATGCAAAACAGTTTTTGTTTTGTTTTTTTTTAATTAGAGCAGTTGTCCATTTACAGAAAAATCATGCAGGAAATACAGGGTTCCCATATACTTACTGCCCCCTGCCCCTCTCAGAGGTTTCCTTACCCCCTCTGAGGTTTTCTTATCAACACTTTGTACTAGTGTAGAAATTCTTTTTGAACTGCTTAGCAGGAATTGTGTTTTTCTCCTCTACTCCATACAAAGATTTTAGAATATACTATCCAAAGGTGATAAGAGTAGCTGTAATCACTAAATATTTCAACCCCATCTGAAGGATAAGAAAATTGCTGAAATTCTATTTTGAAGGAAAAGAACTTTATATACTATTGTGAAACAGGAAGTAGGAGATAATGATTTACTAAAGGAAGTGGCTTAGCCCAGAAGACATTTCTCATTAGAAAATTAGCTTGGGGAATGCCTTCTGTTTCTGGCTTGGAATATATAGATTGGAATGGTAAGGAGGGGGCAAATTATTCAAGAGTTGAGTTATTTTTCCTTCCCGAGTATAATACCCAAGGAATGATTTCCCTGAGAGAATGCTTTTAGCTCACATATGACTGAAGAGTAAAAATTAAATTGGAAATAAGGCTAAGAAAGGGAATTCAGCCAATAGAAAGGCCAATGAAGATCCTGGGTAGGGTAAGAAAAAACCCAAAAGGCAAGTTTATTGGGAGTTCAAAGCAAGGGGCAAGATTGCAGAGGAATCCATCAGACAATACAAGGCCTTGAATGCAGGATAAGGATATTTCTTTCTCTTGATCCAACACTCCAGTGAATTAGAAGTTGGGCTGGAACATCAGCTTTGTATTTTGAAAAGAGCATGGAAAAGGACCAGACAGCAGAGGGTATAACTCAGAGAAAACCAGTTAGCAGGTAATGGTTTAGTCTAGGAAAAGATATGGTCGCTTGGAGGTTAGTGGGTGGTAGAAATGGTGGTAAGCTTGACAAGGCTTTATAATAGGGAAAAGTACATCTAAAACTAATACCTATTGTCATATTACCACTTTACCACTTCCTCTGTTCATTTTTCTATTGTCTCCTTCCTTCATCTCCTATTTTAAAATACCTTGATATTGTAGGATATCAAGGTAAATAATGAGAAGACAATTTCTGTATCCAAAGCAAATAACACACTTTTCTCCACTCAGCCATTTGTTTCTTATTTTTCTATTATCTTAAAAATAGGGGAAGCGGACTTGGCCCAATGGATAGGGTGTCCACCTACCACATGGGGGGTCTGAGGTTCAAACCCTGGGCCTCCTTGACCCGTGTGGAGCTGGTCCACATGCAGTGCTGATGCGCTCAAGGAGTGTCGTGCCACCCAGGGGTGTCCCCAGGGTATGGGAGCCCCACGGGCAAGGAGTGTGCCCCATAAGGAGAGCCGCCCAGTGCGAAAGAAAGTGCATCCTGCCCAAGAATGGCGCCGCCCACACAGAGAGCTGACACAAGATTACACACAAAAAAACACAGTTTCCCGGTCCCGCTGATAAAGATAGAAGGGGTCACAGAACACACAGCGAATGGACACAGCAGACAACTGGGGGGGGAGGTGAAATTTAAAAAAATAGTATACAATGGGAGAAAATATTTGGAAATCACATATCTGGTAAAGTTTTAATATTCAGAATATAAAGAAATCCTACAACTCAACATTAAAAAGACCAACAACCTAGTTAAACAGTGAGCAGGGGCGGGCAGATGTGGCTCAAGCAATTGAGCACCTGTTTCCTAGTGCCTCCTGGGAAAAAAAAAAAACAGCAAACAAGCATAACAAAATAAAAAACCAACTCAGGGAACCTGGTGTAGCTTGAGCACCAGCTTCCCACATAGGAGGTCCTGGGTTCAATTTCCAGGTTACCAGTCCCTCAAAAGGGAAAGAGGCAAAAGACTTGAACTGACTTTTCTACCGAGAAGATATACAAATGGTAAAAAAGCCCAAGAAAACATTAGCCATTATGGAAATGAAGTGAAAACCACTATGAGATAACATTTCACACCCTAGAGAGGCTACTATTGAAAAAACAAAAAAAAAAATTACAAGTATTGGAGATGTGGAGATTTAGGAATATTCATTTTTGATGCAAATGTAAAGTGGTACAGCTGCTATGGAAGACAATCTGTGAGTTCCTCATAAACTTAAGTATAGAATTACCATATGACTCCACAACCCCTCTTCTAGGTATGTACCCCAAAAGAATTGAAAGCAGGAACTTGAACAGATAATTTGCACACTAGCCAGTTTTAGTTATTTCAGATATTAACCTTGGGCTATTTTATAATATACTGGAAATGGAAGGGCATCTATATAATGATTCAGTAATCATAATTTGTTAATTCTAAATCCTTGTTTACAGTGTCCAGCAAGTAATAGGTACTCAGCCAACAGTAACTACTGAAGTTACTATTGTATTCTGTATCTTTGTTGCTGCAGAGTTGATCTACATTTAATGGCCACTGTTAGCTATCCTAAAGCAGTGTGGCTTTAGGAATTTATTTAATCTCTCTAGCCTTGGGTTTATTAAAGTTTTTGTTTTGTTTGTTTTTTTACTCTACAGTTTTATGTTTAGACAAATGTATACAATCATACAGCTGTCATCACAATTAAGATACAGAACATTTTCATCACGCCAGAAAATTCCCTCTTGTTCCTTTGTAGTCAAATTCTCCTTCCCTCCCCCAGCTTCTAGCAACTAATGATTTATTTTCTATCCCACAGTTTTGCCCTTTTCAGAATATCTTATAAATGGAATCATGCAATAAATAGTCTTTGGAGTCTGGGTCTTTAAATTCAGCATTAATTCACTTGAGATTGATCCATGTCGATGCATGATTTAGTAGTTTGTTATTTTTATTGGTAAGTAGTATTCCATTATATAGGTATACTGCAGTTTGTTTATTCATTCACCAATTAAAGGACTTTTGGGGGAAGTAGATGGAAAGATCCGATTCAATCCCTAGTACCTCTTGGTAAATTTGAGCCCGCACTGTGAGCTAGGCCGGCGTACTCGTGCTGCAGTGAGATGATGATGCAATGAAAGAGACGCAGGGGAGAGTCAAGGCGAGACAGGACAAACCAGGAACTCTGGTCAAAAAGAAACAGATTACACAGCAAATGGACACAGACAGCAAAACAGCATGGGGGTAGGGGGAGGGAAAGGACATTTGGCTATTTGTAGGTTTTGACAATGATAAATAAGGTCACTATAAACATTCATGTATACTTTTCATGTATATATAACATTCGAGTATAAGTTTCACTTCTTTTGAGTAAATACCCAAGGAGGAAGGTTACTGGATTTTATAAGAAACTCAAACTGTTCTCCAAAATGGCTGTACCATTTTATAACCCCAACAGAAATTTATGTGGTCCTGTTTTTCTCCATCCTTGGCAACATTTGGTGTGATCAGTGTTTTTAATTTTAGCCATTTTAATAAGTATGTGTGGTATCTTACTGTGGTATTAAGTTGCATTTCCCTAAAGACTACTGATTTTAAGCATCTTTTTTATGTGCTGACTTGTCTTCCATAGATCTTTGGCAAATAAGTGTCAGTACTTGGCTTCTTGTTTGTTTTTTTCTTATAATCGGGTTTTGGGAGTTCTTTGTATGTTTACATGTAAGTTTACAATCAGCATGTCACTTTAAGAAATCCTAAGGGGATATTGATGGGATTTGCCGGCCACTGAGTGAGGGGCAGAGGCGCAATAGGTTGAAGTAATTTAAGGGTATTTAATATTGTGCTTTAATGTGTTAAGGATACTTATTTATTTTTCTCACAAAAATGCATTTAAGGAGATTCTTCTGTAAGAAAGTACTTAGAAGTGTGTTAGGAATTCTGCAAGTGGAAGGAGGGCAATAATGGAATATGGTTAAGTATGTTTGTAGTGTGTGGGGACATTGTGAAATAAGGATACATGATCAACTGAGTATTTCTGTGCCAACTCTAACCTTCACTGCTTAGATGGTTAATATAACTCAGCTACATTTTAATGTAAATATGGGAGGCGGCTGCAAAAACAAAATATGGTAAGCGTATACATCACGTGCTAATCACCTGTAAAGATTACGGGAGTAATCGTTGAGGTATATGATCATCTATTTCCCAAATGTAACAGAGTTAGAATCATTTATAATTTCCCTACCCCTTTATTTGAACCTATAATTAGCATTATATATAGCATATATATAAATATATGTCCCAGAGACTTAAATCTTCTATCTGTTCACATGCCAGTTAAGCCTTGAATCTTAGCAGAGTTGCAGCCAGCACCTACTGTACAGTTCACTGGACTCAGTTACCCAGGACAAATAACAAAATGATGATGATGGACAACCTATCCCCAAATAAGCAGAGTATCTACAACTGCAAGCAAAACAGTTCCTTCCATCAGCCTCATAAGATCTAAGCCTCCTCTCAAACTGAGGCAGAGTGGACATTACCATCCCCAAATCCTCAAGGTTGAGGAATGAACAAACATAAGAGGGCAATGCAACCATGGACAAAGTAAATTTATTAACTTATATTAATGGAAGAACATGTAATAGTGTTATAAAGATAGTGGTTGCCAGAGGTTTTGAGGGAAGGAAGAGGGAAGAACAGGTGAAACAGCATTTTTAGGGCATTGGTATTATTCTGCATGACATTGCAATGACAGATACAGGCCATTATACATTTTGTCAAAACCTATAAAATTATGATGCGAAGTGTAAACCATAAAGTAAACAACAGACTGAGGTTAGTAGTAATGCTACAGTATTTGTTCACCAATTGTTAACAAATGTACCACACTAATGTAAGATGTTATTAGTAGGGGAAAATGTGAGGGGGGAGGTGTGGGGTATACGGGAATCCCCTATATTTTCAATGTAACTTTTCTGTAATCTAAAACTTTGTTTAAAATAAAACTTAAATAAAATAAGATTAAGAGAGTAAGAAATGTAAGACCTAAGTTGGAATAATGCTCTGCTATTTTTTTTTAAAGATTTATTTCTCTCTCTCCTCTCCCTCCTCCCTCACCCCCATTGTCTGATCTCTCTGCCCATTCGCTGCGTGTTCTTCTGTGTCCACCTGCGTTTCTGTCAGCAGCACTGGGAATTTGTGTCTCTTTGTTGCATGATCTTGCTGCATCGGCTTTCCATGTGTGAGGCACCACTCCTGGGCAGGCTGCGCTTTTTTCACGCGGGGCAGCTCTCCTTGTGGGAAGCACTCCTTGCCCTGGGGGCTTTCCTATGTGGGGACACCCCTGCGTGGCACAGCACCCCTTGCATGCATCAGCACTGCACATGAGCCAACCACACGGGCCAGGAGGCCCTGAGTTTGAACCCTGGACCTCTTGTGTGATAGGCGGACACTATCAGTTGAACCAAATCCACTTCCCTGCTTTGCCATTTTAACTGCTAGTTGATCTTGAGTATCTGTTACCTAAATGGAAATAATCATATTATTTATCTCACTAGTTTGTAAGAACAAGGGGATATATATATAATATACTTCAGAAACTATGCACATGACTATCTTATTCTCTTCTTTCTTAACCTCTGTTCCTCAATGAAAAGTTTACTCAAATAGTAACTCCCTTGCCAACTAGTTTTCCCCTCATGAAAGAGGCTACTTTTAGAAATTGTATGTAACTGGTGCTAACAACATAATTTGAGAACTGAAGGCTGGGTAAATAAATTGGCTGGGGAATTGTACTACTGAGAATAAAGATGGGAATGTGAGTCCTCTTACTGACTATTTGCCTCATCCTCAGAGAAAGCAATTTGTGAGAGACTGCATAAACATATATATTCACCACCACCCCCCAAAAAGAAAACAAAAAGACTTTATTCACTTGTAGGTAGGTCAGTATGCTATAAAGTCTTAATTCTAATGATTTATTTTGTCTAATTTTGGTGTGAAGTGATGCCGGAAAAGCAGAGGAACAAGAAAGAAGGAGGTTATTCTTGGTCTGTCCTCCTGTAGTTTAACTTCTCCATACTATAGCCCCTTCCACCTGTTTGAACTACTAAGGAAAATAGTGCACCATTTTTTTTTTTTTTTTTCATTAAAATGGTATTAGTGGGGAGCAGCTATGGCTCAATCAATTGGGCTCCCATCTACCATATGTGAGGCCCTGGATTCGCATCCTGGGGCCTCCTTGTGAAGGCAGGCCCACAGACGCTGTGGAGTGCTGACTCAGCAAGGTGACAAAAAAGGAAGACAAAAACACAGAAGAGCACACAGCAAATGGACACAGAATAGACAGTAAGCAAGACACAAGGAGGAAGGGGAAATAAGAAAAAAAACGGCATTAGTGTCCTATCTTTTGGACAATAACCATGATACCTATTTACAAATTATCCCAACTCAACAAAATAGGTTCAGAAACTGTCATATTCAGGTTGGCTTGATGGTAGGCAGTTCAGCAATGCCTCAGCAAAGATCTAAATGAGGGGAGAAGCTGAAATGGTCACTGCCTTTGACATGACTAAAAGATTTATGATAAATGACTTGGTCCAAAAGACTGCACAGCTATTATATTCAAGAACAGAACATGTGTAGCCCATGGCACACAAAAGTGGTCCACTACCTTATGATTTCATGGCAGGTGGCCTGGAAATAAGTCCTGGTGGTGTAATAATAAAGCCCTCACAGTGTAATTCAGGCATTTGGAAGATACAGATATAAAATGGTTACAAAGGCAGTTGCGTTTGCTAATTATTTCTAAGTTGTATAAATGTCCAGTAGTAGAATAATGAGAAACTGAGGGGTAAAGAAGATGGGCAGCCATCAAGGGTGCTGCTTAATATCTACAAAAACCAAGAAAGGAGGAGCAGGTGGCTGAGGGCACTCACCCTAATGAAAAGACATGATCTAAGTGAATTTTCAAATCTGGAACCCACTGAGTGAAGAGATGGCTAGGTCTCTGGGAAAAAGAATGCTGTACCACCTTGGCAAGTATTTCCTATAGTGATTCTCCAAGTCCTTCCCAAAGTCATTTTTTCATGTGTATGTACACTGGGTATGGGGAAAAGACATTCAAGGACTATTGAACATAGGCTCTGAATTAACTTTCATAAGCAGAGACACAAATTATCATCATAACCACCCCTTACCCCTCACCATTAGAGTGGGAGCTTCCAGGGATCAGGTAATAAATTTAGTTCTTACTAAAGACTGGCTCAAGGGGACCCACTGGATTTATAACCCCACCCAGGGGTTACTTCCCCAATCCCGGGATGTATAATTGAAATTGATGTATTTAGCAGTTAGAGTAATCC
This sequence comes from Dasypus novemcinctus, assembly GCF_030445035.2. Lineage (NCBI taxonomy): Eukaryota > Metazoa > Chordata > Mammalia > Cingulata > Dasypodidae > Dasypus > Dasypus novemcinctus. Next base: position 92,533,431 of record NC_080676.1, read on the forward strand.
CAACATTGTTTCCTTGGCCTGTGAGTAAGGACTACCATTGCAGGGAAGGCTAATTTCAAATCTCTGGAACTTCCCATTCCAGCCTGACCAAGATATTAAATCAAAATCATTACATCCTGGGTGATGGGGAGAGGTGGCTTGAATGAAGGGCTACCATTAAAAGATCAAACAATGCAGACACAGTGTGCCTATCATATTCACCAATCTGGCCTCAGCAGAACCCAAATGGATCATGGAGAATGATTCTAGACCAACCATACTTAGCCAAGAAGTAGCTCTTACTTCAGATGCTGTACAGGACATAGCACTATTAGAGCAGATTAATAATATGGGAATAGGGAGAGGATATGGCTCAAGTGGTTGATCACCCACTTCCCACATGGGAGATTCGAGGTTAAATTCCCAAGGCTCCGGAAAAAAAACAAGCAAAACAAAAGAAAAAACCAACTCAGGGAAGCCAATGTAGCTCAGTGGTCTAGCACTGGCTTCCCACATACAAGATCCCAGGTTCAATCCCCGGCCCCCAGTACCTAAAAATAATAAGGAAAGTTCTCATTCGCATGAAACAAAACAGTATCATTTCCATTCTTTCCTCAAGACTGAATGAATACTCCTGTGCTCTGCATAGTAGAGTACTAAAACCTTGGATTGTCTGACCACCCCCTCAGAATATCACAATGATTCATTATTATCAATGATATACTGATTGGACAGGATGAGTGAGAAATGGGTATTACACTGCAGACCTTGGTAATACACATGACCCCAAAATGTGATAGATACATCCATGAAGGTTATGGGACTGTCGATTTGAAGGAATTTTTAGGGGTGCTATAATCAGGGGCATGCAGGGATATTCCTTCCAGGTAAAAAATAGGTTGCTGCATTTTCTATGCCCTAGAATGAAAAAGTACAGTGCCTTGTCTCTTTGTGTTCTTGAGGCAAAACATTTTGCCCCAGGGAATATTGCTCAAGCCCAAATACTTGGTGGCACAGAAAGCCGCCAACTTTGAGTGGACCTTGAATGCAAAAGGGCTCTGCAACAGGTCCAGGCTACAGTTGAAGAATGACTATCACTTGGACCATATAATCTAGCTGTTGGAGGTTGGTGATGGAAAAAGATGCAGTATGGCGCTTACGGCAAGTCTCTGAGAGAATCACAGTGCAGATCCCTGGGATTCTGGAATACATCCATGCCACAAGCAGCAAAGAATTATCAACCTTTTGAGAAATAGCTCTGGCATGTTACTGAACCCTGCCAGAGATAGAACACTTGATCTTGGGGTACCAAGTGACCATGCATCTGTAACTGTCCATTATAGGCTGGGTTCTGTCATAACTGACAAAAGTTAGACAGAGTCGGTAGCAATTCATTACAATTTGGAAATGGTACATTGAGTATCAACTTCAAGCAGAACTAGAGGACATGAGTAAACTGCATGAGCCCAAACTCCCATGTCATCCACCACAGTTGCACCATTATCCCTCTTCCAGTTCACATCTATGGCATAATAGAGGGTTCCATATGGTGTTCTAAGGCAGGAGGAAAAGGCTGGACTTGATTTATGGATTGCTCAGCTTGGTAGTTGCAAGCTGAAAATGGACAGTGGTTGTATCATATCCACATTCAGGATTGGCTGTGAAAGACAGGAGGGAAAATCTCAGTGAGGACAAGTGTAAATGATGCTTCTAGCTATTCACTTTGTATGGAAGAAGTGGCCTGAGGTGAGAATGTATATAGATTCCTGGGCAGTGGCAAATGGTCTCCCTGTCTGGTCAAGATTCAGAAGGAAAAGCACTGGAAGATTGGCGACAAGGATATTTGGGATAGAGGCATGTGGATATTCATAAGTTGGTGAGCATGAAGTGTACAATTTTTAAATTATATGTTAATGCCCACCAGAAAGCATCCACCACAGAAGAGGCACTGAAGAACCAAGTAAACAAGATAACTGAGCCAGCTGACCTTAGGTAGCCTTTATCATTAGTCACTCCAGAAATGGCACTATAGGCACATAAACTATCTATGTGTGGGCCCAACATAGTCTCCTAGCATGGTCTCCTACTTGCCAAGACCGATCTGCTACTGCTGCCTCTGATTGTCCAACCTACCAGAAACAGAGACCAACACTTTGTGTAGTAGACTTGTATCTGTAGCAGTCATGAAAGTCCACCTCTCAAATCTCCTAATGTATGGAATGTGATTGAATGATAGCCCCAGTTGTTGGTCTCTGAGTGCACCAAGGCCATGCTTTCCAGCGGTTACTCCCAGTCAATAATTCAAAGTGACCAAGATATTAATGCAGGCCTATTCCTATAAGATGTGAGACTCTTCTGCCCAGTGATTTTGGCTCAAAGGCTACCATTAAAGCTTCCTTAGAACTACTCTGCCACTGAAGGCTCTTTCTACACTGACTTCTTTATTTTACTCTCTTCCTCACAGGGGCTTAAACATGCATCACAGACTAAAGGTTCTTCCAGCTTCTACTAGCTCCAGTCCTGTTTTCCCTTACAGGTGTTTTCCATTGTAAATTTCTTGCCCTTCTAATTCCGTCTCATATTCTCAGAGGACTTGAACTAAAACATGTGATTAAGAATTTAAGTTGTAGATTAGAGACTGTTCAAAGTTTCACTCAAATGCTTGTCAGTTGTCTGTTTTATCTTAGCAAGTTGCTTAAATTTTCTAAGCCCTGGTTTTATAATTTTATCATCTTTAAAATTGGGTTGATAAGAGTGCATTTGTTAAAGGTTCCCTATCACTAGGTTTGCAATAATTCACAAGCTTTGACTCAGTTCCCCATGACATGCATTGAGGAGAGACAAGCCTCCCCCCACCCCCCAATAAGCCTACGTGTCTGAAAGCACAGCACTTCCCCAAAGGTTGAACAAAGAAACCATGTGGAAATGGGAGTAAAGGGAGATAGAGACCTTCTCTCTCTGCAGATCAAAAGAACACCTATTCCTCCAGCAGTCCAAGAAAACATAACTTGCTAACCCACTACCCTCTAGCCATACAAGGGAAAATTTTCACCTCTAGGGCTTCCTATTTTCCCCTGCACCTTGCTCAGACCCTAAACCCTCTCCTACTGACTATCATTTCCCCACCAAGGAATGTACTGTATAAATTCAAATCCCCCCTTTCCAGAAGTGGGCTAAAGTCTCTCTTCAGACCCCCGCCATACTGGCAGGGAGGCTGAAGTCTATTCTTCAAACCCCTTCCATCAGGAGAGCTTCCAAAAAACTTTCTGCCTGCAATCAGTCTCCATGTCCCAATGAACACCCCCCTTTTCTCCAACAGCATTCTAATAATGTTGTTATAAAAAATAAAAGAGATAATTTATATGAACAGTTTGGCAAAATAAGTAATCATATACCAAATCCTGGGGGGAAAAGTGTTATTACTGCTATTAAGCAGTTTAGGGCTGGACTTCAAGAAGTCACAATTCCAGGTTTGATTAACCACACTCTACCTATCCATTTAAGTTACTCTCTCCGAATCGTGCCTTACTACCTTAGCTTAATACTAGCCAGAATAAAAACCACCCTTATTCATGCTTACTAAGGGAATATTCAATGCATCAACTCCACTTACCAAAATCCTCCCTTCATTCATTCATTCAGCCAGTCTACAAATATTTCTTAAGCACATATGTATGGTAGGCTTATAGAAAATGATCAAAACAGACTTGATTTCTGTTCTCATGAATCTGATAATCTAGTCAAGGAAACAGGCATTGAACAAACATCTGGAATTATTTTCTTACGGTCTTTCAAGCCCCAATTCCCATTACACTTAAGTTTTGTATTGCCTGTCCTATTTTCCTTCATATATTTTGCTTTCTCAATTAGAATGTTTGAATTTTGCACAATTGCAGCAATGGAAGCAGTGTACCGAAGTGATCAGAAAAATCAGCTCTGATTCATTTCTTAAATACATGAACTTGGCCAATTACTTGACCTTTCTAAGGCTTAAATTCCTCATCTGTGGGGAAGTGGATGTGACTCAAATGATAGAGCTTCCGCCTACCTGGGGCCTCCTGGTGAAAAAGAAGAGAAAGCGTGCCTGCATGGCAAGCCAGTGCCCATGTGAGTGCCTGCATGGTGAGCCAGTGCCCTACACAAGTGAGTCATGCAGCACGATGATGACACATCGAAAGAGAGACAAGGGGAGAGTCAAGGTGAAGCACAGCAAAAACCAGGAACTGAGGTGACGCAATTGATAGGGAACCTCATTCCCCATCAGAGGTCTCCAGGATCGAATCCCAGTGAATCCTAGAGGAAAGAAATGAGAAGAGAAAACAACACACACAGCAAAAACAGCAAGGCAGGAGGAGGAGAAGGGGAGGAAATAAAAAAATAAAAATTTCCTCATCTGTGAAATGAGTACAGCAGTAAGTATAATGCTTATTAAATTTGTTTACAATAATTTATATAACTTATTGAATGAAACATCCAGTTAAAAGAAGGAAGTCAAATATCAAGTTATTGGTACATATCATACAATTTCAGCATGAAATTAGGCCTTCAATTTACTGAACACTATTTTTCTTTTGAGGCAGAATGTAGGCACAGAGAGTAAAGTCAAGTCTAGGATGATTTGCTGTGGTACTGTCTTGTGAGAGCCATTACTTGGAACTTGCCACATATATATGTAATTCTCTTTTCCTTCCCTGAGTGGAGGTGATAGGTGGTATATGGTAGATGTCTCACTGGAAACAAAGAGAAGTAAGTTCACCATCAATTGTCTGAAGCTTCTGAATCCCCTATAGTCAAGGGATTATTTTCTGCATGCATTTTCACACCCCCTGACTATGTGGTCATTGTGTACCCACTGGATTTGGATTTAATCTTGAAGGTGCTTTCTGGGCCTAGGGGAAAGAAAGTTACATATCCAATTAATTTGGTGTTATGTGTATGTATGTGTGTGAATTGGGGTGTGAGTAGAGGTGATGGGAATTGGCTGTTGTTAGATTTCACTTATTTTTCTTAATTAGCTATGTAATTCAAGCAAAAGAAAGACATCAAGAGAGTTTATAGTGAATTTATTTGTGGTTTATAATAAATCAGTCAAGTGTAGATCATCCCAAAGGAAAGATTATGTGTAAATTAGCTCTCCATCTACACCTCTGCTTTAGAAATGGATTTAACTTACAGTAAAACAAATATTGACGGTGTCCCCACTACATAACAGGCAGGCACTCCCTAGATACATGGATGCCAAGATTAGCAAGATTAAAGTCCTGCCCTCAAACTGCTCACAGGCCAGTTGAGGAAAGACCTGTAAACACCGTAAAATTGTGGCAGTTGCTATAATGAAAGGATGCCATAAGACTGAATAGAAGAAAGAGCAAGTGTCTAACTCACTGACTGGGTCACCAAGGAAGACTTCCCGAGAAAGATTACTTGAGCTTTGTAGGGATTTATTAGATGGAGATAGAGGAAAAGCATAGACAGAGAAATTCAGTGCACTGGAAGCAAATCAATGAGTCAACGTTGGGTAACAGAGGTCTGCTGGTAAACTGGCTCTGAAAAAAGCCCTGATTTACAACCGTTGCCAATATCTGTGGAATAAATATTCCCACCATAGCCAATTTCAAGCTACCAGCAGTTTAACTATATGCTTGCAAAATTCCAAATTACTTAATAATCAGTTTACCTGAGATCTGGTAGAAACTGGCTCCATCACACAAAAGGTTTTTAAATGCTACATAAGGATCTTGGATATTTTCCCATAAACCAGTGTTTCTTAATCTTTTCTTGGACATAAAATGCTCTGAGAATTTAAGAAAAAGTAGAATATACCCTACTTCTAGAAACCTGAAAATATGCATTTATACACAACTTATTAATTTTATTTTTTGAAGGGAGGGTTGCATGGTGTGCATAGATTCTAAATTTCCTAGTTACGAATTCAGCTTGAGGAAGTATGTCATCAATATTCGTAGCATCAAAAATGGATTGGCTGGGAGATAATATGTTCTGTTAGAGATTGCAATAACCCAGATTAGGGATGCTTTAGACCGAAAATAAAGCAGTGGAGTGAAATTGCAAAAGAGGCAAATTCAGTAGAGAAGGTAAGTGATAAATTTCATAGGACTTTGACTCATTGGAGTTTTTGCTTTCAGATGCTGGGTAGATTATAATACTTCTCAACAGAGAGGAAAGGACCACTTGATCAGGGGGCTGAAACTTACTGGGGAAGACAATGGGTATATTTTTGGATATGTTCAAAATACATAATAGGATTTGCTAAACTGGAGTCAGCATTTAAGCAAAAAGACTGAGCTAGAAATACATACATGCATGCAATCAGCATGTAAGTGGTTGTTGAAATTAGAAAAATGGATGAGGCTACTCCTGGAAATTATGTAGGCATGATCAAAGGTCAAAACATTAACCCTATGAGATTTCAATATTTTAGGAGATAGGTGTGGAAAAGAGACCAAAACAAACAAACAAACAAACAACAACAAAAAAAAAACATTAGAACAGAAAGGAAAGGAACTAGAGTAGGAAGATATGTTCACAAAGTTGAACTATTAAAGAAAGGAGAGAAGGACATGAGTCCTGGGGATGAACCTCCGGAGGGAATATTACCAAGAGCCAACTAGAAAAAGACCTTGACCAAAAGGGGAAATAGTAAATACAAATGAGTTTTATGGCTAAGAGAGATTTCAAAGTGAGCTGGGAGGTAATTCCAGAGGTTATGCTTATGCACATCTCAGGAGCATATCATTGCCACAGTAAACAGTGCCTCAATCATTGGGGCTCCTAAGGATCTAGAGATATCTAGACACTATAAGCAGTGCAGACAATCTCAGGAATTCGGCACCCTGTCAGTGGGCCTTTGGAATATATGCTCCCCAATGTAACAGAATTAGACTTCTTTATAATTTACTTACACATATCTCTGCAACCCTTTTCATTTCAACCTATAATTACTACTATACTTGTTAAATATATGTCCCAGACACTTAAATCTTTGGTCCATTCATATGCCGCTTGAACCCTGAATCTCAGCAGAGGTGTAACACTTACTCTCCAGTTCATTGGACTCACCCAGGACAACTAACAAAAGAATGGTGATGGGCAATGCCCATCCTCCAAAACAGAGATTCTATAACTGCAAGCAAGACAGTTCCATCCATCAGCCCCATGGGATCTAGGCCCCGACTCAATCAGAAACAGAGTGGGCATTACCATCCCAAAGTCTTCAAGACTGGGGAATGACCAATGGAATAAAGTAGACTTCTTATTATTCTGTTATAGATGTTTTACTATTCTAGCAATGGAAGAACTTATATCATTGATATAAAGGCTGTAGCCCCCAGAAGTTCTGAGGGGAGGGAGAGGGAGAATAGGTGTAACATGGAGGCATTTTCAGGACATTGAAATTGTCCTACATGACATGGCAATGTTGGATACAGGCTCTTACACACTTCTTCAAAACCTATTAAAATTGTTTGGGACAAAGTGTAAACTATAGTTCATGGCTAGTAGCAATGCTTCAATATGTGTTCATTAGTTGTGACAAATAGACCACACTAATGAAAGAGGTTAATACGGGAAAGTAAGGGAGGGTGGGGTGTATGGAAATCCCCCTGCCTCCTTTTTTTTAGGTAACTGGGCAGGATATTGAACCCTGGAAGCCAGCACTCAACCACTGAGTCCCATCGGCTCCCCCGAGTTGGTTTTTTCATTTGTTTGCTTGTTGCCCTTCCCTGCCCCCCACACCGCCCCCCATTTTCTGTTCTCTGTGTCCATTCGCTGTGTGTTCGTTTGTGTCTGCCCATATTCTTGTCAGCAGCACCCGGAATCTGTGTCTCTTTTTGTTGTGTCATCTTGCTGCATCAGCTCTGCGTGTGTGCGGCACCATTCCTGGTCAGGCTGCACTTTTTCGCCCTGGGTGGCTCTCCGTACCAGGTGCATTTCTTGTGCATGGGGTCCCCTCATGGGGGACACCCCTGCGTGGCACGATACTCCTTGTACACATCAGCACTGCACATGGGCCAGCTCATCACACGGGTCAGGAGGCCTTGGGTTTGAAACTTGGACCTCCCATGTGGTAGGCAGATGCTCTATCCATTGAGCCAAATCCACTTCTTTGTTTGTATTTTGTTGTTGTTGTTTTCAGGAGGCACCAGGGACTGAACCAGGACCTACCATGCAGGAAGCAGGCCCTCAACCACTTGAGTCATATCCGCTCCCTCCCCCATTTATCTGATGTAGCATTTATGTAATCTACAGCTTCTTTACAAATAAAAATTTTTAAAAAATTTGTTTTTAAAAGAAAGGAGAATAGTAGTTAGGAATAATAGTGTGAAAAAGACTTTTTTACACTTTTGCATATGGCTTCATTTTGTGCTTAAAGGGACAAACTTTAAAATCTTTGTGTGCTGATGGGAAAGAACTTATAAAGAGGGAAGGTGGGAAAACTCAGAAGCAAGGACTAATGAGGACTTTGGAGCAGCCTGTGTTTGCTTTACTTGGCCAGGGTCCCCTCCTTGCTCATCCACCATCCACAGGAAATAGGACAGTTGCTTAAAAGTTCAAGAGCCCTTACCACTTTACCACCTTAACACCATCAGCCACTTTTGGGGGGAAAACATGGATTAATCTCTCCAACTCTAACATGTTTAACACATTGCATTTGCTTCATTAGCACCAGATCTTGAGAAGTTTCTAATCCACAAAGAGGAGGATGACAAAGGACTTGGTTTGAACAGCCAACCACACTTGGTGGGATTACGCCTACATTTGCAAGTATTTTTGGACGATCTACAGCTAAATTAAGCCCCTGCCTAATCATGAAACATTTGCCTCTCCCCAGCTCCCAAGACATCTGTGCTCCTGTCCTAATCACATCCTCTCCTCTACACAGAGAAAGGAGGACAGAATTTACCCATTCTCCCCATAGTGACTGTTGCTCCAGGATACAAAAGACACTTTTTCAAAAGAACAGAAAATGCAAACAAAGAAACAAAAAAGGCTTATCTATTCTGGGCAAGAGATAATGATCTGTAAATATTGCTCTAAAATTAGAAATGAATTCAATAGTTTTTTTTTTTTTTATTTTACAGGAATTTCTTAAAGGATGTGGTGAGTCAAGGAACATCTTTCAAGAAAATGGACAATCTCATTATGGTTCAGTATCACTAGACAATGTAGAATGTTCCATACGGTCTAGTGATACTGAACCATAGTTTCATACTATTTATCAGAAACCTAGGGTTCTCTGGGAGGCCTTTTGGGTTTTTATTTTTCAATCAGAGTCACTCCACTTTTATCGATTATATTTGGTGTTCCAAAAATATTTACTTTTGTAGTACATGTTCCTCTGACTTAAAAAAAAAAAAAGTTTTGAATAGCATTTAGCTAAACAGCAATATATTCAAAGTATTTAAGTTAAAAGACAGTAACTAAACTATATATTTGAAATAGATAACATTTTTATTTTAGAACTATGGTCCATTATTGGCATAAATATTAGAGCAGAAAGTTGAATTAAATCATAAGCAATATATTTCTTTCTATTTTAAATCTCTGTCCTGCCCCAGATTATTTTAATAGTTCAGCATTATTTTAGTAGTAAGCTACTTTGTAACTTTGAGGTATATACTAAGCAACAAACTTAAGTTGGTGCAATCTTTTAGTGTCATTCATGGTACCTAATTAAGAACTTTCTATGGACCAAGCATTGTACTAGGTTCTAGGGGAATAAAGTTGAATCTGAGAATTTGAGAGCCTCACAGTTTGTGGGACACATGAGTCTATGGTTATTTACACCAGGTTCTCTAGAGGCACAGAAAAGGGCCATCTACTTTAAAAGGAGGTTGCGTGGGAAAAGTGTCAAAGCTGAAGGCTGAAGCAATAAGAATAAAATTGACTGAGCCTCTTGCAGAATCAGTGTAACGTACTGGGTAGTCAAGTGTGACCTAAGCCTGCCCTTTGCCCTCAGGGAGCCTGCAGTCTAACTGGGGAGATAATGAAGTTAAATATGTAAATTCCCAAATATAAACAGAACTATGAATTCAAATAAATTGGATGAAGTAAAAGAATGAGAGAATATCAGGAGCAGTCTCTTTCAGTGTCACTCAAGGAAATATGCCTTTAATATTAAAGTATAAGGAATCAGATAAGTGAAGGGGAGTGGGTTTTGTTCTTGTTAAAAAGATGAAAAATCCAACTCTGTATCTAATCAAGCCAATTTGTAATAAAGCAGAGGAAAGAGGAAAGGGTAAATAGAGAGACAGGTGAAATCAGCAAAATCCAGATGGGAAACTACGGAAAATTCACACAGTTCCTTCAACAATAACAAAAAATTTTGTAAAGAAAATTAAGAGATGAAAGAACAATTTACTGATTAAAGAAAATTTTAGGTACACATTAAATAATCAGAATGTGTAAATCTTATTTATATCTGGACTCAAAAAAATTACTGAAGTAAAAAAATGAGTGGAGAAAATATTGAGTTAAGACAACTGGATACTTAACTATAGGAGAATATTTGAAAATGGACTGAATAGTTTGATAATATCAAATTATGATTTTGAATTATTTTTAGGTAGGAAAAGTTTATTTTGGTTGAAAGGAAAAATAAAGTGAATTTTCCACATGAATTTATGAATTAAATAATAGGAGGTCTGGTATTTGCTTCAAAATAACCCAGGGAGCGGAAGTGGGTAGAGGTTTGGTTGGATAAAATCAGATTGGCTGTGATTTCATAATTGTTAAAGCAGGATGGTGAATACGTGGGGATTCATGATACTACTGTCTACTTCTGGTATATGTTTGAACTTTCCAATAACATTTTTTAAAAGCAGGGTAGAAAAACTCCAAGAATACAGGTTTTATTTTATTGTGAGAAGTGTCTCTTTGGAGAAAAGAAAATACGATGAGATGGCCTCCCACTGTAACTCTGTCCCAGCTGAAGGTACCAAGACCAGCTCACAACACCAGGGCAGCTCCCTGTAGGTGCCCTCCCCCAAAAAAACACACACACAAAAAACACCACACACAAAAAAAACAGCACGAGGGAAGGCCACACCCAAGTAACTAAGAGGAGTGCTTTCTCCGGTGGAGGCTGCAGGGCTTCCTCGAGTTCTGTCCTGGAAGGGAGGAGCAAGAATTCCAATCATTGTCTGCCTAACTGCAAGCTATTAGGGCAAACCCTGATCTGGGCTTTCAGTTGCATAAGAATTACCTTTGTAGATTCCCGCGCACCACCCTCAGGGGTCCCATTAAGGAGACCGGGGTTGGGGGCTCATAATTTACATTTCTGCCCTTTTCCCAGGTGCACTGGAGCTTGGCCTTTGCGGACTGTCTTTGAATATATTATACTATTAAACCTACTTCTTGGCCCCAGGTACTGAAACTGACCTGCCAAATTGTTTTCCTAGAGGCAGAGAAAGCCCACTGTGAGGGCAGAGGACCTGGGGTAGTGGACTCAGTGCTGCCGTATTGCTTGGGACTATGTTTCCTTTGCTCGGCAGGATGTGTAAACTCCGGAGCGTGACCCATGAAAACATCCATGAATGGATCTCTCTTGACCTCTCCAGCTTCATCTCTGGTCCCATCCTGCTACCAACTTTATTCTCCAGTAATTTGGAAGTGCCTGTAGTTCTTTTTCCTGTGTTCATTATCACTTGCCTTAGTCGGGGGGTGGGGGGGTTGGGGGGAGTCTTATTGCTGCTTTTCAGAAGAGCCAGACCCTTCCCCTCTACCCAGCTCACCATTATTGTTTAGAACTATATTTAAGAGAGATTATATTAGCCAATCTCCCAATTTAAATCTAGAGTCTCCCAAAGAATGGCACACCCCTGGGCATGAATCAGTTTTATGAATTCCTCCTGAAAATACACTGAGGCTTTTTTCTGTTCTTCCCATAATTATGCCATTTAATCTTTTGTCAATTTTGTCCTAGAAATGTTTTAACATATTTGGTTCATTCCATTGGAATTTGCCAGCAAGAGTTTGTCACTTCCAGTTTCCTCCTAAATTCACTTTAAAGAAATAAAAACAAAAATCTTAATTTTAAAAAAAGTGTTCAAAGGATAAAAACCACCCAATACTTCAACTATCACCTAATGGACCAGACAGGGCATAATTTTGATAAAGTTATTACACTGTCAGATACTAAGGGAGGGGAAAAGGAGGAGGAAAGAAAACAGCTTCTGGGTAGCAGGAAGTAGAAGGAGACATTTGCTTATAAAAGGAGAAAACTGGCTAAAATCCTTTCAGGTTAAAAGGAGTAGATTGCAGATATCCTGGACGTTGCTGACATACCTCCACCTCAATGGCATACTCAAATTATGATAGCAGCGAAAAGGTAAGTCCAGTTGGAATAGAATTTTCCCAACAGATTCTCCTCTCCAAGTTTTTCTAAGTCTCTTATGTTTCTTTCTTGCTATGAATCTGACTTTACTCAAAATTTCTGATCGAAATAAAACTTCATCTTTCTCCCCTTTCCAAACGGATTGTTATTTTTCTCCCCACATATTTGCTCTGAACTTTCGGATTTACAGTAAGGAGAATGAAAAGCTCCCTAGTCCAAGGAAAAGGATTTATTTTGTAGGAAAGGCAAGGAGTACAGTACCTGGGCAAGATAAAAGCAGTAAAGAAATGGAGAGCAAAGACAAAAAGGAAGTGGAAAAGAGTAATTTGGGTAAATTCAGGAAGTAATGTGATCAATTATTGATTTCTTTCCTCCAACTGCTAAGAAATAACCTATTCCCTCTGGGCTTGGTGCCAAATGCGTTTCCAGACTAAGTTTGGGTCGTCCTGAACAGGACGATAAACTAAATGTGAGAAGGCAGCAAGGCGTATTGAGAGGGAGCAGCAGGCTAGATGTCTGAATTGGCCAATATTAAGTGTATGATTATGTGCAAGTCCCATGATTGCCTTGAGCCCCCACTCTACGAGAGGAGTAATATTCCCCCATTAATGTCAAGGTTGTTTTTTTTTGAAGTTTACAGGAGTGAACTTTTGTAGGAGTGCTTTGAAAAAGTGGTATACAAATGCAAAATGACGTATCTAAATTAAGAGTTTGAACAATGGGAAGCCATTAAAGGGATTTAAGTGGAGGAGGGGAAGGGGCCGATAGCAGGAGAGCCACCTCCCTGCTCTCGGAGAGTGGGGTTGGTATGGAGTTTCTTCATCTTTGGGTTGAGAGAAAAAGGTAGGTCTGAAACTTACTCTAGCATGTGTTGCTCTATGGCTGTGGGCATTTAATTTCTGAGATTCTCTTTCCTCTCTCACAATATACGATAACTGGTTAATTATTACAGGTATTTTGCAAGGATTAAGTGGGAGAAATACCGAAAGCACCTAACACAGTAACTATATAGCGACCCAGTAAATGTTAGCTCCTTTCTACCCATCTGCTTTTCTTTCTCATTTACTAAACCATTAAATAATATTGGGTTTCCAGTCTGGGCTGTATGCTGTGCTATTACTTTGCATGCAATGGAGAATTTAAACAAATCCCCTCCCATGAGGCCTTGGAGCTTGAAATAAGGCCAGTGTGGCTGCCGCTTAGAAAGCGCAGCGGTCTTGAGCTGGAGAGGCAGGCAGGGGCCAGACTATTCCAAAATTTGTAGACTATGTGAAAGAGTTTTGTCTTTAAACTAAGAGCAGTGGCAAGCCACTGAAAAATTTTAAACAAGAGGGCGATCAATCTTTACCGTAAGAACAGGGTCAGAGTAGGTTTTGGGATAACAGGAGGTTATTGTATGTGTCAATGAGAGATAATGATGGCATGATTGAGGATTGAGAGACAGAAGAGGGAAAGGAAGGACATGATTTTAGAGATGAAATCAGCATACTTGGTATTTTGACTAATGGGGAGAAAAGTCATGAGGGACATAGTTTTCCTGCCCCTCCCCCCAAACCAAGCCGTACTTTTTTATCTACGCTTTCCTAATAACATACTTCTAAATTTGCTTTTGCCTCATTGTTTGGCATTGTTTTCCTCATTGTTTCACCTACGTAATAGAGGGTTTGCTAGTTAACTTCCAGTTCAAGAAATATCAGTAACTTTTTGCTGTCCACCCATTGGCATTTCAGTTCCCTTTTTATTAGTTGTGACTTGAAAGCAAGCAGTTTAGTTGTGTGACATCAGATGAAAATCGGTGACTGATCCATTTCTTACCAGAATGTTGTTGAGGAGGAATTAGATGAGGAATATGTAATAATCACATTAGTTCCAGTAAAAGAAGAACCTCAAGAGGAGCATCAAATGGAACCAAGTACTTCAACTGCAGAAGTTAAAGTAAAGAAGTCTAGGAAAAAGGATAAAGGTATGAGGATAACGATTTCTCCGTTTCCAGATCCTTCACCTCTCGGATGCCCAGAAAAAAAGATTTTTCTTTCCTACTCTGGGCTATATGACACCCAGCTGAAATCTCACTTTTTTCCATGAGGCATTTGATCTGTGCTTATAGATTCCTCTCAAACCTCACATTCTCCTCAATTGCCAGGCACCATGTACTGCGTTACTTTTAGGAGGTACCAGGGTGGGGGATTGAACCCGGTACGTTCTTTGTGGGGAAGCCTGCACTCAAATACTGAGCTATACCGGCACCCTCAAGTTGATCTTTTTGTTTGTTTGCTTGTTTTGTTTTTAGGAGGTGCAGGGGATAGAGCCCGGGATCTCATACACAGAAAGCAGGCATGTAACCACTTGAGCTACATTCGCTCTCCCCACGACACAAAATAGGCATGTGCAGACTTTGGCCAAAGCCTGGCTTATGGGTCAGCTAACTATAAACTCAAATTCCCAATCCATGAAGTCTAATCTCCTATTCCTTAATAATGAGGTTAATAATTACACTCTAGTCCTCTTACAAAGATTAAATAAATGTTTGAAAAACATTTTGTGTTTTGTTTGGTAATTACTGATCAAATATGAAGCAGCTCTTTTTTTTTTTAATATGGAACACTTCACGAATTTATGTGTCGTCCTTATGCAGGGGCCATGCTAATCTTTGTATTGTTGCAATTTTAGTATATGTGCTGCTGAAGAAAGCACTGAAGCAGTTCTTAATATCATGATCCTTTATCTCTCTTTTCAGTGCTTATTATAAAGGCATTGAATAAGTATTTTTAGAATGATTTTATTATCTGGGCCAAAATGAAATAAATTTAGAGCTAAGCAGACTAAGGAAAGATGGGGTGCTGCAGAGAAAAATAAAGTAGGCTGGCAGAATGGTGTATCATTCTTGGTTGTGGGTTGATTTTTTTTTTTGAGGAGTCAACTAAAATTTTGTGGTTAAAAGTCCAGGCATTTTGGAGGAACAATCCAATACAATAACTTATAGTTGGGAATTAAGGGCAATAGAAAGCAACAGGCAAGTGTGTATAGTATGAAGAACTTGAAATTTAGAATCTCAGGATGGAGTCCCACATCTGCATTTTAATGCATGTGTAATCTTAGGCAAGTCCTTTAATTTGTAAATCTCTTACTTAAATTGGTAAACTTAGAAACATGATAGTTTGTGTGCAAATTGGGTTGTGAGAAGTAAGTGCTCAATATGAAAAAGATTTTTAGAAATACTAAATTGTTACTACTTTAATTCCATTCTGTCCTCAGTTCATCTTCCTGAAATGAATGAGCAATTCAAAGCTTGCTCAAAACCTGGTTATAAAGAACCAGTGCTTCCCTTGCCAACCATTTTGCCTCCAGTTAATAAGATACATCGGAACACTCTGCGGAAGTGGTGCCAACAATTTAATTTGAGTACCGATGGCCAGGTAAATATACTTGTGGGAATCTGTTGCTCAGAGCAAGTGTGAGAATCATTGTTAACTTTTAACTTGGATTTTCTTCTTAATTTCCGTAGAAAATAGAGGTTTATCTGAGGCTCCAGCAACATGCTTATCCTGAGCAAAAACAGGTGAGTGAAGGGTGTGGTGACGGTTTGAAGGTGGGTTGGGATCATGAATTGTTCTCCTCTCCCACTTTCTTCATGTATGTTTCACTTCTAGGGCACGTTTTCTCAACAACAGCACTCTTAATGTTTTGGGCGGAATATTTTTTTGTTGCTGTGCAGTGTCCCTGGCCTCTGCCCACTAGATGTCAGTAGCACAAACCCCATCCCTTACTACGTTCACAAACAAAACCAAAATTTCTCCAGACATTGTGAAATGTTCTCTGGGGAGCAAAATCTCCAGTTGAGAACCACCGCTCTAAGAGAACTAATATTCCTGCCTTCCCAAATTAAAGTATATGTTTGGGTCAGCATAATCATAAAATTGACAGAAAAGTTCTTTGGGCAGTAGCTCTTAACTGAATACTAATATTCATGAACCCCCATTTGCAGGATATTCCTGACACACCACAGGAGGCCAAGCTGCAGTCATGCACAAAGAGATGCAAGGCGGCCAAGGATCAGAA
Organism: Dasypus novemcinctus; assembly: GCF_030445035.2. Classification (NCBI taxonomy): domain Eukaryota; kingdom Metazoa; phylum Chordata; class Mammalia; order Cingulata; family Dasypodidae; genus Dasypus; species Dasypus novemcinctus. The sequence continues at coordinate 92,549,824 of NC_080676.1, forward strand.
AAGTTGTAAGAAAAGGGAGAAAGAGGAAGTGACTAATACAGTTGAAGTGATAAGTTCGGCTCAGGAGGCAATATTGGCATCATGGACAAGAATTGCTGCAAGAGCAGCTCAGCCGAAGACTGTGAATTCATGTCCCATTCCTACTTCTGTTGAGACTTTCTTGCTGCAAGCCTCTGGTAAGATCAACTTTATTTTTTATCTTTACTTTTTTAAAATGTTACATTCAAAAAATATGAGGTTCCCATATACTCCCCATCCCCCGAGATCAACTTTATTTTTATTTTTTTTTTCTTCATAATTTTTTTAAATATTTATTTATTATTATTATTTTTTAATTACATTAAAAAAAAAATATGAGGTGCCATTCAACCCCACCGCCCCCGCCCCCCACTCCCCCCACAGCAACACTGCGAGATCAACTTTAAAGAGTGAATATTCTTTCAGAAGGGGAAATGATTAATTTATTAGTCCAAGACCGAGAGTGGTAAAAGGGAAGAGATTAGTTAAAATATTGAATCTGTAAATAGGAAATTGGGTCCACATATGGCTTATCTCTTCCTTGGTTGGTATATAGCAAAGTTGTGTCTCGATGGCTCTCTAAGCCAAGTGATTGAATGATGACTTTTTCTCATCATTAAGCAGAATTCCAAGGTTGAACAAAAAGTATAATGTGATAATGTGATGAGCCACAGCCTGAGGTTGTTCCCTTTACAGTCTCCCTTCCGCAGGTCATTTATAACATAATAGATGAGAGTACAGGTGTTGGAGTTGAAATCCTTAGTAGCTTTACCATATTCTAGATATGTGACTGGCAAGTTACTTCACTCCTGAGTCCTGCTGCCTGATAAAAAGGAGATTATGACTATCCTTTTTCAAAGAGTGGTTGTGAGGCTTATATGAGACACAGAATTTACACACTGAAAGCAGTCAAAGGTTTGGGGCCCTTGTCCTATTGGAAATCTTAGGAGAATGTCAGCCCTATCTTTCTCCACCAGCTCCCTGCTTCTCTCACCTTGGTGTTTTTGCTTTCATCTCCAACAGACCCTGTCTTAGGCCAGCATTGATTGCCCTCCTTTTTGTCTTGAGTCATTTTTCTCCTCCCTTACCTCAGAAATCTTCTGGATCCTTTTTCCCCAGGGCTAATATGTATGTACATATTCACCTACATAGAGCATTTAGCCAAAGGGGCCAAAATCTGCATGCCCTCTGCTCCCAAGTCACCTCTGAAGGAGGAATGGGTGTCTTTTACTATTTGTGCAAATGTACTTTCCAGCTACAAAGCTGTGTGCCTGGGGACCTGCCTTCACAAAGATGACCCCTTTTTTTCTAATTTTCATGAATGCGCCATAAGAGCTAGTAGCATTCCACATTTATTCATCCTTTTGTGTTTTCTTCATTCAGTAATTAAGCACTTACTATGGGCCAGAGGTAGCTGCTTAGCTGCTGGGTGCATTGTGCTAAACACACACTGCCCTCATCTCAATTCCAGGCACTTGATATCTGCACCACTTTGTTTTCTTAAAAATATTTCATCTCCTCGATTAGATTGTTGCTTACACTTTTTAACAAACACTCTGGCTTGTGTTCAACAATTGAGGTGGTTTAGTGTAGCAGTTAGGCAAATGGGCTGTGAATTAGAGTACCTGGATCCATGAACTTGGCTTTGTGAAAGTTATGGTATTTAATACCTTAAGCTTTATTTTCCTCATCAACAAATATGAAAGTAATAGAAGGTAAATATTAATGTTTTTAAAAATAAATGTTCTAATAAATGTATAACACTTAACAAAACCCAGGACACACACAAAAAGTGTTTCCAAAAGTTAACTGTTGTTATCCCTAATGCTATAGTTTGTGACATTAGATACAATGTCTTTTGATCTACATTTTTCATGCTTCTCATTCAGTAGATTTGTCAGCAGAACATGAGTGTGAAATCAAGAGTGATTTGCTGAGAGGCTGAATTGGGGGCACTATTACGTGGTCTTTACTATTTGTATTTTCTCTCCCCAGGTGTCAGATGGTGTGTGGTCCATGGCAGAGTTCTCCCTGCAGACACAAAGGGTTGGGTTCGCCTGCAGTTCCACGCAGGGCAGGTCTGGGTGCCTGACACTCCTAAGAGGATGATCTCTCTCTTCCTGTTACCAGCCTGCACTTTCCCATCTGCAGATGTAGAAGATAATATGCTGTGCCCTGACTGTGTGAAGAGGTAACCCTTAAGTATCTTCCTAAGCATGGCACTCAGAAAAGTGGATGTCTTCATGGGTACCTCAGTAGTAGGGTTTAGTAGGGTAAGTCAGAGGGCAAACGTGCTGTTTTCTTAACTAGCTATTTAGATTAGGCAAAAATAGGAAGGAAAAAGCAGTTAGCAGTAGATTAGAACTTATTTGTGGTTACTTAGCAGCCTTAAAAGTATCTGACAAGCAAAGATCTTAGCTTTGTCTCAATTTTAACCACCAATTCTAAGGAGGAAAACAGTTCTTACTGTAGTCAGCTCCATGTATCTGGGACTACAAAGATTAAGGAGATTAAATCCAGGTAGCATGCTTGAATGGACATGGGTAAGAGAAGCTATAAAAATATTTGGCAAGTAACTGATATTGGAGTAGTTTAGGAAAACTTCTGAGGAAATTACCTATATTTAGGAAGAGTTCACCAGCTGGAAAATAATACTTTGGGCACTATCATAGAGGGAATATCCCATACACACGTGGAAATGAATGCAAATAGGCAAGTATGATTGAAGCTTATATTGAGAAGTATGCCTGGGAATGAGAAAAGTGTACCAGGAGAGGTTTTATCTGTTAAAGTTCTCATTGATTATCGTTAGATCACTTTTTTCCCAGTCATTTTGGAACAGACCCCTTGGCAAATATATTCTATACACTCGCTCCAGAAAAATACATTCTAAACTGCATTAGATTTTTTTGGAACATAAAATTCCTAATGTTCATTTAAGAGTACAAAACTCAGCTTTAGGCGATGGGGTTGAGTGGAGATGGGTGTGAGAGGTATGCAGAAGTAGATTTATATTTTATAGAGGGGACAGAAAAGTCACAACAGAGACTAGATTGGAGAGTAGGTAAGAGATAGAATAATTCAGGAAAGACAATTTATGATCCTGACAAAGAATTTAAAGAAGGGAACTCAAGACACGGGGACACTGTCTTAAAGATAGAGGACAGGAAAAGTGTAGAAGTCCTGTTAGTGAGGAAGACTAATGCTTGGGTCATGCTCTAGCATGGGTCTCGAATTCTGAAAGAAGTTTAGGTTAGAGATAAGCAATATTTGAGGATCATTATATATGTGGATAAGAATGTGTCATAATGAGAAGGACTGAGGAAAGAACCCTGAAGAGAATCAACATATCAGTGGTAGGTAGGCAGTGGGGAGAAAAAGTACAGCTAGAGGTTGGGAGATAAGTGAGAAAGGGAAGAAATGCAAGTCAGAAATGGTTGGCAGTGAAGTGAGTTGGTCATGGAAGGTGATGATTAAGAGAGTAATGCTGCAATTGGTAATTTAGGACATCATTGGTGGACTTTTTAAGAGTAGGTTGAGGGGATCTGTAGAAGCAGAAATGTGATTGCGAAAGGTTGGAGCCTAGCATGTGAAGAAATGGGAACAGGACATAAACATCTCTATTAGTTGAGTTAGGAAGGAAGGACTAGACATTAGATAGGGAAGTCATGGCAAGGAAAGTTTCTTTTCCTTCCTCCCTCCCTTCACTTTTTCCTTTTGTTTTTTAATGGGAAAACCATGAACATATTTGAATGGGAAGGGCCTGTAGGAAGGGAAGGGAGAATATAAAGATGAAATAAATGGGATGATTACAGTTTGTAGAATATGAGTCCTGGACACCCGTTTCTTGTTTACTACATAAAACCTTTCTTTCTATCATCTTTAAGTGGTATGTCAAATTACACAGGTACTCCTGAAGTAGATTCCTTGTTTTATTGGTCATTTTCAAGGGTTTAGTGTGGAATGATCTCTTATGCGAACAATTTTTCTAAGTTTTTTTTCTAACTTGCCTTATAGGAATAAGAAATTAATGAAAAGATTAATTATAATAGGGAAGGAAAAGCGACCTGCTTTGAACACAGCAACATCACCCTTTTTGGATGGGCAATGTTGTAACAAACAAGAAACAACTGAAAACCCATAGTCAAATTGACTTGTACCTCAGTGATTGTTGTGCTGTGTCCTAACCATCCACAGGGCTGCCTACTTTCCAGAGGATAAAAGGGAATTTCTGGATTCTGGACTTGGGGTTTGCCAAAAAGTGACTGGTACTGCTGCTTTTCATGAGTTGCAAACAAATAAACCAATTCAGGGGAGCCAACGGGTATCAGTGGTTGAGCATCGGCTTCCCACATACAAGGTCCTGTACCAAAAAAAAAAAAATGAAATCTAAAAAAAAAAGTTCCTCTGTATTGGTTCCATATAAATTACTCTCAGAGGAGAGTTACATTACAGAAGTCTCAGTAACTATTTTGACATTAAGTGTGTAGCTACACAGAATGTTTTTGCTCATTTAAAAAATTGTATGCTTGTATAATATATTCACAATATTCAAATGGTACTTGAGGGTATGGTGAAATATTTCTCATTTAATACTGACACAATTAGCCTTGCTCTATCATATTGTGTGTGTTATTTTCTACAATGAAATTTCTACAAGTAGATTTGTTGTAGAATAAAATTTCATCAAGTGGTAGAATTGCTGAGTATGTGTTCGTGATTTTTAAAAATTACCTTATTGCTCTACATAGCTGTTACCTTTGACACTCCCAGTAGCAGTGTACAAGAATGGTGTTTACACACTAACTGGCACCTTTTGGGACTTTATCTACCTATATGGTAAAAAGTATCTCAGTGTGTTTTTCATTTTTAACTGAGATCACTGTGTTTCCTTTAGCAAATCAACAAACATTACAGGTGTCAACTCTTCAAATTGGGCACAGTCCTAAAACCAAATGGTTTTGAGCATGTAACAATGCAGCTTAAAAAATTTGGTAATCTAAATACCAAATGGGAAAACTCTGAATATTGTAATTTAAAATGTTAATGTAACATGTTGATTAATGATTGTAATAGAACTCAGCTAATGCAGTATGCTCTTAATCTGAGTTCAATTTGTCATCCTCCTTGAAATCTATAAAATTAGTCTCAACTGCTAAAGAATCCTCTATAGAACCCTCTCTACTAAAACTTTAGTGGGGCTGTGTATAAACACTTAGTCCTTGGCTTTGGACTATGAAAGATGGGTGTAAAATGCCACAATAATAATAAATTAACTCCTGACTCTCAGCTGAATTTTTGTTGTACAGCTAGTCTGAAAAAAACATTCCTGACTAATGAAGCTAGAGTACAATACAGAGATCAGAAAGATTGATGTTATAGTCCTTAACAGTTACGGGGAATATAGCTAACTGGAAAAAGATGTTCAAATGTTAAAAACGGTGGAAGGGAAGGCAGTCCGTAGTTTCTATTTTTTAAAAGATTTCTCTCATTGTCTTCCCCCCCCCCCCAGTTGTCTGCTCTCTCTGTCTGTTCACTGTATTCTTTGTCCACTTGCATTCTTGTCAGTGGCACTGCTAATCTGTGTCTCTTTGTTGCGTCGTCTTCCTGTGTCAGCTCTCGGTGTGTGCAGTGTCACCCTGGGCAACCTGCACTTTTTTCGCATGGGGCACATTCCTTGTGCGTGGGACTCCCCTACGCTGGGGACACTTTGCATGGCAGGGCACTCCTTGTGCGCATCAGCACTGTGGTCCAGCTCACCACACAGGTTAGGAGGCCCTGGGTTTGAACCTTGGACCTCCAGGTGGTAGGCGGCTGCTCTATCTGTTGAGCCAAATCCGCTTCTCCCTAGTTTTTTTTACAAGAATCTATTGGGGAGTCTGTGTTATATCCTCAAACTCTGCTTCCAGAAAGAAAGCCCACCTTGAGGTGTACACGGGAATAGGATTTTTTTTTTCTGTGTGTCACTTTTCTTCCTTAAACTATGAAAATATTAAAATACTCTGTACAATGAATACCTGTGTGTGCTCTACCTAAACTCAAAAATAATAACATTGTATATATGAAATTGTAATGTGTTAATATAACATTTTTTACTGAATCATTTAAAAGTAAGTTGTAAACATTACATTTCACTCCAAAAATGTCTACATTTCCTAAGGGAAATCTTTACATGAGCATAATATCAATATCACACTTAAAGTGATACATTTAATTTTTCAAATTGCCACAATTTTCCATAATTTTTCTAACCAGGTCCAGTTAATGTATACATGTTATATTTAACTTAAGCATCAATTTTTATCATTAGTTTTCCCATAGCAATTTTTTTTTTCAAAGAATCTCAGCCAGTCTAGACAAGCCTGAAGGAAATTTTTTTTTCTCTTAGAGTAATTTTCTACTTTATTTTTTAGTTGAATTTGGTAATATAATTGTATATTTTACCTCTCAATAGAGATGTCTCAGTAGAGGTACATTATTTTATTGGTATTTGATAATCAAGATTGTAGTAGGTATATTCTGTTATATTTCAGAGTATAGAAATAAAAATTGTTGACATTTTTATTAGATGTATCACAAAAGGTGTTCATAATATATTCAAATATCAAGATTATGATGAATCTTAAGGTTTGTAAATACAGCTTAAGAAATTGTAGAAGTTGATTTTTTACATGACAGTTGTACTGAAGTCTTAATTCTAATGGTTAAATTGTATCTGTTGGACTTTTTTTAAACTTAGATGCCTATATCATCTGCAAATGATGACAGTTTTCCCTCCTTCCCATGGAAGATGCCTAGTTACTGGTTAAGAAATCATTTCCAGAGCCAAACAGCCTGGATGCAAATCATGGCTCCAGAACTCAATAGTGGTGTGACATTGGACAAACTCCTGTACTTTATATCTATATGGTCCCATTTGAAAAATGAGGATAACAACTATCTGCCTCATAGACACATTGGGATAATTAAAGGTGTTGATAATTGAAAAGCATATAAAACAGTACCTGATAAATAGTCGTAAGTGTTTGCTGAATAAATAATATTAACTACATTTCGAAAATCCTTGTATTTCTGCTACAAACACTCTAGAGCCTATTTGGCAGTATCTACTCATCTTAGTTTGCCAGGGCTGCAATAACAAAGTACGGCAGACTAGAAATCGGAAATCAAGGTGTCTGCAGGATCATGCTTTCTCTTTGAGTCGAGCCTTCTGGCTGTGGCTTGCACCCATGACTCAGTCTTCCATCACGAGGCCTTTGTCTCCTCTGTCCTACTCCTAGTGTCCCAATTTCACTTCCTCTGCTTATAAGGAGTCTAGTGATTGGATTGAAGTCCAGCCTGGCTGATCTTGTAGACTGAAGATCTTATTTACAAATGAATTCATATCCACAGGGCTGGGGGTTAGTACTTGGACTTATATTTGTGGGAACATGCTTCAATTCATAACAGTACTAGAATAAAACATCTGAATGTTATATAACCCAGTAATTCTACACCTGAGAATACAGTAGAAGAGTGTTTACAGTAGCTTTCTTTATTCATTATAGCAAAGATACTACAAACAGCCCTAGCATTCATCAATGATAGAATAGATAAATCATTGTATCTTAATAAAATGAAATATTAAGCAATAGTGAAAAAAATTGCTACACATAATGATAGACATATCTCAGGTATAGGTTGAGTAGGCACCAAAGAATGCTGAGGCAAAATTAGTGGTTATCTTTGGGATAGAGCATTGACTGGAAAGACACAAGGAATCTGGAGTGCTGGAAATGGCCCACAAGTGATACACAGGTGAATACAAATATAAAATGTTATTAACCTGTGCACTTGAGATTTATATGTAAACAAATCAATTTTAATAAGTAAACTTTACAAAAAATTGATACCTTTTATGTCTCATTTTTGATCAATTGCATTTTATCCAGGACTTCCAGTTCTATGATGACATCAGGCACCCAGTTCTTAATGGGACTGCATCTAAAGATTTCCTGTTAACAATAGTCATTGTCAAGAAAGGTTTTTTCTATTTCTAGTATTCTGAAAGGTGTAACCATAAAGATGCTTTTATTCATCTATTGATATGATTGAGATTATTTTCCCCCACCATTACTATTGTTAAAAAAAAAACCTGATAAATTTCAAATGTAGAAATAAATTTGCAGTTTTTGATTGTGGTAACAGACATATACCATTTCCCATTTTAACCACCTTCAACCTTCAAGCATTAATTACATTCACAATGTTGTGCTACTATCACCACCATCCATTACCAACACTTTTCAATCACCCTAAATAGAAATTCTGTACCCATTAAGCATTGCCTTCCTGTGATCTAGCCCCAACCCCTGGTAACCTATAATCTATTTTCTCTCTCCATGAATTTGCATATTCTAATTTGATATAAGTGAAATATTTTTTAAAAAATCTGTCCTTTTGTGTGTGGCTTATTTCACTCAATATGATGTTGTTTATTCATGCTGTTGCATGTGTCAGAACTTTGTTCCTTTGGGCTCTTTTGAGTAATGCTTTGGTATACAAATATCTGTCTGTGTCTCTGCCTTCAGTTCTTTTGGGTTTATGACTAGAAATGTGATTGCCAGGTCATGGTAAATCAATTAAACTTTTTGAGGAAACACCAAACTTTTCCACAGCAGCTGTGTCGTTTTACAGGCCCACTAACAATGTATGGGGGGTACCTATTTCCAACCACCCTGGTTTGACTGAGCTGAGGATCCCTTATGCCTTCACCATGCCATGGTGTGCTTTTTTTTTTCTTCAGTCTTAATTTTCAACTTCTATCCAAACAAGCTACACTGATTCCCAAATTGGAACAGCAACTTTTTTTGTTGGCAGGGAATATGACTGTTTGCATTCCAATTTTTATTTCATCTTAGAGCATAGGAAAGATAAATGCTGAACTTCATTGACAATAGCTCTCAGTTTCCACATTTAAAAAATGAGGGGCTTAAAATAGTTGATGTGATAAATCTTGGCTCAGCTGACTTAAACTGAATTATTTCTAAGGCTCATTCCATTTTTTAAAGTATGATTCTGAACATTTAAAAAATAATAATTTGATACAATTTGCAGTACAAGAGAAGATTGGTTGTAGTTTTTCTTTATGAAAATATTTTGTTAGTTGCCTCTGGCAATCATTGTCTTCTTTCTCCACTGAGTGGGAGAGAGCAGACAATAGCCGTAAAGATAGTTTCTTTCCCTTTTCTCCCTCCCCTTTCCTAAAGTACAGAATGTGTATCATTTTCGTAGGTCCGAATTAGTAAGGAGGCAGGACATACTAGGTGTGAGCCATGGAAATAGCAGGTAGAATGTGTTCGGTGCTCTCTGTATATTCATTCATTCATTCACTCACTCATTTCACAGACATTTACTGAGCTAACCTATTTATAGAACACTTCTGTGTCAGCCCTGTTCTAGGTGCTAAAATACAGGATTTACCTGGTAGGTACAGTCCCTGTCATAGAGCTTTTAAACTAATGAAGAATATATACCTTAGTAAGTGAAAGTTTGAGCATTGTTACAAAGGGAAAGTGCAGTACATATATTTTATTGACAGCTGTATTTTTTTTAGATTAAGGTAAAATTCACATAACACAAAGTTAATAATTTAAAAGTGAATAATTCATTGGCATTTGGGATACTCACAATGTTGTACAACCACTACTACTATTGAGTTCCAAAACCTTTTTATCCACAAAAGAAAAACCCTGTGCCTATTAAGTAGTTATTCCCCATTCATCCTCCCCCTTGCACCTGGAAACCACCCATCTACATTCTGTCTCTATGGATTTATCTATTCTGGATATTTCATAAAAATGAAATCACACAGTATGTGGTCCTTTGTGGCTAGCTTCTTTCATTTAGTATAATATATTCAAGGTGCATTTGAATTGTAACATGTATCAGAACTTCATGCCTTTTTGTGACTGAATAATATTCCATTAAGTTGTTTCCACCTTTTGAACGCTGTAAACAAATATGTGTAAGTATCTGTTTAAGTTCTTATAACCTAAAATTTCCACCTTTACCCACATTAAGATATGTAATCCAGTGGTATTGTACTCACAGCATTGTGCTACCATCACCATCATTCATTACCAAAACTTTTCCTCCAACTCAAACAGAAATTTTGCACCAATTAAACTTTTACTCCTATTCCCTACTGCTTATCTGGCCTCTGGTAATCTGTATGCTAGCTAGGACTCTATGATTTTGCTCATCCTAATTATTTCATATCAGAAAGATCATAAAATATTTGTCCTTTTGGGTCAGGCATATTTCACTGAACATGATGCCTTCAAGTTTCATCCATGTTGTTGCTTGTTTCAGAACTTCATTACTTTTCATAACTGCGTAATTTTCCATGGTATATGCGTACAACATTTTGTTTCTTCATTGGGTGATGGACACGGGTTGCTTCCATCTTTGCCAATTTTGAATAATATCACTATGAACATCAGTGTGCAAATGTCAGTTTGAGTCCCTGCTTTACATTCTTTTGCATATACACCTAGAAGTAAGATTGCTAGCTCATATGGTAATTCTATATTTAATTTTCTGATTAACTGCAGAACTGTTTTTCACAGTGGCTATACCATTTTACATTCCTACCAATAATGAATGAGTGTTGCTATCGCTCCACATCTTCTCTAACACTTGTTATTTTTCTTTTTTTTTACTAGTAGCCATTCTAGTAGGTATGATGTGACATCTAATTGTGCCTTTGATTTGCATTTTCCTAATGGTTAATGATGCAGTGCATCTTTTCACTTGTTTTTGGCCATTTGTGTATTGTATTTGGAGAATTGTCTAGTAAATTCTTTTGCCCACTTTTTTTTTATTGGATTGTTTGTCTTTTTATTGTGTTGTAGCATTTCTTTAAAAATTCTGGATGTTAAAACCCTTATCAGATATATGACTTCAAAATTTCTTTTCTGTAGTTTGTCTTTTTACTTTCATGCTGAAGTCCTTTAATGCACAAAAGTTTTTAATTTTGATGACATCTCATTTATCTATTTCTTTTGTTGCTGGTGCTTTGATGTAAAGCCTAAGAAACCATTGCCTAACAAAGTTCTGAAGATGCTTTCCTATATTTTCTTCAAGGAATTTTATAGTTTTGGATCTTATTTTTAGGTTTTTGATCTATTATGAGTTCATTTTTGTATATGGCATGAGGCAGAAGTCCACATTCATTCTTTTTGCATATGTAGATCCAGTTTTCCCAGAACAATTTCTTAAAGCAACTCTTCTTTCCACTTTGAGGGGCTTTGGGACACTTCTCAAAATTCATTTGGGGGAACCAGACTTGGCCCAATGGATAGGGCATCCGCCTATCACATGGGAGGTCCATTGTTCAAACCCCGGCCCTCTTTGACCGTGGCCCACGCACAGTGCTGATGCGCGCAAGAAGTGCCGTGCCACCCAGGGGTGTCCCCTGTATAGGGGAGCCCCACGTGCAAGGAGTGTACCTCGTAAGGAGAGCCGCCCAGCACGAAAGAAAGTTCAGCCTGCCCAGGAATGGCGCCGCACACACGGAGAGCTGACACAACAAGATGACGCAACAAAAAGAAACACAGATTCCTGGTGCCACTGATAAGGATAGAAGCAGTCACAGAAAAACACACAGCGAATGGATGCAGAGAGCAGACAACTGGAGGCGGGGGATGAGGAAAGAAATAAAAAACTAAATCTTTAAAAAAAAATTTTAATTGGGGGAGTGGGTGTGGCTCAAGAGATTGAGCACCTGCTTCCTTCATGGGAGATCCTGGGTTTGGTTTCGGTGCCTTCTAGAAACAAGGACAAACAACAAGCAAACAAACAAACCAACCAACTCAGGGGAACTGATGTGGGTCAGTGGTTGAGCACCAGCTTCCCACATACAAGGTCCTGGTGTCTCAAAAAAAAAAAAGAAAACTTCAACTGGCATTTATATGATAGATGTGGTGGTGTAATTTTGAACTCTAGTTCTGATTCCTTTCTGTATAAATGTCCTTTTGCCAGTGACATGATTTTTTTGACTACTGTAGCTTTGTAATAAATTTTAAAATCAATGAGTATGAGTTCTCCAGCTTCATTTTTCTTTTTAAATATGGTTTTAGCTATTTGGGGTCCCTTATCCTTCCAAATTTTTAATTTTTAATTTTATTTAATTTTTTTATTATTTTTTTAGAGTCTTTTTTTTTTTTAAGATTTATTTTATTCTGCCCCCCCTCCACCCCAGTTGTCCATTCTCGGTGTCTATCTGCTGCGTGTTCTTCATCTGCTGCTGCTGTTGTCAGCGGCACGGGAATCTGTGTTTCTTTTTGTTGCGTCATCTTGTGTCAGCTCTCCGTGTGTGTGGCACCATTCCTGGGCAGGCTGAACTTACTTTCATGCTGGGCGGCTCTCCTAACGGGGCGCACTGCTTGCGCATGGGGCTCCCCTACGCGGGGGACACCCCTGCGTGGCAGGGCACTCCTTGTGCGCATCAGCACTGCGCATGGGCCAGCTCCACATGCGTTGAGGAGGCCCGGGTTTGAACTGCGGACCTCCCATGTGATAGGCGGATGCCCTATCCACTGGGCCAAGTCTGCTTCCCCCAAATTAATTTTTTAAAGCTTAATCAAGCTCTTTTTAATTTTCTTATTACTATTACAAAATGGGCACAATGTTCATGCTAGGAATCTCAGAACAAACAGAAAAGAAAAACAACAAAATTAACATAGCCATAATAATCTAGATATTTTTAATGCATTTATGTGTGCAGATTTTAAATGAGATAATTCAATATCTACACATCTGTAACCTTATTTTTCACTTACTTTATGATGTACATTCTTTGTGCCTATATTAATCTATCTATGACAGCTATTTATATATTATAATTTACTTTAGCTATCCCTTTCCATGCACATTTAGGTTGTTTCTAATTTACTTTTTTGTCAAACAAGTCTGTGATTAACAACCCTATGGTCAAATCTTTGGGGATATGTATAATAATTTCCCGAGGGTAAATTTCCAGCAGTGAAATTGCTAGGTCAGATTGTGTGTGTACATTTTTAAGGCTTTTGATACATCCTGTCAAATGACCTTCCAAAAAGTTCACACTAATTTACATTTCACGAGATGAGTCATGCTTGCAAACATCTGTTTACCTGTGTCTTATCTATACTGAATAGTCTTTCTTTTTTTTTCTTTCTAATGTGAGATCTCACTACTGTTTGCATTTCCTTAATTACTAGTGAAGCTGAATATTATTTCATGTGCTGAGTGGTTGTATTCTTTTATGCATTGTCTGTTCACCTCCTTATTCCAGTTTTTTAACAAAGCATTAAATATTGTAAAAATTGATAACTCCTTGTTTGTTACAACTGTTTTTCCTTTTTAGCACTTAAAAAAATATTTTTATTAGAGAAGAAGTGGTTTTCAAGAACAATCATTCATAAAATACAGGATTCCCATATACTACCCCACTACCAATACCTTGCTTTGGTGTGAAACATCTGTTACAATTGATGATAGCACTTTTTAATAATTGTACTATTTTTTAACAGTAGTTAATCTTTGTTACAGTTGTTGATAGATTATTAGAATAGTACTATTGGGAAGCGGATGTGGCTCAACTGATAGATTGTCCGTCTACCATATGAAGGGTCCAGGGGTCTATCCCCAGGGCCTCTTGACCCATGTGGTAAACTGGCCCATATACAGTGTTGCCGTGAGCAAGGAGTGCTGTGCCACTCAGGGGTGCCTCCATGTAGGGGTGCCCCATATGCAAGAAGTGTGCCCCACAAGGAGAGCCACCCTGTGTGAAAAAAAAGCACAGCCCACCCAGGAGTGGCGCCACACACATGGAGAGCTGACGCAGCAAGATGATGCAACAAAAAAAGACTTTGTAGTTTCCAAATGCTGCTGCACAATGCAATTGGACACAGAAGAACACACAGCGAATGGATACAGAGAGCAGACAGCAGGGGGGAAGGGGAAAGAAATTTTAAAAATATATAAATAAATAAATCTTAAAAAAAAAATAGTACTGTTAACTATTATCCAGAGTGTACACTAGATGTTTTTCCCATATACCACTCTATAATTAATACCTTGTATTAGTGTCATACATTTGCTATAATTCATGAAAGAACATTTTTATACTTATTTGTAGATATTTGATTCCTTTGGTTACTTTTTAAATGGAATTTTTAATTTCCTCTTCAGATTGCTCATTACTAGTTTATAGAAACACTACTGATTTTTGGATATTTGCTAAACTCATTCTTTAGTTCTAGTAGCCTTGCTTTAGATTTTGGGGGACTTTCGAAATATAGGATCACAAGTCATCTACAAATAGTGAAATTATTACTTCTTCCTCTCCAATTTGCATGCCATTTATTTATTTTTCTTGCCTAAATGCCCTGGCTAGTACTTCCAGTACAGTGTTGAATAACAGTGGTAACAGTGGGCATCCTTGTCTTATTCCAGATCTTAGAGGGAAAACTTTCCATCTTTCATTATTGAGTATTATATTATCTGTAGGTTTTCAATATATGCCCTTTATCATGTTGAGGAAGTTTCCTTCTATTCCTATTTTTCTAAATGTGTTTGTCAAGAAAGATTGCTGGATTTTGTCAAATGCCTTTTCTGCATCAATGGAGATGATCATATTTGTTTTTCTAAAATTTTCTTTGGTTGACTCTTTCAGGAGCAAACACCTGGGATAAAACCCTCTTGTTCATGGTATATAATTATTTTAATGTGCTGTTTGATTTGATTTGCAAGTATTTTGTTGAGGATTTTTGCATTTATATTCCTTAGGGGAATTGAACTATAATTTTCTTTTCTTGTAGTATCTTTTTTAAAAAAGATTTATTTAATTTATTTATTTCTCCCTCATTCCACATTCTTTGTGCTCACTGTCTGCTCTCTGTTCATCTTCTTTTTTGGAGGCAATGGGAACTGAACCTGGGACTTCCCATGTTGGAGGGAGGCACCCAATCACTTGAGCCATCTCCACTCCCTGCTTTTGTATCTCTCATTGTGTTTCTTCATTGTGTCTCTTCATTGTATCATCTTGCTGTGCCAACACTGTTGTGTCAGCTCGCTGTCTCACTAATCTTTAGGAGGCACCAGTTACGAAATCTGGGACCTCCCGTGTGGTACACAGGCGCCCAGCTGCTTCAGCCGCATCTGCTTCCCTTTTGTGTATCTTTATCTCTTTTGGTATTAGGGTGTTGTTGGCCTTATAAACTAAGTTAGATAGTGTTCCCTCCTATTCAATTTTTTGGAAACGTTTGAGCAGTATTGGCATTAATTCTTCTTGGAATGATTGCTAGGATTCACGTCTGAAGCCGTCTGTTTCTGGACTTTCCTAGGGAGTATTCTGATGACTGATTCAATCTCTTTTCTTGTGATTGGTTTGTTGAGGTCTTTTATTTCTTTTAAGGTCAGGGCAGGTTCTTCTAGGAATTTATCCATTTAAGCTATGTTGTGTAGTTTGTTGGTATACAGTTGTTCATAGTATCCTCTGATGACTTTTATGTCTGTGGGGTTAGTAGTAATGTGTCCCCTCTCAATTCTGATTTTATTTTATTTGCATATTCTGTCTTTCTTTTTGTCAGACTAGCTGTTTGTTAATCCTGTTATCTTCTAAAACAAAATTTTGGTTATGTTCTTTTTCTCTTCTGTTTTTGCATTCTCAATTTCATTAATTTCTGCTCTAATCTTTGTTATTTCTTTCCTTCTGCTTGCTTTGGGATTAGTTTGCTGTTCTTTACCTAGTTCCTTTAGCTGTATAGTTAGTACTTTGATTTTAGTTCTTTCTTTTTAAGGTAGACATTTAGTGCTATAATTTTCCTCTCAGCTCTGCTTTTGCTGTATCCCAAAAGTTTAGATGTGTTGTGTTCTCACTTTCATTCATTTCAATATACTTACTGATTTCTCTTTCAATTTCTTTTTGACCCACTGGTTTTTTAAGAGTGTGTTGTCTAACCTCCATGCATTTATGCATTTTCCAGTACTCCATCTGCTACGGATTTCTAGTTCATTCAATTATGGTCAGGAAAAGTGCTTTGTATAATTTCAATCTTTTAAAATTTATTGAGACCTGTTTTGTGACCCAACATGTGGTCAGTCTTGGAGAATGATCTATAAGCCCTTGAGAAGAATGTATATTATTCTGTTGGGGAGGGGAGGCTGTGTATGTTTGCTAGAGATAGTTCATTTATCAAGTTGTTCAATTTCCTTATTGAACTTCTGCCTAGATTTTCTTTTTTTTAAAGATTTGTTATTTATTTATTTATTTATTTATTCTTCTCCACCACCCCATTGTTTGGGCTTGCTGTCTGCTCTGTGTCCATTTGCTGTGTGCTTTCTGTGTCTACTCATCTTCTCTTTAGGAGAACTGGGAATCGAATCTGGGACCTTCCATGCGAGAGAGAGTTGCTCAATCACTTGAGTAACCTCAGCTCCCTGTTTTGTTGTGTCTTTCATTATCTTTCCTCTTTGTGTTTCCTTGTTGCATCAGCTCACTGTACCTGCCTGTTGCACCAACTTGCAGTCTTGCTTGTCTTCTCTAGGAGGCACCAGGAACTGAATCCAGAAACTCCTATGTGGTAGGTGGGAGTGCAATTGCTTGAGCCACATCCTCTTTCCTAGATATTCTGTCTATTGATGGGAATGGTGTATTGAAGTCTCCAACTATTATTGTAGAACATCTATTTCTCCCTTCAGTTTTTGCCAGCATTTGCCTCATGTATTTTGGGGCATGCTGGTTAGGTACATAGATAGTTATGATTGCTATTTCTCCCTGGTGGAAAACCCTCTTTAATAATACATTATGTCCTTCTTTATCTTATAACAGTTTTGCTTTTGAAGTCTATTTTGTCCTACATTAGGATAGCTACCCCAGCTCTTTTTTTTTTTTTTTTTTTGTTACCGTATGCTTGAAATTTCTTTTTCACCCTTTCACCTTCAAATATTTTTTTCACTTTTTCATCTTCAACCTATTTGCATCCTCAGGTCTAAGATGGGTCTCTTGTAGATATCAATGACTCATATTTTTTCATCCATTCAGCCAGCCTGTGTCTTTTGAATGGGAAGCTTTATCTATTAGCATTCAATATTATTACTGCAAAGGCAATACTTACTTCATCCATTTTGTCTTTTGGCCTTCATATGTCATATCTTGTTTCACCACTCTTTTTACAGTTTTAGTTATTTTACTGATAATCTTTTCTAGATGCTCTTCCAAACCTCTCTTTCCTCTTGTTTTCCCTTTTAGGCTGCAATCCTCCTTTTAATATTTGTTGTAAGGCTGCTCTTTTGGTGACACATTTAGTTTTTGTGTATCTGTGAAGACTTAGAACTCACCCTAATTTATGAAGGTCAATTTTGTCAGATATAGAATTCTTGGCTGGCAGTTTTTTTATCTTTCCATATCTTAAATATTCCCATGTCTTCATATGTTGTGCTCTTCTTTTCATTCATCTCAACATATTTACTGATTTCCCTTGCAATTTCTTCTTTGACACACTGATTGTTTAAGAATATGTTATTTAACTTCCAATTTTGTGTGGATTTTCCAGTTCTCTGCCTGTTTTTATTTTTTTAAAGATTTATTTTTATTTATTTAATTCCCTTCCCCTCCCCCGGTTGTCTGTTTTCTGTGTCTTTTTTTTTTTTTTTTAAAGATTTATTTATTTATTTAATTCCCCCCCCTCCCCTGGTTGTCTGTTCTTGGTGTCTATTTGCTGCGTCTTGTTTCTTTGTCCGCTTCTGTTGTCGTCAGCGGCACAGAAAGTGTGGGCAGCGCCATTCCTTGGCAGGCTGCTCCCTCCTTCGCGCTGGGCGGCTCTCCTTATGGGTGCACTCCTTGCGCGTGGGGCTCCCCTACGCGGGGGACACCCCTGCGTGGCAGGGCACTCCTTGCGTGCATCAGCACTGCACATGGGCCAGCTCCACACGGGTCAAGGAGGCCCAGGGCTTGAACCGCGGGCCTCCCATGTGGTAGACGGACGCCCTAACCACTGGGCCAAAGTCCGTTTCCCTCTCTGCCTGTTTTTAATTTCTAGTTTCTTTCCATTATGGTCAGAGAAGATGCTTTATGCAATTTCCATCTTTTTTCAATTCATTGAGACTTGTTTTATGATCCAACAGATCTTGGAGAATGATGCATTAATCCATGTGCACTTGAGAATAATGAGTACTCTGTTGTTTTGGGTGCAAAGTTCTGTACATATAAGTAAGCAATAATTCCAGAATAGCACTTAATATCTAGCTCATTTAAAAATACGTTTAATTTTCCTAAAATCTGTATCTTGCACTTTTCTTTTAAAAATCGTGGATCCAATCAAAGTTTGGACATGTTGTTTGATTGTTTTATCTCTCTAGTTTTTTTTTTACTCAAAAGGGTTGTGATTTCTTCTTATGCTGTTGACTTTTTGAGGAGAAATGTCAGCTTTCTTGTACAATATACCACATTCTGAATTGTCTGGTTTATCAGGAAGTTCTTTGACTAATTCTCTTTATTTCCTCTAAACTGGAAATCAAGACTTGAGGCTTGATTATATTCAGATAAAAAATTGGGGGCAAGAATACTTCATAATTGACATTACTTTAAATCTGAAAGTATATATTTTGGATTGTTTTATTATTATGTTCAAAATGATATTATTGCTTCATTTAGATGATGGTCACCAAATTTCTCCACAGTAAACTATAGCTTTCACTTTGGAATTTGTAAATAATATGTCGGGTGATACTTTGACACCTTGTTATTATCTTGCCCTTTCTTCCTCAACAACTCTTAATCTAATGATTTTAGCATACAAAGGTCATCCATGCCTGAATCAATTATTACATTGTGAGTCACAAAACCTTCTCAGTCCTTCTTCATTTACTAGCTGGCATTCTGTATAGACTATCTTCTTCCTCTCTTTGGAGTATCATTATGGCCTCACATGTTAAAAAAGTATTTAAAAATTAATCTTTTTTTAAGTTTAAAATTGCTTTTAAATTTAATTTTTATTTTTGTGCTGTGATCAATTAATACAACGATGATGCATTAAAATATTCTGTTGGATTCAATTAGATATTATTTGATTTAAAATTACTGCATTTTAAAAGTGATGAGCAGATCTTCTACCTTCCTTTTTTTTTTCTTTGCAATTCATTGTTTGTGGAATCTTTCTCCGGTCATTTTTTTTCATGTACTGTTCTACCTAAGTTTTGGCTATTCTATTGGACTCATTATCTGAGTTTGGATGTGTTCTCTCCTTTCTATCTCTGGAAAAATGTATAAAAAGGAAGTTATTTAGCATTGGATAATTTGTGGTGTTCACATGTAGGCAAAGATTTTTATGGGGGGGATATGTGGTTATCATTTCAATTTCTTTATTTATTGGCTTATTCAAGGTTTGTATTCCCTTCTGTGCTAATTCTTTCATTTTGCATTTTTACCAAAACTTATCCATTTCTTCCAAGTTTTCAGAGTTATCACCATATTATTTAAATCTATTGTGTCAGTAGTTATTTTTTCTTTTAGGTTATATATTTGGTTTATTTGATTTCCCCCTTTTTTTTTTCTTATTAATTCTTATCAAAGATTTATTCATTTCATTAATCTTTCCAAAGAACAATATCCAAGTTGGGTTCTTCAGAAAGCAGACTCTGAGACAGAATGTAGTATTGTCGTAGAATTTGAGAGAGGTTCAATTATTTGCGTATAGAGAAGCCAGGACTCAGGAATGATTTTGAGAAGGAAAAATGGTTTATTGATGGCCGGCCGGACTCAGGAGCTTTCTGTTTCAATCCCAAGCCCGGAACAAGATTTTCAAATTTCTTTTATACAGAGAGGAAAGGTCAAATGGTCTCTTTGTTTCAGTTCTCAATAGGTTCGAATTAGCATATATATCTTCTACATCTTAGGTAAGCTTTTAGCATGGACTCCAGACATTCTAGATAAGCTTTTAGCATATTTGGTTTGCATTTCCCCTAAATACTTAAAGTTTATAGACCTTGCATTGTTAAACTGTTTCCTGGGACTAGAGTCGTAGCCATTGTCACTAAGGGCAGGACTGCAGCCTCTTACCATTCTACACCCACAAGTCAAACAGCTTAGGTTATTTCTGAAGAGACAAAGAGCCTCCCACCCATAGCCCACATCAGCATACAATATTTTGAAGAGCACCTTCGGATTATCACTAATAGAAAGCAGCAGAAGAAAGCAAGATTGCAGAGAAGGAAAAGTCAGACTGTGATCCAGGCCTGAATCACACCCTTGGTCCATCCCAGGGGAAAGCTCTGGAGTTAAAATGGCAGAGTTGTCACGTTAGGTCAATGATTGTGCTTTATACCCCAGTCCTTGAAGTAGGCTATGTCCTTGGAGAAGGGCACTCTTCTGTAACTGAGGGTGTCTCTCAGGAGCTGCCAGCTCGAGGCTGCCTTGACAACACTCTTCTTCACTGAAGGGGGATCTAGGCAGCTGGCTTAGTTTACCAAGCTGCTATGACAAACACCACATACAAGGTTAGCTTAAATAATGGGAATTTATTGGCTTGGGGTTTGAGGTAAGGAGAAGTCCAAAATTAATATATTGGTAAGGTTTCTTTCTCCCCAGAGTATATAGAGTTGTGGTGCTGGCTGTTGGCTATCCTTGGGTTCTTTGACTTTTATTTCTGTGATTTTTAGAGAGTGTGTGTATGTTTTATGAGGCGTCCAGTAACTGGATTAAGGCCTACCCCGGTTTATTTTCAAAAAGTCCTATTTATAATGGGTTTGCACCCACAGGGATGGGGATTAATATGAAGAACATGTATTCATTGGGGGCATGTAATTCAATCCACCACAGCAACTCATTTCCACATTCACTACAACCAAGTTCTGAAATTTAAATTCTCTGCATTGCTGTTTTGTTTTCTATTTCCTTAATTCCTGTTTTTATCTTTATTTTTTCCTTCCTTCTTGGTTCTTTGGACTTATTTAGTTGTTTTTTTTCTAGAATCTTGAGTTAAATTATTGGTTTATATATATTAATTCTTACTTGTTTACTGATCAATATTTTTAAAGCTAGAATTTTCTTCGTACAAATAGCATTAACTGTTTTCTTAATCTGGGCCCTTTAATCTTTCTCTAGATCTAGGAAGTTCCCAAACATCATTTCTTCAGTACACATTTTTCCCAATATTTATTCTTTTCTCCTTTTTCAGGACTCATTAAATATATTAACTTTCATTTTTTACAGCTTTTATTTTTCTGGAAAATGTTTATCTTGGATTTGGGTCTGGCAATTTAGAACTGGTAAGGCATCTTCCTGGTGCAAAGAGCCTGAACATAGAAATCCTAGAATCTTCTTTCTTTTCAGTCAGACAAGCCATTTAAATGCCTCAACCCAATTTAGGCTACCATGAAAGGCAGTAACTCTGTACCTAAGCAAGCTAGTGGGATTTCACCATCCCTAGGATCACTCAAAAGAGGAGAAAAGCCAGGCCATGTCGTTATTGCTTATTTCCAGCTTTGGTCTCTGAACTACTTTGTTCCTCTTGTCTATTTTTATTTATATCTAATCCTCCAAAAAAACAAATAGCTTCTTGTATCCATACACTCTCCAAATACTTCTATTTTATACCTATGTTTTTAAAACCTAGCTCCCTGCAATTGTCTGTATTTGTCTTCAGTTCTGGGGATGGGAAGAGTGTGCCAGTATAAGAGAGATGTTTTGGTCCCATGTAAGCACTTAATCTCACTCTTCACACTTCTATTGCTTAACATTTAGACTTCTGCAAGCTTGAGAATATGAGTATTTGTGACCTGCAATATATTTTGTAGAATTAAAATGACACTAATCTGAACCCAGGCTATTTATGACTAATGACAAAGTTGTCCAATAGTCAGTCTATTTTAGAGGGAGTCAAAATGGACAGAGATAATAGAATAGAAAGATCAAATGTGTCTTGGGAGCTTTCTCAGTAGAGGGCTTAGGTAGGTTCTGAGGAGAAAATAGACTTAGGGAAAATGCTATAAGGTCTATCTTCTAAAAGTATCATTAATAAATTGTATTCTAGTGTAAAAATTTATTGCCCAAACACGTGGTCCAGAAAGCAGCAAGTGATTTAAACAAGCACATCACCAGTTCTTGAAACAGCTAAGAAGAGGCTTAATTCAATAACCCAAAGAAAACCTACTTGGCTATATGTTATTTATTATTTCAGTCTGCCTGTCTTTCTTCATCAAAAATTCTATTAATTCCATTCTTTCCCATGTAGTGCACAAAATACCCTATCTCTCTTGCCCTAGAAATCAATGGGTAAAGCAAGAAGCTGCTATTGATTTGTATTTACAATTTCAAGTTTGCCTTCAGCTATAAGAGAAAGAGGGATGTGCTTTTAAACCATGTAACCTAAGATGAAGGAATGAATGAATCTTTGTGACCTACAAAATAGAATCCGTGATTATGACTTCACAGTGAAGACGGTTGAGAAAATGACAGAATCCCATCACAAGAGAGGCCTGAAAAACCAAGAAAATGAAGTCATCTGCAACTGGTCATAATTTAAAAAAAAATTATTTAGTATATAGTAAGCAGTCTTTAGGGGACCAGATTCTATGTTCATTTATGAATCACAAACTGACAAAGACATCTTTAACATTGTAGTTCAGGCCGTCAACAAATCAAAGACAAGAGTGCAGACAGGACAAATGAGAGAAGAACCTGACTCCATTCAAGAAGGACAAGGCTGAATGCATCTGTTCAGGCTTAGCCTTGGAGTTCAGGGTAAAAAGAACAAGAATAGTTTATGTCCCTTAGGGCCTTTATGTTTCTGGGGCCTTGTTAGGAGTTGAGTGCACATTGAAAAAAAGAAAATACAAAAACAGAAATACAAACAGAGATGGTTCTGCTCTAAGATAGCTCAAAGACTGGTATCATGCAGTGTGAAAAGGGAGATCAAACTTCTATAAAGAAAGAGAACAGGGGTCAATGAGAGTCAACAGAGATGATGGTCTATCATCTTGTGAGCAGGGAAAGATTTTCTGAATAATTCACATCTTGACTTGAAAAAGAAAGAGCAATTCAGAAAACTGAGGATCAGGGAGGCTAATAATCTGCTTGAGATAACAGAATTAATGCTTGTACAAATCAAGATTCAAATCAATTTGACCAACTCTAAAAATATAATTCCTGTTTAATTATTTAACATTTCCTCTGAAAGAGGGCAGAATTGTATCACCCTACCTTAAACCTAGAAAGGTAGGCACTAATGAACTGTTGAATAAGTCCATGTAAAATATAGAGTTTTTAAAGGTGAAAAGAGAACATTAAAGGCACTATGGCAATCATGTTCTTGAAGGAGAAAGAGGCCTGCTTCCATATCTTTAACAAACAGACAATTTCGGTTAGACAGGAAATAAGCAAATGATATAGTTAGAGAATTAGGGGCTAAATATTCACACCATTAGGGCTCTGTTTGGAGAGAATATATTGCATGAAATAATACTAGAAAGAAACATTGAAAGATCAAAGGGAAATTTAGAGATGAGTAGTTTTTCCATAATCAACTGTTTCTTTTGAAGGTTCTGTGTGTGTATGTGTGAGAGAGATACATGAATGTAGATCAAAACTGATAAGTTAGAGAAAGAAAGGGTGTATACTCTCCTTCCTTGTCTCCTTCCCACAGGCTATGAGCATTTAAGTTTTGTGTATGTGTATCCTTCCAGAATACTAGCTGCATATTCAAGCAAATTTATTGTTTCTAATCTGCGGCTCTTACAATAAGTAATTTTGTTCATATCCTATTTTGTACTATCCAGAGTCAGTTTTTATAGTACCTCATGAGAAAAGGAATTGATGGGTTAAAAGAGTGGACATTTGTTATTTAAATTTTATAGCCAAATTGTACTCCATAAAGACCAGTCCAATGTATTCTCCTATGTGTCCCAAAATGGACCAACTGAGTATGAAATCAAAATTAAACATTGTTGATCTGATCATTGAAAATAAGCCTTTATTAAAAATAAATTTTTTTTATAACAGAAAAACTGTGAAGATAGTACAGAGAATTCCCACATACCCAATACCGAGTTTCCTCATTTTTAATATTTTACATTAGTATGCTATATTTATTGTAATCAATGAACCAATATTGATACATAATTAATAACTTAAGCCCATCCTTTATTCAAATTTCCTTAGTTTTACCTAGTTATTTTTCTGTTCCTAGATCCCATCCAGGATCCCACATTGCATTGAGCTGCCATGTCTCTTTAGGCTCCCCTTGGCTGAGGCAGTTTCTCTGACTCTCCTCTATTGCACTGTCCCTGATAGTTTTGAGGAGGATTGGGCAGGGATTTGGTAGAAGGTCTCTCTACTGGGATTTGTCTGATTTTTTTTTTTTTCTTTTTCATCATTAAACTAGGGCTATGGGTTTTGGGGAGTGTGGCAGGGGAACTGTGTACCACAACAAACACATGTTCTTAGTCTTACTCTGTATCCCTGTGGGTGTGAATCCATGGGTGTGATCTGCATCCCTGCGTGTGTGAATAGGACCCTCTGAGGATACTACTTTCTGTTAAGATGTGAGGCCCAGGGTGGGCCTTAATCCGCATTACTGGAGGCCTTATAAAGAGAAAGTCACAGGTGGGAACTGGAGGCTGGAACTCAGAGGGAACCTGGAAGAGAGAGGAGGTGATGGGGGACCTGAGTAAACCCAGGACAGTGCAAGCCAGTGCCAGGACACCTACAATTCTCAGGAGAAAGCAAGCCTTGCCAATTCTTTGATTACCATGAGCCAATAAATACCTGCTGTTTAAATCCACCCATTGTGTGGTATTTGCCACAGCATCCCAGCAAACTCAGGGGGAGGAGGCCACAGTGTTAAAGCCCATTCCTATCACATCATGTCTTGAGTATTAAACGTGGTCAACTAACTTACAACTGTTAATATTGACCTTGATTACCTGACTGTGGTAGTGTTTGGCAGATTTATCCCCTGTAAAATGATCATTTCTCCCCCACCTCCTTTTCATACTGTTCTCTTTGGAAAGAAGTCACTGTGTACAGCTCACACTTAAGGAGTGTGGAGTTATGCTGCACTTCCTTGTGGGAAGATTTTAAGATTTATTTATTTATATATAGTTCTTCCCAACCCCCTTGTTGCCTCTCTCTGTGTCTATTTGCTGTGTGTTCTTCTGTGTCTGCTTGTCTTCTCTTTAGGCAGCACCAGGAACCAGTCCTGGGACCTTCAGGAGTAGGAGAGAGGTACTCCATCTCTTGTGCTACCTTAGCTCCCTGGTCTGTTGTGTCTTTTATTGTCTCTCCTCTGTGTCTCTTTTAGTTGCATCATCTTGCTGCTCCAGCTCTCCACGTGGGCCAGCACTCCTATGTGGGCTAGCACTCTTGCATGGGCCAGCTTGCCTTTACCAGAAGGCCCCAGGAGTCAAACCCCAGACCTCCCATATGGTAGACAGGAGCCCAATCACTTGAGCCACACCTGCTTCCCTACTTGTTTGGAATTCTTCTCCATGGGAGATTACTTGCCTAGTTTTAATTTGTTGATTATTTTGAAGTGGAGTATCTTTAGAGTCATTTGAATCTCCTTTCTTTGTGAACTATTTGTTCAAACTTGTCCATTTTTTCTACTGGGTAGTTTGTGCCATTTGCTTTGTTTAGTTTGCCCTGCCAAACATTTTCAGTTTTTTTTTGTAGTTGAATTCATCAATATATTTTTTCTTAATGATTTCTGGAATTTGTGTCATACCTAGAAAGACTTTCCTCATTCCTGTATTATACAAATGCAAATATACAAAAATTTCTCCTGTAATTTATAAGGGTTACTTCTTGAGATTCAATTTAACTAATTGTTTTGATTGTTTTTCTGATCTAAGCTGTGAGTTATGGATTCAGCTTTTGTAAAATCTCAAAATGGATCCTGAGTTACACCAATATTAAATAATACTGAAATACAACTACACATTTGGGTCTGTTCTGAGCTTTCTACTCTCCTCTATTGAATTGTGTACATGGATTGATCTTTTAATAATGTGGAGTTATGTTTTACTATCTAATAGAACTATTGCTCTTTTTTATTCTTCTACTTTTTTGTTTTTTCAGTTTTTTTCTCCCTATCATTTAGTTTATTTTTACATATGGACTTTAAAATAAGGTCCCAGGGGGAAAAAAGTATCCATGGAGATCTTACTAGATCATCCTTAAAGTTCTGCCATTTTTAGTTTTGAAATCTAGCTGTCCAAGAATATGTCATATCTTTACATTTTTAAAATCTTCGTTCATGACTTTCAAGAGGATTCTATAAATTTCTGAATATAAATTGTTAACATTTTTTCTAATAGGTTTTTTAAAAAAATTTACTATGGAAATATACATATATCACAAGATTTCTCATTTTAACTATTTTTGAGTATACAATTCAGTAATACTAATTACCTTCAAAATGTTTTCCTATTCTCACCATGATCCAATATCAAAACTGTTTCTTCAACCTCAAATGCAAGGCTGTACCTATTCAGACACATCTCCCCAATCCATCCTCTCCCCCAGCCTCTGGTACATCTAATTTACTTTCTGTCTCTCTTTATTTATTCTAGATATTTCATATAAGTGGAAATGTACAATATTTATACTTGTGGCTGGCTTATTTCACTCATCCATGTTGCACATGTACAGAATTCATTCTTTTTAAATTGTCCACATTTTAAATTGTTTCTTTTTCTATATTTTATAGATATGTATGTATATATACACACACATTCATATGTAGCTATTGCTTATTTTTTTCTTTCATTTTATGTTATAACTATTTTATAAATCATGTTTTCAAATAAAATCTATTTGAAAAGAAAGATTAGTTGATAGATTTGTAATAAAAATCATTTAAAAAATTTGTATAGTTAATGAAAATCAGAAGAAATGATATATCAATTGATATATCAATATATCAGTATATATCAATTGATAAATATATTAATTAGCATTAAGGGGGTAAGATAATAGGATATAAAAATAGTAGTAAGGGAAATACAGCATCAAGTTTAACAACATGTAGTGATTTAAGTTCCTCTTCCAACATTAATGTAGCCTCTACTTGCCTACAGTATGGGATTAATGGATGCAACCTTTGATGTGTTCTTGGTTTGTTTGCAGGAGATAATTGCTAACTCTAGCTATTTCTGCTGAAGTTTTGCTAACTTTAAAACCTAAAGGCGGAGTGCACGGTAGTCTCAGCTACTCGGGAGCTGAGGTAGGAGGATCGCTTGAGCCCAGGGGTTCTGGGCTGCAGTGCGCTGTGCGGATGGGATGTCTGTCCTAAAAGTTACTACGTTTGGAATTGCTAGGGTGACCTCCCGGGCGCGGTCGACCACCAGGTTTTCTAAGGAGGTGTGAATGCACCCAGGTCAGACAGGAGCAGGCCAGAACTCCCCTGCGGATCAGTAGTGGGATCGCGCCTGTGAATAGCCACTCTACTCCAGCCCGGCCACAGGAGGAGACCCGTCTCTAAATTAAAGCAAAAGGAAGCAAAAACCCTAGAGTTTTAAAGTTCATTGATAGGAATTGTTGTAGTGGGTGCAGTACTTTTTTCTCTTTTTAAAGCAGATTCACCTGGTTCAATCAAAAAGACTTAGTCCAAAAGGGGAAACATTAAATTTTTAAAAAGCTACAGAATTGTCAAAGTGAGTCCGTAGGTCGTTCTGGAGGTTATGCTTATACTGGTCTCAGGCTGGTTTCACTTATTACTACAGTAAACAAAGCTTCAAGCAAAAGTTCTCCCCAGGGCTTGAGGGACATGCAGAGACACCAAAGGCAAGACACACAGATTCACGAAATCAGCACCCTGTGTGGGCCCTATATGGGAATATATGATAATCTGTTTTCCTCAATATAACATAGTTATACTCACTTATAATCCTCCCATTCATGACTCTTCTACACCTTTAAAAAAATGTTAACTATTTTTTTAGGAGTTACTGGGGATTGAGCCTAGGACCTTGTAGATGGGAAGCAGGTGCCCAACCACTGAGCTACAACTGCTCCACTCTTCTACTCCTTTTATTTGAACCTATAATTCTCAATATACCATTAAATTTATCTCTCAGAGACTTAAAGTTTTGGATTATTCATATGCCAGCTGACCTCTAAATCCCAACAGAGCTGCAGTCAACTCCTACTCTACAGTTCTTCAGGTTTGTGCCGGACAACTAACAAAATGATGATGATGGACAAGTCCCATCCCCCAAAACCAGGCGTATCTAAAACTGCAAGCAAAACAATTCCTTCCATCTGCCCCATAATATCTAAGGCCCCTCTCAGCCTTGAGCAGGCAGAGTGGACATCATCCCAAATCCCTCAAATTGAGGAATGAACCAACGTAAGGGGGCAGTGTAACCATAGACAAAGTAGATTTATTGTTACTGTAGCTTTTAACTTGTGTTATAGTATGAACTTGTAATATTGGTATAAAGATAGTGGTTGCCAGAGGTTCAGAAGGGAGGGGTAGCAATGAATAGACAGGAACACAGGCCACTTTTAGGGGTATGAAATAGTTCAATATGATACTGCAATGGCAGACACATGACATTATATATTTGTCAAAGCCTATAAAACTGTGCAGCACAAGTGTAAACCAGAATGTAAACTATAGACTTCGGTTAGTAGCAACACGTCAATATTGATTCATCAATTAAAACAAAAGTACCACATTAATGTAAGATGTTAATATAGGGGAAATTATGGGTGTGGGTATGGAGTTATATGTGAATTCCCTATACTTTTGGTGTAATTTTTCTGTAAATCTAAAACTCCTCTAAAAATAAAATTTATTAGTACAAAGAAAGTCCAGAAAACAAAAAAAACAAATCTTCAGGTTCCTTTCCTTCAGTGAACATCTTCCCCAATCCAGTGCCTGGATACCTAAGGTAAGGCAGAGAAATCTGAAAAGCTGAATTTGGACTTGTCATCCCTTATCAATCCCGCTCTTTGTTTGCAACACTTCAATGCTTTCCCGGTGTTCTTAGTGGGTGTGGACCTCACCTACGTAGCTGGATGGGGTCTGGCTCTATATTCCCCTGCTATGCCTCACACCTTTCTCCCTTGCTCTCTAACCTCCAGCTAAAGTGGCTTTCTTCATTCCATCATATTTACAAGCCTTATTCTCTCCTCCTCTGGCTGCGTATATGTCCTACCCCTTTTGCCTAATTAAAAGCTAAGTAAAATTTCAGATCTTAAATCAAACCCTACTTCTTCATAGAAAGGGCCATTCACTGCCCACCACTTTTAAAATTACCCCCCCCCCCCATCCCTGTAATACCTTCCTGTATCCTCCAGGAGGGTCAAGAGGTTTAAGATGCATTGTTTTTCATATGGATGTGATTATATCTCAATAAAATGACTTAATAAACAAACAAACAAATAAATAAATAAATAGATTTATGATATATTGTGCAAGAATAGCCAGAAATAGCAGCTATGTATAGCAGGTTAAAATAGAGAGATCAAGAGATAAACACTTCTCTTGTTTGTCTATTATTATTATTATTGAAATAAAGAAAATATTCTAATAATGATTGAAGTGATAAATGCACAGCTATGTGATTATAACAAATATCATTGGTTTTACATTTTGGATGAATTGTATGCTTTATTAAGATGTAATAAAATTGATTAAAAAAAGATGGATTGTTTTTGATTAGGCAAAGTAGACAAGAAAGAATGTTTTATTAAATTATTCATCAGCTCAATGGCTACTTAGCTTAGGCCAAAAGTGAATACAACATGGTCAGGACTTTAGCCGCACTTATCTTTAGGAAGAAATTCTTTCAGAAACAGGTTACTTATTCTAAACTCTGAACTCTACTAGGATCAGAATATAAAGATTACCAAGTGGCATTAGTTTCCTTTTGCTACTGTAAATAACATAACCACAAATGTTGTAGCTTAAAACTACACAAATTTATTATTGTACAATTCCAGAGTCCATCTGTCCTAAAACCAACTTGCCAGTAGAGCTAAATTCCTTCTGGAGTCTCTTGGGAGAGAATCTGTTCCCTTGTGCTTACCAGTTTCAAGATGCCCCCTGCATTTCTTGGTTCACAGCCTCTTGCTCAAATCACTCTGACCTCTGCTTCCTTTGACACATCTCCTCTGACTAAGGCCCCCCTGCCTTCCTCTTGTGATTACATTGAGCCATTCAGATCATACAGGATAATCTACCCATCTAAACTCCTTAACTTAATCATAGCTGCAAAGTTCCATTTGCTATGTGAAGTAACATATACACAGGTTTCTGGGATTAGGACCTAGGTCCTTAAGAGACCATTATTCTGCCTATCACATCAAGATAAAATACCTATCTTTAAGTAACCCACAATTTAGAAGGCTATGATAGCCACAGGTGCCATGAGAATCTACAGATAAGTACCTAGCTATGTTTTCTTCCAGAGGGAAGGTCCTGGCACTAAATAGTGTTTCAGATGGAAAGAGGAATTGAAGTATTTTGATATAGGGAAAAGTACACACAATGCATGAAAGTGAGAGGCATGTGGTTCATTTTAGCAACTCTAATAATGCTAAAACGTAGTATACAGTGGTGAAGCTAAGATACAGAGAAAAGCTAAGATAATGAGTTTTGTCTTAAGGATTGATTTTTTAAAAAAAAAAACTTTTTATTTAGAAATAATTTCAGACTTACAGGATAGTTGCAAAAATGATACAAAACAATGCATAAAACTCCAACATACTCCCCACCCAGATGCCCAAATTTATGAACTATTGGCATCTTGCCACATGCATTAGCTCTAGCTAGCTAGCTAGCTATCATCTATCTACCTATCAATTTTGGGGAGTAGTTTGGATATTACATGTTCCTTTAACACTTAACATTTCCATGTGTATTTCCTCAAAACAAGGACACCCACTTATATAACCACATTAAGGACAGTTATCAAGGTCTAGAAATTTAATATTGCTATAAAGCATACAGTCTGCATTCCAGCTTTTTCAATTGTCCCAGCGATGTCTGTTTTAGTTTCCTGGGCTATTCAAGCAAATACCATGCAAGGGGGTCAGCTTAGACAGTGGGGAATTTATTAGCCCATGGTTTTGAGGCTAAAAGAATGTCCAATTCAAAACTTCCTCAATGTGATGCTTTCTTTCCAAAGACTGATATACTAGGGTCTGCTGCCTGTTGGTGATCTTTCATCTTTAACTTGTCACATGGCAAGGCACATGGTGGCCTTTCTTGGCTTCTCCTTATTTTCCAGGTTCTTTTGATGTTCAGTTTCTTGTTTTCTATGGTTTTCTTTCTTTCTGAATTTCATTCTGCTTATAAAGAACTCCAGCAATAGAATTAAGACCTATCCTAACTAATTGAAGTAAACTCATCAAAAGGTCCTACTTCAATGGGTCATACCACAGTAATGGATTAAGTTTAAGAACTGGGGTACATACAGCTCCAGACCACAAATGTCCTTTCAGGCATTTTTTCCTCCAATATTAGTTCCAGCCTAGGATCACATATTGCATTTAACTGACTTCGTCTCTTTAGTGTTTCTTTCCCTCTCTCTTTTTAAAGTATTGTTACAGCTATACAGCATGAAATTTCCCATCTCAACCACTCTCAAGCTATAATTAAGTCATTGGCATTACTCACATTCACAAAGTTGTGCTACCAGTATCACTGTTCATTACTAAAATTTTTCATCACTCCAAAGGAAAACCCTGAACCCTTTATGCATTGTCACTTTCTCCCTTGCCCTATTCCTGGTAATCTGTACTCTACTTTCTGGCATAGACTGATTTTTTTTTTTTTTTTAAGAGATACACTTTTTAAAAAAAGATTTATTTCATTTATTTATTTCCCTGCCCCCTTCATTGTTTGCACTCACTAACTGCTCTATGTGTCCATTTGCTGTGTACTCTCTGTGTCAGCTCATCTTCTCTCTTTAGGAGACACCGGGAACTGAACCTGGGATCTCCCATGTGGGAGTAAGGCACTCAGTCAACCTGAGCCACCTCCTGGTTTGTTGTGTCTCTCATTGTCTTTCCTTTTTGTGTCTCTCTGTTGTGTCATCTTGTTGATGACACAGCTCTCTGTGCCTGCCCATCGTGCCAGCTCACTGTTTCCTTCTCTAGGAGGCACCAGGAACCAAACCCAGGACCTCCCATGTGGTAGGTGGGAACTCAGTTGCTTGAGCCACATCTGCTTTCCACATAGACTGATTTTTAAGTCATTGCTCGGACCAAAACCATTTCAACAATCTGATGAAATTTATACATTCTTGTGCTAGAAAAATACAAATATGCACTGTCCTAGAAAGTTTTGGAGGTCCCCAGAGCTCCTAAAGAACTTCTATTCATCACTGGTTATGAAACTTTGCTGCAAGTGTTAAAAGGTTAAGTAATTAGAATGGTTTAAATAAGCAAGTAAACTGATTAGACATGAAATCTACAGAAGGAAAAGAAGAAAATGAAAGAAAGTCATTTAGGAGGCTATATCAGGAATCCAAGTGAGGAATGATTTAGGGTCTAAACTAAGGTAGCAGTAGAGGGAATAAAGATATGACAAATTCAAGAGAAGTTTACAAGGTAGAAAACATCACTGGGCTTTGAAATACTAGGTGTGGAGGTGAGATGGCCTGGTTTATGTGCCGTGTATGATTAGTGGTACCACATATATGATAAGAAATATAGGCAGAAAATCAGAGTTGGTGAGAAATGTACTGAGTTAAAGTTCAGCTCTGTTTGAGATCATTTGGTCTGGAACACAGGAGACAAGTTTATGTTAGAGAATATTCTGGAATACACCAGCAAGCACTGGTAGCTGTGGCACCTTTGGAGTGAAAGAGGTTGCCTTAAGAGTATGTATAGAAAAAGGCTTTGTCTTAAGGAAAAAGTCCTTTAATAGCTTGTATTTTAGAAGCAGATGAGCAAAGGTGATTGAACATGTCCAGTTAGAAGAAAAGAACTTGATGTTGTAATAAATTGAGAATAAATTGATTAAGATGTAAGAAAGGGATCATTAATAGCCTGGTATGGAATGAAAGGCCCTAATAAAAATAAAGAGAGAAATTCCTTTATTCCACAGAGGAGTGGTTCCCCTAGTGCCGTGGCTTAGAAGCTCTGCTTAACTAGCAAATATGACCAGTTACAGGGGACACGGAGGTCCCGATGGCCTCTCGACACGAGCAGCCACTGGGCCGCTGTGGTCTCCCCTGGGGAATGAAGCTGTGTGGATTTAGGGTGCACTGTCTCCTGAGGCGTGGCTGGGCCCTCAGAAGGCCATTCCAGGCCCAGCCGTGACCTTAGAATCTGTAGACCTGCTCCTAAAGCGCCTTCCATTCCACCGTGAGACCCACGTGAGCTGGGCGTTGTGCTGCGGTCCAGGATAGGAGGAGGAACCAGAGTCTGTCTGCCAGGTGTGGGGGGGCGTGAGCTGCACTGCGAGTCCGATAACACCCTAGGTTTGCTGAGCTAGCTTATTAAGCAAGGGGGTCTTGTTATTCCTTTGCTAAAATAAAAACGTTTGTAGTTCAAACAAACAAACAAAAAAACAAAAAAAAGTATTACACTGACCTTATCCTTTCCCTCTAATCGCTCTCAAGTTTTGGTAAAATTGCTTATGTATGGGTTTCAGGAGTTGATTTTTAAATTTAACTGACCACTTTGAAGAAAGATAGCCTCTCTGACTACTGTTCCTTAACAAACATACCACTTGCCTTCTAGGCCTAGAGGTTTATGGAAAGTGTTCAATAAATACAGATGAACAAGAGAGAGAATTGTTTTAAACAGCTAAGTGCATTCCTTGATGGAGAACAAACGCTGTGTCTGTTGATCACAATTTGGTGTGTTCTGTCCCAATTTCTCCTCTGCACAGTCTTCCAGAGGAGAAAGGATGATATCTATTTAGGATTCTGGGCTTCAGGATCCACCCAAAATAATTGCTGCTCCAAGAATTGATCTACAGAAAAGACTTTCAAAAGAAAATAATTAAGAATTCTTGATTCCTTTCCATGCCAGCTTAAAAAGATGTCTTTTATTTTGTTTTATTTTTGTTTTTTGTTTTTTCGGTTTCTCTGTTTGCTCTGAAGTAAAAATAAAATTAGCAATCCTTCTAAAATGGAAGCTATTTGCACTGAGTGTTGGTGGAAAGTCATGAGGGGACAAACAGAAGCTTCCCTCTGTGCTGCTTCATTCCTTTTTTCCTACAATAGGAGTGAACTTAGAAGCTGCCCCTTCCAATGCAATCTATGACCTAATGGATTGATGAATTGAACTTCCAGGAGAAGGAGTGAAATTTGTTAAAAGAGAAAAAAATGTGAATTTCCTTATTTATGCTTCTCTGGCACCATCTTCACCATAAATTTCAAGCTATTTCTCAAGGACCAAGAAATAAATAGCCCCTTTTAAATCAGATAGCTTTAAAGGGGTTTCATTTAAGTTTTTGTCCTAACATATAACAGAAAGAAAAATTCTAATTCAAATAAAATAAAATACATGTATAAACATTTGACTTTATTTTATATAAAATCATAGAAGTAAAATATCTAATTTTATTTGACATACTATTTAAATTTCATAAATAGGATATATATCTTTTTAATATAAAGCAACTTTGGGG
The DNA here is from genome assembly GCF_030445035.2 of Dasypus novemcinctus. NCBI lineage: Eukaryota > Metazoa > Chordata > Mammalia > Cingulata > Dasypodidae > Dasypus > Dasypus novemcinctus. The sequence goes on from NC_080676.1 coordinate 92,584,461, forward strand.
TAAAAAAAGAAAATATTTGTTTCCAGAAATGGAAAGATGATGAGTCTATAAATTCTGTCTTGAAACTGTTAAAGTGTACATTGTTGGCTGAAGAAATAATAGCATGTAGATGAATCATTATTTCTTATTTCAAATAGGAAAAAAACTATAGCATTGGTGTGAGTGGATGGCTCAACTGAAATGACCTCTGCTGAAGTTCTGTAGGTATCATAAGGCTCATAAGGGCTAGAATTTGACTATCTGATAGAGTTTTGAGTCTGGTCTTGAACACATGTATATTTCAAGAAAGAGGGTAAAAAAATTTAGTCTACTATAATAAAGAGATCTAAGAAGAAACAAACCTTAGTAAAACAATTTAAGGCATAAAAGCTTTCTAGGAGCTTTGGGGAAAGTGCAAATTTGAACCAGAAATTCACACCGAGGAGGTGTACCTTGTCAGGAGCAGATGGTAAACTGATCACTCTTAGTCCTTCATCCTGGAAAGGAACTTACTATGGGATGCTTGTGGGTTAAGGAGAATTTTATACAATATTATATTTCTTAAATTGTAAAACCCACATACATCAGGAAGTAGATTGCTAATTCACATTATCATGGAATATACTATGAGGTAACTAAAAAGAATGAGATAATGCTACTTTTAAGTACATATTAAATGGAAGAAAAACTTCTAAAATATCTCCAAGATTTATTTAACTGTGTTTTCCAAATGAATCTTGATATATTTTGTCGACTTTTTCCGTTAGTTTTTGCTGCCTAGTAGACCACCCTCAAATCACAGTCATTGGAAGTAGTTGCTAGACAATTCTTGCAATCTGGGCTGTAGGGGCCATTCACATGCTGATGATGGCAGGCTAGTTGGCCTCCAGTGACCTCACTCACAAATCTAGAAGCAGGCTTGATGTGGGTCCTGCAATGGTCAAGCATGTTTTATCTTCCAGCAGACTAGCCCAGACTCCTTCACATGGTGTTCAAAGGATTCTTTGCAGCAAGAAAAGGCAAGTCCCAATGCATGAACACTTTTCAAGCATCTGCTTAAGTCATATTTTCTATCATCCAGTTGGCCAAAGCTGTTCACACAGCCAAGCACAGAGCTAAGGGAGAGGATGTAAACAGATGTGAACAAATTGGTGTCACAATTACGGTATTCTACCTCACAGAACCATTGTGGATTAAACACAGAATTGAAAGCAGACATAGCTTTCATTGGTTAAATTTTAGATGTTTATTTTTTTGAGAAACTGGACACTTGAGAACTGCTATTCTTTGGTATAACTAAAATTAGACTCTTGCATGTAGGTCAAGAAGAACTATTCTCGAGCAATGTCAAAGACAATTTTAGAGGGAGATCAATCTGGAACTGAAAATAAGCTGTAACAAGTATGATTTATTTATCTTTAAGTTTTTGAATAGATAACCTATTCACAAAGTTCAAAATTCAAGTTATCAAAAGGTGAGAAGCGTCCCACTTCTGTCCCCATCTACCTTGTTCTCTCCCAGTGCCAAGGAGACAGTGTTAGAAGTGCCTTAAGTGGCCTTCTAGAAATGTTTTATGCACATGCTTGTAAATGTCTATAAGCATTGCCTTTCAAATGTAATTTAGAACCCCTCTCAGTCTAGTTTCCAATCAGGGTCTCAAGAAATCAGGAGAAAAAAAAGGCAAAAAGTGCCATGAGGTCTATCTTCTGAAAACATTACAAATGAATTAACAAGAGTGTGTTAAAAACAACAACAGGGAAGCAGATGTGGATCAAGCGATTGAGCTCCTGTCAACCGTATGGGAGGTCCCTGGTTTGGTTCCCCGTGTCTCCTAAGGAAGACAGCAAGCTGGCACGATGGGCAGGCATGGCAAGCTGACACAACAAGAGACACAAGAAGAAAAAGATAATGAGAGCACAACAAAGCAGGGAATGGAGGTGTCTCAAGCTATTAGATGTCTCTCTCCTACATCAGAGTTCCCAGGTTCAGTTTCTATGGCTTCCTTAAGAAACAAGGAAGATTAACAGACACAACAAGTGCAAACAATGAGGGGATAGGGAGAAACAAATAAAATAAATCTGTAAGCAAAAAAAAAAAACAAGTTTTTAAAATTGACTCTGGTGGTTACTTGTCTGTATCAACTTGGCTAGGTTATTATGGTCTCCAGTTATTTGGTTAAACTGGCATAGATGTTGCTGTGGAGATATTTTATGGGTGGGATTAGTAGCTTTAAATAAAGGCAGTTATCCTCCATAATGTGGGTGGGCGTCATCCAATCAGTCGGAGACCTTAAATGCAAAGAACCCGGGGCTCTGTAAAGAAGGAATTCTGCCTCGAAACTATAGCTTCTATGACTTCCTGGATTTCCAACCTAAGAAATTTGGACTGAAGACTTCATCATCACTCTACCCTGAATTTCCAGCCTCCTGCCTGCTTTATAAAATTCGGACCTGACAGCCCCCACAGCCATCTGTGCTAAGTGAGCCAATTCCTTATAATAAATCTCTCCGTCTCTCTCTCCACTTATATACACACACACATATAACAGACACACACACACACACACACACACACACACATCCTTTTGGTTCTCTTTCTCTGGAGAACTCTAACTGATCCACTGATTAACAATAGTGTCTAGGATCAGAATTGTGATGTTACTAATCTAGAATAATAAGCATACTTGTCAAGAAAGAGATTAACAACCTGGTGAAAACAAACCTGACTAACAGTTATTTATCATCCACCGTATGGAGTCATATTAGTGTATACATGGTCCAAATTATAAATGTCTAAGATTATATCAAAGTGATTTTAGATTAAAAAAGGAAGTCTTTCTAAAAAAGACCTCAGGCGCTATCCTGTTAGCAAAATGTACTTCCTTCAATTCCAACTCCACATATAAACACTAAATGTTTCATATAATTAAGTTTTATTACTTTTTTTCATAATTGAACTTGCCTTTCAAGTTAGACAATGGTATATATTTTTAAAAAAATGTTTAGTGCATGGGAGGTAATGAAACAAAGTTGTTTCCTCCCTGCATTTAAATGTATTTCATTGGCACATCTCGAGTCTTTTCTGTATTTGCTAAATAGCCTCTAAATAAAAAAAAATCAAGGGTGGTGATTAAGGAGGTTAGCTCTCTCAGCCTTCATTTTCGAGCTCACCAGATGTAACTAACAGTGAAAGAAGTAGGTACAAGCTCAAAAATGAAATGCATCCATCCATAGAGTACCCACAGGTTGCTAAATTCCAGAAAGGCAAACTCTGAAAATCACATGCCTTCTTCAGCCTGTCCTTTTTTTAAAAAAAAAAAAAAAAAAATTATTTCTCTCCCCTTCCCCACCCCCCTCACCCCCCCACCCCATTTGTCTGCTCTCTGTGTGCACTCATTGTGTGTTCTGTATCCGCTTGTATTCTTGTCAGCCGTACCCAAAACCTGTGTCTCTTTGTTGGGTCATAGCTGCATCGTGCAGCTATCAGCGTGTGTGCGGCGCCATTCCTGGGCAGGCTGCATTTTCTTTCGTGCTGCGCGGCTCTCCTTATGGGGCGCACTCCTTATGCGTGGGGCTCCCCTACGCGGGGGACACCCCTGTGTGGCAGGGCACTCCTTGCGCGCATCAGCACTGCACATGGGCCAGCTCCACACGGGTCAAGGAGGCCCTGGGTTTGAACCTTGGACCTCCCATGTGGTAGGGGAACACCCTACCCATTGGGCCAAATCTGCTTCCCAAAGGTACGGTGAAAAGAACATTGACATTGAAACTAAACAGAGAAAGATTAAACACCTAACAGCGGGAATGGCTGAGTACCTGTTTCCCACATATGAGGTCTCTGGTTTGATCCCTGATACCACCTAAAAACAAAACAAACAAACAAAGAAACCAACTATGGGAAGCTGATGTGGCTCAGTGGTTGAGCACTGGCTTCTCACACATGAGGTCCTGGGTTCGATCCCCAGTACCACAAAAAACAAACAAATGAAAGGAAAGAACCCCATTTAACAGCTATGAGTAAGCAGGGGCTTTTAACCTTCCCTGTGCCTGTTTGCTTGTGATTAAAAGGACAGTGATATTTCTTAGCACTCTGGGTGGTTATTTTGTGCTGTATTCTGTAAAGCTCCTAGCAGAAAACAGGCCCTAAATAATGGTAGCTATTCTTGTTATTTTCAGTAGACAGGAGAAAATTTGGAAAAGGATGGAGAAACTAGGCTGGAACTTTGGGAAATTACAAAGGGTTTATCAGAACGGCTGAGATAACACTTTGTCTCAGACCTCCAGTGGTAATTTCCTCCAATCTATCCTGACTGTCCAATAAATAATCTTGCGCTTTCCCCCTCATTTAATCCTCCTACTCAAAAACCTCTCTACCTTCTTCAGCCAATGTCTTAATAGGAAATTCATGACCATTCAAAATCTTAGGCCATTTTTCTGTTTTCAAATTTCCCAGTGCAAAAATATCTGCTCTGGTGGAATGGCTCTGGAAAAGGTCTTTTCATTCATTTCTAGGCTTTTCAGTTCCAGCTGTCTTCCTACCTGCCCTATCCTCTCCTCTCACCTTTCCTCTGTCAAATACAAAGACCAAGCAGCAAGGAGGTGGAAAGTTGGGGTAGTGATTGCTAGTGATGGTAGCACGGAATTGTGAATGTACTCAATAGCACTGAATTGTACACATGAAGGTGGTTAAAATGGGAAAATTTTAGTTGTATGTATGGTACTACAATAAAAAGTTTTTAAAAAGTACATAGATATAGACACATAGATGGATAGATAGAATAAGTCAGCAAATACGGCAAAATATTAAAAGCTGGTGTATCTGGGAATGTGGGTGGAAGGTATGTTGAAGTTTTTGTATGGGTTTTGTATTGTTTTTGCAACTGTGATGTAAGTTTAAATTTAATTTCAAATAATTTTCTTTTTCCAAAGAACAAGCTACAATGCCCTCATCCACATGAGTTGAGAGCATGTCTCTTTTTTTTCTAAATTCTCATTGCATCTCCTGTCTTTTGTTGTAATTAGGAATATTACTTTCCTTTTCAATAAGTTTGTTTTCTCAAGGCAGTGATTGTGCCATTATATTTCTTGGTGTCCAACCAAGATACCAGCATCTTGTATTATATTCCTCAGGGCATTCAACAGAAGGGGTCTATGAGTGTGATTACCTTGATTGATAATTATCATAATCCATCTAAGGAATCAGAGCTTTCTTATCCCCACATCACTTGGATCTGTATTCCCTTCATCTATTTCTGCCTAAAAGACCATTTTTGTCAAGCGATTATTCCACTATAAAGAATCCTATTTCAGGAGCACCCCCTACTGGGCATGTGATTTCTAGGTTATGTATGCTATGTGAAATTTAGGAATAGCACAATTTTTCTCTATCAAAGTTTCAGTCGACATGCAAATCAGGTTGCTTCAAGCAATGGTGCAACTAATGTAAACTGGTATTTTTTCTCTCTGTTAATCCCACTATGTCCTGTTGGTTCTTGGTGACTTTTTAAATAGAGCACTATTCAAATAACGTCTTTAAAGCACATGTATTCCTGTTCTTGTTTAATTTTTTGGCTTCACAAGTTGACTAAAGTAAAGCCAGGATTCCATTCCAGGACTGCATTCTCTAAGTCTCCTAGAACTCTGTAGTCAATTATACTGTGCTGCCAAGAATGCTAGTCATTCATTAACATTATTAATCATTTAAAAATGACCAGTGGTCCTATTTCCTCTAGTAAATGCTTTTGAGTGTATCTCATACCAGATCTACTACATAAACATTTTCTAGGTCCAAATCCTTTAGCTCCGTTGCCAAATACTACTGACAGAATGATGACTTTGTGTTTCAGATATAGTTTTGTGACTTCATAAATCACTCGAGACTCAACATCTGGCTAAGATTCCCTTTTAAAGAAAATTATTTTAATTATAGCTGAGCATAAAAATGTTCAGTGACTTGAACCACATTAAGTCTGAAAGTGCGATTTTATTTCTAATAGCAGCAAATACTTATATCTTCATGTACATTAACTCATTTGATATTCGTAACAGCCTTATGAGGTTGGTATTATTCTGAACCATATTTCACTGATAAGGAACTGAAGCTCAAAGAAGTTAAGTAGTTTACCCTAGGTCCCCCAGCTATAAATGGCAGAGCCATGATTCAAACCCCCAAACGCTGAGGACCCAGGGTTATTTTTCATAAATACCAAGTGGACCAGACCATAAAGACAGAAAATCTGTTTTCGAGGTAAGTTCTTGAAATTAAGACACGTCTGCGATTTAGTGTATAATATGCAAAGGTCATTTTGAAGCTTTAGCTACCTCCTCTTCTTTCGAGCAGATATTTTGAGAAGTTATTTCTCTGAGGGAACTGATTTGATTTAAAAAATTTGCTTTGTTAAAGGCGACTGGCCCTGCAGTGAAATCTCTGTGAATAGATACTTTTAGATATGCCAGTTGACTTTGTTAGGTATAAACTTCTTATACAGTTAACTAGAGATGAGTTTGGTAATTATATGACTCTTCTCCCTCCTATATCTCAAATTAATCCTTAATCTCAAATTAGCACAAGCCTTCTGTGTTCTTACACTAATGTTCTTATTCACATCTTGGGGCATGTGAAATTTCATAGATAATGTGTTCTTTGACACATCTAATTTCTGTATTTGCTTACTAATTATTTTAGGAGACTGCGGTACCTATGGTAACTTTTGTTATTTAATGTTCCTTCTATAACGGAATGTTTTAAAAATTATATTACATTGTTATAATATAATACAACTGTGTTAGAGTTCTTAAACAAACAAATAAAACAATACCTGGAGCCAAAGAGATTTATGTATATTAATATATATGAATAGTAAGAGATATTTATTATAGAAATTGGCTCACATGACCATGGGGATTAACCATCCCAAATTTTGTAAGGTAGGTTGCAAGTTGGAAATACCAATGAAGGTGATGCTGCATTCCCCAGGAAAAGTTGACTGGTTGAAGTAGAGGCAGGAATTCTTCTCTCTGATTTCTGAAATTCTCAGTTCTGTCTTTAAGATCTCCAGTTGATTAGATATGGAGATTCCGCTCCTTTCTGAGGCCAATCTCCTCTGTTGATTGTAGATGCAATCAGTTATAGATGCAATCAATAGACTATAGGTGCAAATTCATCTACGAAATACCCACACAGTTAACAATCAGATAATTGCTTGCTTTACCAAATAACTAGACATCATAACCTAGGCAAGTTGACACATGAACTTAAACATCACAATCATGCAATCATTAAAAAAGATTGAAACAGATATATACTACTGCCACTACTATTACTTACCACTACTACCGCTGCTATTACCAACACTACTACCACCACCACTGTTACATACTAAAAACAAGCAGTTAAATGGCATTTGGTATAAGTCAATGTTTTATGCACTTTACATATATTAACTCATTTAATCTATAGGCATATCTCTGAAAGGATATGCAAAGAAGTGGTCAATGTGGTTGCCTCTGGAAAGGGAGTCTAAGGCAAACAGAGTCTAGCCTAGGGACTTAGTTTTCACTCTATTAATTTAAATTATTTTGAGATTATTAGCATACACATGAATTATTTTTAAAATAGTAAAATAATATGAAAATTAAAAAGAGAGTTTAGGTAAGTGTAAAATAACAAGGACCCAGCCACTTACCATGCATTTCCTCACCCCTAACCTTTGCTCTAGAACTTCCCACTGGGTCGATGCAGACAGTATTCTGGTCTGCAGCTACCCCTCCAATTCTGTGTCCTCCCTTTTTCTTTCACCGACTTTCCTACTCAGTAAAGCATTTACATTCTCAACGCTGTCTCAGTTTCTGCTTTCCAAAGAATTAAACCAGCTCTGTGAGGACATGGGCTGGAAGCAAATGTATGATTTCCCCATCCTTAGCATTTCTGTTACATTGTCTTTTCTGCAGTTTTAATATTAATAATGCTTCTACATAGTTTAAATCCATATATATGCTTTAATAGCATGTACACAGTTTAAAGAATTAAGCAGTTCCTAAAGACTTGCTAGGAAAAACAGAAATTCCTCATCTTTATACTCCATTTTCCTTTCTCCAGAAACCAGCACTTTCAATACTTAAAGTTATCACATTTGTTTTCTATCTCTATTTTGCTAATTAGCATGCTTGTATCGCTACTTCTTAATTTTTCATTTTAAACTTCATTGATTTTCTATTATGAAAGATACGGACTAAGCTCTCTCTTTCTTCTCCCTGTCCGCACTGAGCATGAACATCCTTCATCTCTCCCTATCTTTTAAATATTGCTATATCATGATATTAGTTAGATCAATATTTAATACCCACATTATTATGACTATGAATATGCCATTCACAGCACAACTATGTAGAAAATTAAAATTGTTTTTCTTTTCCTACATAATTTTCTGTTTTTTTCTGAAGTTAATTGTTCTTGACTTGTTTTATTTTCGTTACCTGCATTTCTATGTGCATACAGAGGCAGTACAGAATAACTACTATAAGAAAGCCTCGGCAATCAGATTACCTGGGTTTGAGCCTCAGTGCAGCATCTTACTTGTTGAGTGACCCTGGGCTAGCTGGTTAATCTGCTTTGCCTTCCTTTTGTTATTTGTAAAATACGGGCAATGAATGCAACCACAGCAGAAGGGTTATATATAAGGTACTGAGAAGAATGCCTGGAGAATAGTAAGAGCACCATAAATATTATCTATTATTGATCAGTAAGTCAATTCAAATCCTCCATCAATTGTCTAAATCTCTTAATATGATTATTTACATGAGAGAGTTTGTCAATTTCATCTTGGAGGAAGTATATTTCCAGAGTCTTTTTTTTCAATTTCCGGTATCTTTTATTTTTCCTAGAACCTAGATACAATATAAACTCTCCAATATTGATATGGGTAACTACACAAAATTAAAATTCTACGCAAGATGTGGTCTTTACAGAACTTGGCCGTCTGAGATAGCTTTAAACATTACAAAATCTTTGCTTTTTCCATCCTATATGGTTGCAATCCCCTTCCATACTAAGTTCTTAAGTGACCCCACCCCTCAGCAGGTAAATAAAACCTTAATTCCTGTCCTAAAAAACTTAACCCTGAACTACCAAAAAATCTTGAATTCAGCAGATAAAACACCAGAAATCGATGGGCATCTCAGTCCTTTGCTTAAAGCAATTAAAATCTGACCTTTCAAAAGAAGACACAGGTTTCTCATTAAACTTTGTTTTAATGGGTCTCAAAATTCTGTGACAGATTTTTGGTCAAGCTGTTTCCATTTAAAAAGTACAGATTTTAAAAACTAATAACTTAAAACTGCCACACAAAAACAAATGGTCCACAAAACGTTCCTTCTGAAGATTTTATGATGCATTATTATCATTTTGACTTGCCCCACTCCCAAGTGTTTGCCCTTTCCACCTGGTGCCCGGCCTTCATCCAGAATTTCCTTCTATCTTCATCTTGGTGCTTACCATTTCTTACTCCTGGTTTTGATTCCTGTTATTCAGAATCCACGTCTTCCTTTTGTTGGTTTATACCTTAATTTTCCCTGGCCCCCCTCACCCCCGCACCCTGCTGTTTTTGCTGTCTATGTCCATTTGCTGTGTGATCTTCTGTATCTATTTCTCTTTTTGTCTTCTCTTCTGTTTTTTTCCTCTAGGATTCACCAGGATTCAATCCTGGTGACCTCTGATGTGGAGAGAGGTTCCCTGTCACTTGTGCCACCTCAGTTTCTGGTCTCTGCTGCGCTTCACCTTGACTCTCCCCTTTGTCTCTCTTTTTGTTACATCATCATCCTGCTGTGTGACCCACTTGTGTGGGCAACGGCTCACCACACGGGCACTCATGTGGGCACTTGGCATTCTCCTTTTTTGTTATTTTTCCTCTCCTCTCCTTTACTTGGATTATCTTTAATCTGCATTTATCCTCAGGGAATTTTTTAAAGATATTTGTCCATTTAGTTGCATTCACTTAAGAACTAGAGAAAATTGCAATAAGCTCAGAGTGTTACTACTAATCTCATGACTCTCAACCATGTGACTGGTATAAGTATTCATGTAAATATGAATAGTAAATATTAGCATATCTTTTTTATATTCATGCTTTTAAAAAATAACCATGCAAATAGAAATTCTATTGTTTTCTCCCTGTATTCCATAGAGTCGTCTGATTTGTATCTAGGGATAAACACTTCACTCTGAAGACAGGTGCTGTAGAAAATCCCAATCTTTTGGCACATAATTATGTTAGGTTCCAAAAATAAATTCAGAATTCTTGGTGGTGTGTGTTTCTAGTGTGCCTCCTTTTTTCTCTCTCTCTCCACGCTATTATTATGTTTTATTTCCTAGGCCTATACACCTGGCTTTTTACAATTTATCAAACTGTGACTTTTCAAGAGTAATCAACACATTTATTGAGGTCTGAGGTGCATAAGGCACTATGTCAGTGCTTTAGAACAGTGTTTCTTAAATTTTAATGTGCATTCAGATCACTTGGGGATTTGTTAAAGTGCAGATTCTGATTTAATTTGACTGGGATAAGGTTTGTAATTCCACATTTCTCATAAACTCCCAAGTGATGATGACGCTTTTGATCTGTGGCACCTACTTAGAGTTGAAAGACTGGGATACAAAGATGTACACAAACTTAAGGGTCTCTACCCTTAAGGTATTTATACTATGGTCAGGAATAAACATGGACATCAATAGTAAACACCCCAGATTTATGTAATTGTGATATAACTTCTTTTTTTTTAGTGCCTCTTTGGTTCCATTCTACTCAACACCATAAACTTACCTATACTCTGAAACAGCTGCAACATCAGCCATGTGTTTCCTTTTTTTTTCTTAAGATTTATTTATTTATTCCCCTCCCCCCTGCCTTGTCTGCTCTCTGTGTCCCTTCACTGTGTGTTCTTCTGTGTCTCATTAGGTGGCTCTGGGAACTGACCCTGGGACCTTCCTGCATGGGAGAGAGGCGATCCTTCTCTTGCTCTACCTCAGCTCTCTGTTTTCTTATGTCTCTTACTGTCTCTCCTCTGTGTCTTTTATTGTGTCATCTTGCTGCGCCAGCTCTCCGCGTCAGGTGGCACTACTGTGAGGGCAGCAATCCTGCGCCAGGCGGCACTCCCATGTGGACCGGCGCTCTGCCTGTGCCAGCTCGCTGCGTGGGCCAGCTTGCCTTCACCAGGATGCCCTGGGCATTGAACCCTGGACCTCCTATATGGTAGATGAGAGCCCAACTGCTTGAGCCACATCCGTTTCCCTGAGCCATGTGTTTCAAAACTCACCTGCATTCCCTGAGTATACCAATCCTAAGTCTTCTGCTTTTTGATAATTAATAACATTAGCCTATTGTTTTCCAATGTGTTAATGTCTACTAATGTCTAATGCCAATCAGGTATTGTACTGAAAGTTATGTCAAGGATATTCTGGTGATACAAGCTGAAGAGTATCTCTAGTAGGAGAAATTATGAATTCTAGGCGTATGCTCGAAGTAGGCTATGAGATAGTTTTAAGAGTTGCGACAAATTTACCATTCAGTTACCTGATTAAATACTTGGGAGATATATACATAGCACAGCTCCAGAGAGCAAACATTTCCTAAATGAGCAGGACTGTGGGCCTGATACTTAAAGAACAAAGGGTGCTATAAAAGAGCCCTGTTAGGCTCAAAATGGACTCATGAAAGGATTAATCATGAGTGATAAATGTTTGTGATCCCAAAGAGCTGAATGTATCGTGCTATTTTAGGCAAATCCTATCCATCACTGCTCACCCATAATAGCTACTCATCTATTATGCTGACTGGTAAGGCTCTGCACCTGATGAAGTCGGCTTCATCACTTCCTTGGTTCCTTAGTGGCTATTGTACCTGTTGCTTTCATCATTCAATCTTTCCTTCTCCATAATTGCCAAGAAACACAAACATACACACCTCTTCCTATAAATAATAACCAGATAATTTAAATTCAACTTTATTCTAAAGCAGAAAAGAGAAATGTATTGTCATGCCTCTTTCTCTACAGATCTAATTAACTTTAACTGAGTGATTAAAACATCAGATTTCAAGTCAAATCAGCATAGACTATCAACATTGAAATGCACTCATTTAGGACTCCTGGGGACTATAAAGAGCTGGTTCCCATCGTACATTCCAGTTGTTTCTGATAATACATAACCTTTTGAAAAGTTTACTATGTACAATTAACCAAATTGTATTCACTTACATATTCCTACACATATGAAAAGAGAATGGCTTAGAGTAGGCAACCCAAAGAAATTATTTTTTTATTTTTATTTTTTAGGAGGTACTGGGGATTGAACCCCAGACCTCATACATGGAAAGCAGATGCTCAACCACTTGAGCTACATCCATTCCCCAGAAATTATTTTTAAATGATGAAATTAAGGAACTGTTTTAGACAATGATGCACAGTTCTTATGGGACATGATATGCCCAATTTACAAATGACTTACTCAATGATCCAGGAACAATGTTTTTCAAATGGGTCTACAAGTTTGCTTCAAGAATATTTTGAATATATAGATAGATGAGAGCCATACACTTGAGGAATTCATATGTGGTATCATACTTACATAAACTTAACCAACAGTGTAATTACAATGATTTTTTTAAAAATTTGTAGCTTTTTTTTAGATTTATTTTATTTATTGATTTCTCCTTCCCTATGCCCATTGTTTGTGCTCATTGTCTGCTCTTTGTGTCCCTTTGCTGTGTGCTTTTCTTTTTTTTAGGAGGCACTAGGAACTGAACCCAGGACCTCCCATGTGGGAGGGATGCACCCAATCACCTGAACCATCTCTGCTCCCCGCTTGTTGTGTCTCTCATTGTGTTTCCTCGTTATGTCTTTTTCATTGCATCATTTCATTGTGTCAGTTCACTGTCTTGCTTGTCTTCTTTAGGAGGCACCGGGAAACAAACCGGGACCTCCCATGTGGTAGCCGGGCATCCAACTACTTGGGCCACATCTGCTTCCCTAATTAAAATGAGGTAAGGCCATATTAAAAATTTTCAGAAGCATTGTTCTTTTAATAGAGAATTATTCAATGCCATGTATGGATCTGTTTCAATCAAACTATAGAATAATTTTTAAAGTATGATAGAGTGAAGGAATATTAAATAATGCCTGGCTAGTTGATGATATTAAGAAATTATTGTAACTATTATTTTTTGGTGTGATTTTAAGAAAAGAATCCCTATCTTTGAAAACTACATGCTAATACAAGGGAATATTATCCAGCTGTGAAAAGGAAAGAAATTCTGATGCATACTATAATATGGATGAATTTTGAAGACATCATGTAGAGTGAAATAAACCATACACAAAAGAATAAATATCATATGACTTAACTTCTATGAAATAATTAGAATGTACAAATTCATAGAGATAGAGAGTAGATTACAGATGAGCAGATGTTTTAGTTTGACAAAACTATCAATATAGAAATACCTGAAATGTGATTTCTTTCTCATAAATGTCAGCTGCTAGTCAGATCCTGGACTTCTGCCATGTGGTAAGGCAAAATGGCCTGACCATCTGGGTTTCTGCCTTCTTTACCAGGCTATTTTCTCTCAGAGTTCAGCTGTGGGCAATCAAGTGCATAGCAAGAATGGAGATTTGAGCCTCTCCATTGGCCTAGCCTCTCAGGAGCCTTTTTCCATGTGTCTGTGCTCTGTTGATTTAGAGCATACACAGTGTCTGACCTCCAGGAGCTCTCTCAGCCTCTTGGGGCTTCTATATCTTTCCATGAATGCAGGTGATTCTCTTTTTCACATGGCAGGGTCAAAACGGCAGCTGTTTTTCTCTGTGTGTTTCTGCTTCCAGTTCTCAGTTTATGTAAGACCCCAGCAAGAGAGCAGAAACCCACCCTGGGTCATGCCTCACTGATGTAATCCAATTAAAGGTCCTAAAGCAATCTCATCAAGTTATCTAACCAAAAGTTCCCTTAATGCAATCAAAGGGTTACACATCTACAAGAATGGGTTAGTTTAAGAACATGATCTTTTTTGGGATTCAAACAAAAAACTTCAATCTGTCACACCAAGGGTGGGGTTAGGGGTCAAGAATGGATAGTTAATGCTTAATCGGTGTAGAATCTATGTTTGGGGTGATGGGAAAAATTTGAAAATGGATAATGGATGGTGGTGATGGTAGCACAACACTTGAGTAATAAACACCACTGAATTGTATTCTTTTTTTTTTTTTTAAGATTTATTTTACTTCTCCCCCCTTCCCCCCATTGTCTGCTCTCTTGTGTCTATTTGCTGCATTCTTCTGTGTCCACTTGCATTCTTGGTGGCACTGAGAATCTCTTTTTGTTGTGTCATCTTGCTGCATCAGTGTTCTGTGTGTGTAACACCACTCCTAGGCAGGCTTTGCTTTTTTTGCATGGGGGTGGCTCTCCTTTCAGGGTGCACTCCTTGTGTGTGGGGCCCCCCTAAGTTGTGGACACCCCTGCGTGGCATGGCATACCTTGCATGGGCTAGCATGGGTCAGGAGGCCCTGGGTTCAAACCCTGGACCTCCTGCATGGTAGATGGACACTCTATCAGTTGAGTCACATCTGCTTCCCTGAATTGTATTCTTGAAAGTTGTTAAAATGGGAAATGTTATGTTATACATATATTACCATAATAACAATTTAAAAACAAACAATTAATTAAAACACATGATGAAAGAACATGAGATGATGTAATGTCTGGGATTTGCTCTGAAATAATTCAGAGGGTTGGATGATAGTTTATAGAGGTACAGATTGTGGTAGGCACAATTATGGCTTCCCAAAGATGTCCACATCATAATCCCTAAGAATTAAGGTTACAAATGGAACTAATTTCCTAATCAGATGACCTAAAATAGGGAAATTGTCTTGGATTATTTAGGTGGTCCCAATGTAATCACAAGTTTCCTTAAATGTACATGAAGGGAGCAGAAGAGTCAGTCAAAGTGATTCCATGTGGGAAATATTCATCTGGCTATTGCTGGCTTTGAAGATGAAGAGGGCCACAAGCCATGGAATGTAGGCAACCTCCATAAATTGTAAAAGGCATTTAAATAAGTAAATGGTTTCTCCCCTTGAGCCTCCAGGAAAGAACATGGTTCTGCCAACACATTAATTTTAGCCCAGTATGACCCTTTTTACATTTCTGAACTCCAGAAGAGTAAGATAATAAATTTTTGTTTTAAGATACTACTTTGTAAATTCTGTTCTAAACCATTAACTGAAATTGGATAATGATTTAAAGTCATTTTGCCTCCTTCAATCTGTCCTTTCCTGTCCCTTTTATTCCAGACTTGTAGTGGTTCTGTTCATACAGATCTTGCAAAAATGTAGGTTTTACATGCAGGAAACAGGAGTCCAAGCTGTCAGACAGTAAGACTTCCACAGATCTTTCTTGTATAACTGTATTTCCAGTCCTGACTTACACTGAAATGACTGGCTGGATTCAATTTCAGTTAAATCCTCACATGAGTACTATTCTCTGGGGACTCATTTTCCAGAAACTCAGCATTTCCAAAACTACAGTTTCAGGTTTCTTGTGCCAAGAGTTCAGTTATCAGCTTACCCCTTCCATCTCGCAATTTACTATAAGCTGCAAGGAGAAACCAGGTCACACTTTCTACATTTAATTTAGAAGACTTCTCAGCTAAATATCCAAGCTTGTTGCTTTCAAATTTTGCCTTCCGTCTAACATCAGGAGTCAACTTTGCCATGTTGACTGCCACTTTAAAAGGATCTCCTTTCTTCCAGTTTGCAGTGACATATTCCTCATTTCTAAGGCCTCATCAGAAGTAACTTACGCATCCACATTTTTACTAACAGTCTCTTCAAAGCAGTCTAGGCCTTTTCTATCAAGCATCTCACAATTCTTCCAGAATCCTCCCTGTAATCATTTATAAAATTGTTCAATATATTAGTGTTTGCATAGCAGCATGCACCCTAGTCTTCTGATTCCAATTTCTGTTTTAGTTTGTTAAAGGCTGCCAATGCAATATACCAGAAATGGTTTTGCCTTTACAATGGGGATTTATTAACTTAAAAGTACAGTTCCAAGGTTGAAAAAAAGGTCCAAATCAATGCATCAGGTGAAGCTCTCACACTGAAGGTCGGCTACTGGTGATTCTGGACCATGCCGTATGACAAGGCACAATGACAGCTCTGCCAGTCCCTGCCTCCTCCTCCAGGCCATGTTGCCTTCAACTTCTGGCTCTTCCATCTACAACTTTCACTCTCAGCCTTTGAGGGTCTCTCTGTCTCTGCAGTTTTCTTTCTTTCTTTCTTCTGTATCTGTGGCTTTTTATTACTCTGCTTTTAAAGGGCTCCAGTAAGAGGATTAAGGTCTACCCTGGGTCATGTAATCCAATCAAAGATCTGTAACTGAAGAGAATTAATCAAAAGATCCTATCTGCGAAAGGTTTACATGAACAGGAATCAATTAACGAAGAAAAGTATTTTCTGGGGTACACAAAAGCTTCAGCTACCACAAGTAGAAATGTTGAACATATTTCACATGCTTATTAGCCACTTACATATCTTCTTTTGTGAAATGTTTATTCAAGTATTTTTTCTATGTTAAGAATTAGGTTTTCTTTTTAATATTGAGTTGTAAGAATTCCTTAAATATTCTAAATAATGATGTAAATATATTCTTTCAATTTGTGGCTTTATTTTTCATTTAAGAAATTTGTTGAAGTGTATCATTCATACATGAACATACATAGACAATAAGTGTATAGTAAAAGTTGTGAACTTACAAAACAAACATGCATAATGTAATTCAGGGTCCCCATATATCCATCCCACCACAAATACCTTGCATTACCGTGAAATATTTTTAACAAATTATGAAAGAGCATTTCCAAAGTATTATTACCAACTAGTAATACTATACAGTCTATATCTTACAATTGGTATAATTTCTCCCAACCCACTGTATTAACTATTTTTTGTTTGTAAATCATGTAATTTATCAAAGTGTACAATCAATGGCACTTGGTAAAATCACCGAGTTGTGCATTCATCACTTCAATCAATATTAGAGCATTTTCATTACTCAAAAAAAAAAAAAAGAAAGAAAGAAAGAAAGAAAGAAAGAAAACATCAAAAAACAAACCATTATCATACCTCCATTACAAATCATAGGCTATGCTTTAACCATTTCTATTCATATCCAAACATTTACGGTCAAATTTTTATCAATTCTGCATAGATTAAACTTTATCTTTCCATTCTCTTACTACATTCTATTCTCTGGTGACTTAACATTCTACCTATTAATTCCATGAGTTTGCTCATATTTCTCTCATAATAGCAAAATCATATAATATTTATCCTTTTGTGCCTGGCTTGCTTCACTCAACATAATGTTCCCCAGGTTCATCTATGTTTTCATATGCTTCACGACTTCATTTTTTCTTACACCTGAAAAATATTCCATTGTTTGTATATATCACAGTTTGTTTATCCGTTCATAAGTTGATGGACATCTGGGTTATTTCCAAGTTTTGGCAGTTGTGAAAAATGTTGCTATGAAAATTGGTGTGCAGATGTCTGTCACATCACTGCTCTCAGGTCTTCTGGGCATATATGCCTAGTAGCAGTATTGCTGGGTCATATGGTAGATCTATATCTAACTTCCTTAGGAACCTCCAAACAGAATTCCATAGTGGCTGTACCATTCAACATATCCACCAACAGTGAATAAGCATTCCTATCTCTCCACATACTCTCTAACACTTGTAGTTTTCTGTTTTAATAGTGATATCTCGTTGTAACTTTGATTTGCATTTCCCTAATAGCCAGTGATATTGGGCATTTTTTTCATGTGTTTTCTCACCATTTGTATTTCTTCTTTAGAAAAATACCAGTTTAGGTCTTTCCCCATTTTTAGTCAGGTCATTTGTCTTTTTATTGTTGAATTGTAGGCTCTCTTTATAGGTCATGTATATTAGACCCTTGTTTGACATGTGATTTTCAAATATTTTTTCCTATTGAATA
This sequence comes from Dasypus novemcinctus, assembly GCF_030445035.2. Classification (NCBI taxonomy): domain Eukaryota; kingdom Metazoa; phylum Chordata; class Mammalia; order Cingulata; family Dasypodidae; genus Dasypus; species Dasypus novemcinctus. The sequence goes on from NC_080676.1 coordinate 92,602,481, forward strand.
GGGTGCCTTTTGCCCTCTTCACAAAGTCCTTTGATGTGCAGAAATGTTTAATTTTGAGGAGGCCTCATTTATCTATTTTTTCTTTCGTTGCTTGTGTTTGTGTGTAAGGTTTAAGAAACTATCATCTAGCACAAGATCTTGAAGATCTTTTCCAACATTTTCTTCTAGGAGTTTTATGGCTGTTGGTTTTATATTTAGGTCCTTGATTCACTTTCAGTTAATTTTTTTATAAGGTGTGCAATAGGAGTCCTCTTTCTTTCTTTTGGATATGGTTATCCAGTTCTTCCAGAATGATTTGTTGAATAGACTGTACTTGTTCAGCTGGAAGGGTTTTGTAACCTTGTCAAAAATCATTTGACTGTAGATGTGAAGGTCTATTATTTCTGAGTTCTTGTTTCAGTTCCATTGATCAATCAGTCTGTCTTTATGTCAGTACTGTCCTTTTTTTTTTTTTTTTTACCACTGTAGGTAAGTAATATGCTTTCAAGTCAGAAAGTAAGAGTCCTCCAACTTCGTTCTTATTTTACAGATATTTTTGGCTGTTTGTGGCCCTTTACCCTTCCAAATAAATTTGGTAATAGATTCTTCTATTCATATAGAATAGGCTGTTGGAATTTTGACTAGTTTTGCATTGAATCTATAGATCGATTTGGGTAGAATTGACATCTTCATGATGTTTAGTCTTTCATTCAATGAACACAGAATGTCCTTCCATTTGTTTAGGTCTTCTATGATTTTTTTTTAAAACAGTGTTTTGTAGTTTTCTGAATACAGATCCTTTATATTCTGGTTAAACTAATTTTTATATATTTGAGTCTTTTTTTTGCATTGTACATGGATTTTTTTTTCTTTATTTCCTTCCTCAGCTTGTTCTTACTAGTGTACAGAAACACTGATCTTGTATTTTACCACTTTGCTGAACTGATTTTCTAGCTCAAGTAGCTTTGTTGTAGATATTTAATATTTTCTAAATACAGGATCACGTCATCTGTGACTAGTCAGAGTTTTACTTCCTCTTTTCTAATTTGGAGGTCTTTTTTTTAGGTACTGGGTCTGGGGGTTGAACCCAAGACCTTGTATGTGGGAGGCTGGTGCTTAAACACTGAGCCACATCACTCCCCTCGTTGGCTCCCTTGTCTGTTTGCACATTATTTGGCTCATTGTTTTTTGTTTGGTTTATTGTTTGCTTGTTTATGTTTTGTTTTTTCTTTAAGAGGCACTGGGAACCAAACCTGGGACCTCTCATGTGGGAGGCAGGTGCTCAACTGCTTGAGCTACATCTACTCCCTGCATGTCTTTTATTTTTTTTCTTTCCTAATAGCTAGAACTTCTAGCACAATGTTGTATAACAGTGGTGAATGTGGACATCATTTTCTTGTTCCTGACCTTAGAGAGAAAGCTTCCAACCTCTTCCCATTGATTATAATGTTGGTTGCAGGATTTTCATATGTGCCCTTCGACTTAGGTTGAAGAACTTTCCTCTATACCTATCTTTTGATGTGTTTTTATTAAGAAAGGATGTTGGATTTTGTCAGATGCCTTTTCTGCATTAATCTAGATGATCATGTGTTTTTTCCCCCTTCTTTTTGTTAATGTGGTATATTACATTACTTTTCTTATGTTGAACCACACTTGCATATCAGGAATAAATTCCACTTGATCTTGATAGGTAACTGTTTTTATATGCAGTTGATTTCTATTTGCAAGTTTGTTTGTTGTTTGTTTTTTGTTTTTTTAGAATTTTTGCATCTATGTTCATTAGAGCGATTGTTCTGCAATTTTTTTTCTTCTAGTATCTTTACCTGGTTTTGGTATTAGGATGATGTTGGCTCCATAAAATATGTTGGATAATTTTCCCTCCTCTTCAATTTTTTGGAAGAGTTTAAACAGGATTGGTATTAATTCTTCTTGGAATGTTTGGTAGAATTCACCTGTGAAGTCATCTGTTCCTGGAGTTTTCTTTGTTGGCAGATTTTTAAAAATATTTATTTTTTATTTATTTTTTATAAGATACATAGATCACACCATATGTTACATTAAAAAATATATAGGAATTCCCATATGCCTCACTCCCCACACCCCCTAATCCTGAAGACCATGGGTTGGTGATGCCCACTCCACTTCTTAATTGAAAGGGGGCTTCAGTCCCACATGCCTGATGGATGGGGATCTCCTGCTTGCGGTTGTAGACTCCCTTCGTTCCTTGGTATGGTAGTTGTCCATTCTCACCTCCTTGTTAGCTGACCAGGGTAAGTCCAATGAACTGAAGAGTAGGTGTTGCAACTCTGCTCAAGTTCAGGGCCCAGCTGATTCAAGGCTCCAGAGATTCAAGTCTCCTGGACATACCCTAACCCCAGCGTGTTGGCAGATTTTTGATAACTGATTCAGTCTCTGCCTGTGATTGGTTTGTTGAGTTCCTGCATTTCTTCTAGAGTCAATATAGGCTATTTGTTGCTCCCACACTATTTTTAATCTCATTTATTGTGCCTTTCATTCACATAAACTCTGTTATTTTTCTATCTAAGATTTCAAAATTTTCTTTGTGTTCACTCAGTGTCTTCTTCATGTCTTTAATTTCTTTATCCATGTTGTCCTTCAACACCATGATTTAATTTAGGAGATATTTAAATGGATTAGCTGTTTCAGGTCGTGTGTCTCATCTGGAGATTGATTTCTTCTTTTGCCTGAGTCATATTTTCCTTTTTCTTTGTGTGGCTTGTAATGTTTTGCTGATATCTAGGCATCTGATTATGATGCTGAGTTTACTCTAATGTTCAGTTTGTCTCTCTTGCCTATGGTTTACTCTTATGTAGCTGTGTGCTACCACTGTTGTTTTTTTTTTTTTCTTTTTGACTCTTGGTTCAACTTCTTCTAGATATTTAGGATTGCCCCTGTGTAACTGCTCAGTAATGTGGTGCAGGCCAGTTTCCAAGGACCTTGTAGAGGGTAGCATTCAGGCACCTTCTTGCTGCTTCTTTTTTTTTTTTTTTTTTTACATTATTTTATTTTATTTTAAATGTTACATTCAAAAACTATAAGAGGTTCCTATATATCCCCCACCTCCCTCACCCCATTCCTCCCATATCAACAACCTCTTTCATCATCATGGTACATACATTGCATTTGGTGAATACATTTTGGAGCACTGCTGCATCACATAGATAATGGTTTACATTGTAGTTTACTCTCCCCCAGTCCACCCAGTGGGCCATGGCAGGACATACACTATCCAGCATCCATCCCTGCAGTTCTTGTATTTATTATTCCCCCCTCTTCATGCACTTTTGTAGTCTGGCCAGCAGGTGGCACTCTTTGGCAGACCTCTCAGCTGAGACCCCAGGTTCAAGGGGGAAGTGAATTCAGAGTAACTCCTTCATTGGTTGGCACAGAGGCAATATCCTCAGGGCTGGCCAAGTCTTACAAGCAAACTTTCTCAGAAGCTGTTCTCCACCCTTGGCCAGCTGCACCCTCCCTTCCTCTGCCACCTGAGCAACCAGCACAGGGCAATATGAAGGATATTTGAGAAGGCAAATTATCTTTAGCTCCCTGCAGGCTCTCAGTGCAATGTCATGGACCAGTCAGCCTGGAACTGTGGTACCCCTCCAATGAAGCAGACCAAGTTTGCTGGCCAACATCTGAGTTTGCTGTAGGCTTTGTCTTTCCCTCTCCCCTTTCTTATGTAAGAGGACCCCTGCAACCCCTTCATCTGCAGACACTGCAGTCCACAGCTGCTGCAGCCCATAGACTACAATTTGCCCCGTAAGTGGGGGGATGGGCACCTGCTGCTGCTTTTGCAGCTCTTTTCATGGGATTTTCAGCTATCTGAGACTCCTTTCCTTTGCCCCGCTCTTTTCTGGTTGGTGTCTCACCTTACACTGGTGTCCTGAGACCCAAAGCAGCCCTCCAGACAGTCTCCACCTGTCCTTTAGCTGTTTTTTCTGGCCTCTCTAATCCTCCATCTTCCCAGCTTTACTTTTTAAATTGTGTCTTCTGATGAGCAGAAATTTTGATGCAGTCAAATTTATCAGTTTTTTACCTTTTAGTTAATGATTTTTATACTCTAAAAAACTTTGCCTCTCCCATCGTCATGAAGATAGTCTTTTATGCTTTCTTCTAGAAGGTTTATAGTATTAACTTTGACATTTGAATTCAGTGATATAACCCAAAATATTTTGAAATATGGACTAAAATAGAGGTATACAGTCACTTTTTTCCAAACAATTATCAGGATGCTACAGCACAATTTGTTGAAAAGACTTTCTATTTCACCATTTAATATGAGTATAGGTCTATTCTGGCCTCTCTAGTTTGTTCCACATATCTATTTGTCTATCCTTATGCCAATATCACATTATTTTCATTAAAGTAGCTGTATAGTATATCTTGAAGTTCAATAATTTAAATGCAATATTATCTTCTTTCTTAGATTATTTTGACTATTCTTTACATTTTCATGTAATTTTCAGAATCAACTTTTTAAATTTCTACAAGAAAAGTCTATTGGAATTTGATTGTTATTGCATTAATTTATAGATAAATTTGGGGATAATTGGTATCTTAAAAATATTGAATCTTCCAATCTATAAACATGTTGTGTCTCTCAATTCATTTAGGCCATCTTGAATTTCTTATAGCAATGTTTTAGAGTTTTCAATGTAGAGATCTTGGTTCTCTCTTAGTTAATTTATTCCCATGTGTTTTATATTTTATATTACTGCAAAAAATTGTGCTTTTCAAACTTCATTTCCAATTGTTTATTATTTGTTTATATGAGCAAAATTATTTTTTTATGGCGATCTTTACCAAGACTTTTATAAATTTATTTATAAGTTCTCTTTTTTTTTTTGTAGATTTGTTTCATTTGTACTTTTTCAATCTATGTACCTTTTATTTTTTTCTTATCTTATTGTGCTTGCTAGATACTTCAGTACAATGGTATTATAAGTGGTTTGACTGGATAACCTGCCTGATCCTAAAGTTGAGGATAGAATTCAATATTTGCTGTTAAGTTTGATGTTAAATGTAGTGTTTTATTCAATTTGAGAATGTTTTTTCTATTGCAGTTTTACTTAGAATGTTTTTTTATTCCCCCTCTTGCAGCTTTTTTTGCTTGCTGCCTGCTCTCTGTGTCCACTCACTGTACATTCGCCTGTGTCTGTATTATTTATTTATTTATTTATTTTTTAAAGATTTATTTTTTATTTATTTCTCTCCCCTCCCCCCCAAATTGTCTGCTCTCTGTGTCCATTCGCTGTGTGTTCTTCTGTGACCGCTTCTATCCTTATCAGCAGCACCAGGATTCTGTGTTTCTTTATTTGTTGCATCATCTTGTTGTGTCAGCTCTCCGTGTGTGTGGTGCCATTCTTGGGCAGGCTGCACTTTCTTTCGTGGTGGGCACACTCCTTGCGCATGGGACTCTCCTACATGGGGGACACCACTGCATGGCAGGGCACTCCTTGCGTGAAACAGCACTGCTCATGGACCAGCTCCCCACAGGTCAAGGAGGCCCAGGGTTTGAACACGGACGTCCCATGTGGTAGGCAGTTGCTCTATCCATTGGACCAAGTCCACTTCCCCTGTATTATTTATTTATTCCCCCCTGTCCTGTGGCTTGCTTGCTTTCTGTTCTCTGTGTCCATTCATTGCACACTCTTCTGTTTTTGTTTGTCTCCCTTTTTTGTTGTGTCACCTTGCTGAGTCGGTTCTCCTCAGCGCTTGTGGGCTGGGCGGCACTCTGTGGTGCCCGGGCTGGTGGCTCTCTGCAGCATGCGGGCATGTCTGGCTTCACAAGGAAGGCCTGGGACACCAACCCAGGGCCTCACATACGGTAGACAGGAGTCCAACTGATTGAGCCACAGCCGCTTCCCTAGACGGTTTTTTAAATCACAAATGGTTGCTGAATTTTACATCTATTGGGATTACTATTTCATTTCTTAAAAATTTTGAATTTTAAGTGTTAAGCCTCCCTTATATTCCTTTTGGTCATGATGCATTATACTTTTATATATTACTCATTTTAATTTACTAGTAATTTATTAATATTTTTGTGACCATGTTTATGAGAGATATTAGTGAGTAATTTTATTTTCACATAATGTTTTCATAGATTTTGGTATCAGGATTATGCTGGCTTCATAAAATCAGTTGGGATATGTTTTATCTTCTGGTTTTCTGGAATAGTTTGCCCAGAGTTGATATTATTTTTTCATCAACTAATTGTTAGAAATCACCAATAAAATCAATGTTTCTTAGAATTTCTTTCTTGGAAATGTTTTTTTTTTTTTAATTGCAAATTCAATATCTTTAATAGCTATAAGATATTCAGATTTTATATTTCTTTCTGTGTTGATTTTATTAAGTTGTGTTGAAAAGGAATTTGTATATTTTATATGTTGTTAATTTTTTTTATATAAAGTTGATCACAATATTCCTTCATTATCTATTTAATATATGTAACTCCTTATTCATAATAGTACTAATTTGTATTTTCTCCCAGTTTTTCTTAGTTTATGTAGGAATTTATCTGTTTTATTATTCTTTTCAAAGAAACATTTTTGGAAATGTTACTGTGGTAATATACATACAACACAAATTTCCCCATTTCAACCACTATTACATGTACATTTAAGTCATATCAATCACATTCACAGTATAGTGCTACCACCACCACCCTTCATTACCACATTTTTTTCATCACCCCAAACGGAAACTCTATACTCAACAAGCAATAACTACCCATTCCCATCTTACTTCAAGCCACGTAACCTATGATCCACTCCCTGTCTCTATATATTTGCTTATTCTAGGCATTCTTATATGCAAAATCATATGATATTTGTCCTTTTTTGTCTGACTATTTGATTCAACAGAATGTCTTCCAGGTTCATTAGTGTTAATACATTTATCAAAATTTCACTTCTTTTTATGATTGAATAATATTCCATTGCATGTATAAGCCAAATTTTATCTATTCATCTGTTAATGGACTTTTTTTAAATACTTATTTTTTATTTCTCTCCCCTTCTTCCCCTACCCCACCCCATTGTCTGCTCTCTGTGTCCATTTGCTGTGTGTTCTTCTATGTCTGCTTGCATTTCTGTCAGTGGCACCTGGAATCTGTGTCTCTTTTGTTGCCTCATCTTCCTGCATCAGCTCTCTGTGTGTGCAGTGCCACTTCTGGGCAGGCTGCATTTTTTTGTGTGTGCAGGATGACTCTCCTTGCAGGGTATACTCCTTGAGCGTGGGGATCCCCTATGTGGGGGACCCTCCTGTGTGGCATGGTACTCCTTGCACGCATCAGCACTGCATGTGGGCCAGCTTACCACATGGGTCAGGAGGCCCTAGGTTTGAACCCTGGACCTCCCATGTGGTAGGCAGATGCTCTATCCATTGAGCCAAATCCATTTCCCTGTTAATGGACTTTTGAGTTGCTTCCACCTTTTGGCAATTGTGGATTATGCCACTATGAACGTCAGTGGGCAAGAATCTGAGTCTCTGCTTTCAAGGCTTTTAGGTATATACTTAGAAGTGGGATTGCAGAATCATATCGTAATTCCATACTTATATTAAGTTATGAATATATAAGAACCATATAATACTAAATTTCTATTAACCCCATACACCTTTTGTAGAGCTGTTGCCATATATTTTCAATCTACATACATTATAATCCCCAAAATTCATTACAATTTTTGCATTAAACAACTTGTCGCTTTTATAAGAGCATTTCCAGTATTCTTTTTTTTATGATTGATCTGTTTTCATCTGGTGTCATTTCCCTTCAGGCTGAAAAAACTTCCTTTAGCATTTCTGAAAGTTCTGATTTGCTGGAGATGACTTTCTTCAGTTTCTTTTTTATTGTTAATTCTTCAAAAATATACTGAGCACTAAGTATGAGCAAGGCCCTACATAATTGTCTAGTGAACTCTTCATAAAGGAAGTGGTTGTTTTGATACTGTTCTGCAATTCTCTTTTGAAACACTTTGCTTTTAGTATAGACTGAGAAACAAGAGATAAGCAGGAATATGAAATAGTGTGTGTGTATGTGTGTATGTGAGAGAGAGAAAGAGGGAGAGAGAAGGAAGAAGAGGAAGAGAGAGATATATTGAGGTATTTTTCCTCAAACTTGTATGTGTCAAGAAATTATCCCAATAGTTCCTTATTTCTAATGTGAGAAAGTTTTTCTTTTTTTAAACAAAAGTTTAAAAAAAAAGTGTTTGGCTTTTATTCTCTTCTAAGAAGGTAGAAAATGAACAGGTATGTAAGAGTCATAATGGTGGCTATCAATCTTTCTAGTCTAATTAGTTTTTTTCTTAAAGCATAAAGCCTGACACTATCTGCTACTTTAGTTGGACAGGTATATCCCAGTTTGAGGTAAAATGCAAAAGGTTTACAATGCAAAACTTCTATGATACATTGTCCCAGTAATGTTGGCTGTTTGTCACTATGGAGAATTTACAGATGAGGAGTGCTTGGCCTAAAGTTATAGCTAATGAAATTGTCACCTTCCAATGTTTAGCAACAGTGAACAATGCCACAATGAACATTGTGTACATATATCTGTTCATGTCCCCACTTTAAGTTCTTCTGGGTATACATACTTAGGAGTAGGATTGCAGGATCATGTGGCAGTTCTATAGTTAGCTTCCTGAGGAGCTGCCAAACCGTCCTCCACCAAGTCTGCACCATTCTGCATTCCCACCAGCAGTGAATGAGGGTTCACTTTCCTCCATATCTTCTCTAACACTTGCAGTTTTCAGAGTTTTTAAAAATAACTGCCAGTCTAATAGCTGTAAGTATATCACTGTAGTTTTGATTTGCATTTTCCTAATAGCTTGTGATATTGAGCATCTGTTTGTGTGCTTCTTAGCCATTTTTATTTCCTTTTTGGAAAAGTGCCTATTCAAATCTCTTGCCCATTTTTAAAATGAGCTGTTTATATTTTTATTTTTGAGATGTAGGATTTCTTTTATATATGCTTGATATTAGACCCTTATTGAATAAGTGGTTCCCAAATATTTTCTCCCATTGAGTAGGCTGCATTTACATTTTCTTGAAAAACTACTTTGAAGAACAAAAGTTTTTAATTTTGAGGAGGTGCACTTGTCTATTTTTTTCTTTATTGCTTGCCCTTTGGGGGTAAAGTTTATGAAACTATTTCCTACCACAATGCTCATAGATGTTTCCCTATATTACCTTCTAGGAACTTTCTGGCCTTAGCTCTTATATTTAGGTCTTCGATCCATCTTAAGTTAATTTTTGTATAGTGCATGAGATTGTGATCCTTTCTCATTCTTTTGGATATGGATATCCAGTTCTCCCAGCACCATCTGTTGAAGAGGCCATTCTGTCCCAGTTGACTGGGCTTGGTGGCTGTATTATATAGCCAAAGGGGTGCTGATGCAAAGTACCAGAACTCTGTTGGCTTTTATAAAGGATAATTGTTTGGAGTAGAAGCTTATAGTCAAAAGGCCCTAAAGTGTCCAACTCAAGGTACCATAAGAGGTACTTTCTCACCCAAAGTCTTTTCCCATGTGTTGATGCAAGATGGCAGGCAATGTCTGCAAGAGTTCAGCCTTCTTCTTCCTCTTAAGTCTCCATAGTCCCAGCTTCTTCCAATCTCAGCTGTAGGCTGGGATAAGTCTTGTCTCTCCCCTGGGCCTCATTTCTCTCCAAGCTCAGCTGCTCTCTTCTCTCCATAAGGTCAGCTGTAGACCAACAGGCTCACTCTCTTCCCAGGGCTTCTGCCATGTGTGTGGAACCTTTTCTATTCCTCTATGTTTCTCTCCTGTGTGTTTACTTCCTGGGGCTCCAGCATCAAAAACTCAAACTCTCTCCTCCACTGCATCCTTTTCTCTGTGAGTCTCCTCCTACCAAGGAGGTGGGGACTCAATGTCTCACTGACATGGTCAAATTAAAACCCTAATCATAATTTAACCAAGTAAAAGTGAAACCTATGAATTTAATACACAATCTAATAAGCTCAGAAGAATAGACCAGTTTATAAACATAATACAATCTCTATTTTTGGAATTCATAAATGATATCAAGCTGCTACAGTGGCCTTGTCAAACACCAGTTAGCTGTATATGAGCTTTTTAATGATATTTAGTCTTCCAATCCATGAACATGGAACATTCTTCCATTTATTTAGGTCTTTTTTGATTTCCTTTAAAAACGTTGTGTAGTTTTCTGTGTACAAGTCCTTAAATCCTTAATTAAGTTTATTCCTAGATATTTGGTTCTTTTCTGATTGTTATTGTAAATGGAAATTTTTTCTTGATTTTATGCCTAGATTGCTCATTATTAGTGTATAGAAATGATACTGATTTTTGCATGTTGGTCTTATATCCTGCCACTTTACTGAATTGTTTATCAACTTTAGAAGTTTTTTGTAGCTTTTTGGGGGTTTTCTACTTATAGGATCATGTCATCTGCAAATCGTTAAATTTTACTTCTTTTCCAATTTGGATGCCTTTTATTTCTTTTTCTTGCCTAAGTCCTTGAGCAAGTACCTCTAATAAAATGTTAAATAAGAGTGGTGACAGTGGGCATCCATGTCTTCTTCCAGATCTTAGAGGGAATGCCTTTAGTATATTAGCTGTGGGTTCCCTCTCATCTGGGCTATATAGCATCCATTAGCCCACCCCCTCACTGACCTAATTCCTCTCTCTCCCAGGGTGGGTTCGTGACAGCCAGCCTGATCAGCTCCCCCCTCCCCTCTTCCAGGAGCCATTTCAGCACCAGCTGCTGTATCTTCCTCTCCTGGAACTGGCAGAAATCTGATCTGCTTGCCCTATCTCTCCTCCCTTCTCCCCTTCCCTTTCCCTGAGCCATCTGGGTGCCACCCCCATACCTGATTGCCCCACAGCTCCCCTCCTTAAGGGCCTGCTGGGCACCAGGACTCAGCCCTGGTCACCCAGTGGATCTCCTCACTCTTGGAGCTGGCTGAGCCCTGGTCTTCCAGTCAAGTCACTTCCCGAGTTTCTTTCTCTCTCTGAGTCAGTTGGGTGCTGGTTTGCCTGTCTTACCTCCTCCTGCTTTCTTCTACTCTGGCCAACTGGGTCTCCCTCTCTAGCTGCCCTCTCTGCTTGTCCCCGTGGTCCTAAGGCTTCCCTTCAGTCAGGTAAACCTGCCTACCATCAGCAGTTTCTGTAGGAAGAGAGCAGCCAGCTGTTTCCTCCTTTGCCCTGGAGCAAATCTTTTGAAGGCTTGATTTATTTTTTACACAAAGACTAAGTCTGATTATTCAAATGGATGTGATTTTGATGAGGATAAGTTTTGCTACACAATGACTGAAAGTAGTAGTACCTCAGAAACCAATTTTGACCTAAGATCTCATTTTGTTCTGGAGATGTTTTCAGTAATAACTCAGTGTGGTGGTTTGGAACTGTATGTACCCCATCAAAGTATGTTCGTAAAGAAAATCCATTCCTGTGGGTGTAGACCCATTGTAAGTCACATCTTCTGGTGAGGTTACTTAAGGTGTGACTCACTCTTCAGGGTGGGTCTTAATCCTTTTACTGGAGTCCTTTGTAAATGGAATGAATACAGAGAAAGGAAAATAGAGAGGAAGGCCATGGAAGTAAGAAGATAAAAGCCAGGAAACCCAGAGGGGAAGGGAGAGACCAGCAGATGCCACCCTGTGCTTTGCCATATGGCAAAGGATTAATGATCATCAGCAGCCAGTCTTCAAGAAAAAAGTATTATCTTGATGATGCCTTTATTTACACATTTTCATACCCTCAAAACTGTAAGCTTGTAAGTCAACCCTTTTTCTGACATATAGCTTTCAGCAGCCTAGCAAACTAAAACACTTGTCCTGGGCATTTGAGGATGAGTCAAAACAGCCCTAGGGGAGTCCAATTTTGTACTGAGTTAATTCTATAGTGTCAAGGCAAATCAATTATTAGCAGGATCTTATGGAATATCAGGTTTTTCAATCAACGGATATATATATATATATATATATATATATATATATTTAATTTCTCTCCCTGTCCCCCCCATTGTCTGCTCTCTGTGTCCATTCATTATGTGTTCTTCTGTGTCCACTTGCGTTCCTGTCATGTGGCACCAGGAAACTGTGTTGCTTTTTTCTGTTGCATCATCTGTTGTCGTCAGCGGCACAGAAAGTGTGGGCAGCGCCATTCCTCGGCAGGCTGCTCCCTCCTTCGCGCTGGGCGGCTCTCCTCATGGGTGCACTCCTTGCGCGTGGGGCTCCCCTACGCGGGGGACACCCCTGTATGGCACGGCACTCCTTGCGCGCATCAGCACTGCGCATGGGCCAACTCCACACGGGTCAAGGAGGCCCGGGGCTTGAACCGCGGGCCTCCCATGTGGTAGACGGACGCCCTAACCACTGGGCCAAAGTCCGTTTCCCAATTTTTTTTTTTAAGATTTATTTTTTTAATTTATTCCCCACCACCATTACATGCTTGCTGTCTGCTCTCTGTGTCCATTCGCTGCCTGTTCCTCTGTGTCTGTCTCCCTTTGTTGCATCATCTTGCTGTGCCAGCTCTCCACAGGTGCAGGCCATCAGCTCTCCAAGGCAGGCTAGCTTGCCTTCACAAGGAGGCCCTGGGAAGCAAACCCAGGGCCTCCCATACGGTAGACAGGAGCCCAATCAGTTGAGCCACATCTGCTTCCCAGTTATAGGGTAAATTTTAAGGAGACCTTATTTCCATTGACTTTGAGATAAGAGAGAAAAAGTGTACAATAGACTAAAATTTGGTCTCTGTTGAGCCGTATTATTTTTATAGTTTTGTATTGTATGGCTTAAGACACATATTTATTAACTTACAGTTTCTGTGAGTCAAGCAGGAGTCTGGTCGTGGTTTAGCTAAATCCTTGGCTCAGAGTCTCAAAATGGTTGCAGTCATGATGTTGCTGGGTGACATTCTCATCTAGAGACTCAACTAGGGAAAAATCTTCTTCCAGGCTCATTTAGGTTGTTGGTAAAATTCATATTCTCATGTTTATATGACTGAGGGACTGGCTTCTTACTGGCTGTTGGCTTTAGGCTCCCTTCACGTTCTAGAAGCCACCCACTTTCCTGCCACATGGCCCTTTCTAGAGGGAGTCCCAATGTGGTAACTTGCTTCTTTAAGGCCACCAGGTAAATCTTTCCATTCTGCTAAGAGTTAGACGTGTGTCTGTGTATCTATCCTGGGAGCTATATCCCCTCACCTCTGCCCATATTCTATTGCTTAGAAGCAAGTCAGGGATTCCTACTTCATTCCTGCATTCAAAGAGGAGATTATACATGAGCATGACTCATTGGGTATCGCCTTAGGACACACCCATTATAATGATCAAATATTAAATAATTTATCTCTGCCATATTTTATTGTGTTAGTTCAAACTCAGCACTTAGTTAGTGATCTTAAACAATCTCTTCCCTTTCACTAAACCTCAGGACTGGGAAACAATTCTCCATGAGTCTCCCATATTTCTATACAACTTCTGAACAAAAGGCATTGACAGCTTTTCTTGGGGCTATCTTATAAAAGGTATCTTGGGGCTATCTTATAAAAGGTATTTGTGGGAAGCAGATGTGGATCAACTGATAGAGCATCCACCTACCATATAGGAGGTCCAGGGTTCAAACCCAGGGCCTCCTGGCCCATGTGATAAGCTGGCCCACATGCAGTACTGCTGTACGCAAGGAGTGCCATGCCATGCAGGGGAGCCCCATGCGCAAGGAGTGTGCCCCGCATTGAGCCTCTCCAAGCGAAGAAAGCGCAGTCTGCCCAGAACTGGCACTGCACACATGGAGAGCTGACACAGCAAGATGACACAACAAAAAGAGATACAGATTCCTGGTGCTGCCGAGCGTGCAGACACAGAAGAACACACAGTGAATGGACACAAGACAGCAGACAATGGGGGTAGGGAAGGCAGAGGGGAGAGAAATAAAATAAAAAAATAAATAAATAAAAGATATTTGTATAGTTAACATCTCCCTCCCAGGAAAAGGACAGGTTTGTTCCTTCACTAGGAAGACAAAAATAATCTCTCTCTCTTGGAAAAAACGTTTAGCAGGTTTGTGAGCATTCAGCCAGTAAGATTGAAGGTTTCCTAGGAGCAGAGTTCCCCAGTTGTAACATAAATCTGCCTTGTGTAGCACCCATCTGGGTCTGCTGTCATATTACCCCTATGGGACTTGGGAAGCAATGGGAATCATTGTGCACATGAAGCTCATGTTGACTGCTGTGCTATAAGTAATAAAGCCTTTGTCTCTAACCCAGGGCTCTTTTGTCTTCTGCCAGCGTCTATGAAACTGTGGGCAGGTTAACCCAGTAGCTTGCATGCAGGGTAAAATCTCAGACTTTTCACAATTCCTGACCTTCATTTTTCCTGTATATAATTTAAGAGATTAGGGTGAGATGACATCTAATGTTCGTTTCCTGTCTAATCTATATTTTAGTGCTCTAATCTGTTCTGTCATTTTCATCATTGTTATAGAAGAACTTAACCATTTTTGTACTTGACTTCCTTAAAGGTCCCGTAACTAAACCCTCCACAGTAGTATGGAGTCAAGAATATTTACAACTTCCTTTTGCAAATGAGGATGCTAACTTTATTTTAAGCTGATAGTAATGCTAAAGCAGTGCACTGACTGTGAGGAAAAGAAACATGTCAGGACGCTCATTTTACTATCAGGTGTTCATCCCTTAGTCCACATTCTTGCTGTTGTTTCTGTTTGTTTATGGAAAAATTATAAAATCCCATCCCCTGGGTTTCTTTGTCATATTTAAATATGTCACTGATGAATCCTACATCTTATCTTCTGTTCTAACTTTACCTCTCTTAGATTTTAAAACATTAAATTGTCTGCTGTTAATTGGCATTTTAATTAATCTTTTTTGCTTTGTTTCCTGAAAAAAACGAAATGAGTTGTCAGGAGATAGGACTTCAGTGACCCATGGAACAGGGATGGGAGCCTGAAACAAACATCCTGAAACGAAGCCATACAGATTGCCAACCTGTGCAGAGAAAGCCAGTTTTCCACAAAGTCAGCAAAATACCACACAACTGCAGGAGATCTTTGCTGTTTTCTTCAGCTATTTTTAAAAGTAAAACACTCAAACGTTAATTTCAACTGCAGTGCAAACTTTATAGGATTAATAAATATTTCCATAGAAAAATATATTTAGCCTAGCCCTTTAAAATAAAAATTCCAGCATAAAATAAAGCTTTCATTTTAATATGAGAGTTTAAGTGACTCAATGTCATTCTTTAAGAGTGTGTGTGTGCATATGTGTGTCAGAGAGGTCAATCTAAAGTGACAATGTACCCCTACCTCCACCCAGAAGATTGGGCTTTAGGGAAAAATGGCATTTATCTGAAGCCACTCTTTTTCCTTCCACTCAGCCTCAAAGGATGTTGATGATGATTATAAAGATAAAGATGAAAAAAATAACAATTGCCACCATAACAGCTAGCATTTATTAAGTCCTTAATGTGTACCAGGCATTGTTTTATGTACTTTATTTGTGTTTAATTTAATTCTCACAAAAGTGCTGTGAGTTGGATATTACTATTAAACTCATTTTCATGAAACTGTAGTACAAAAAGTTTACATAACTGGCCCAAGGTTTAAGCAGTGTCAAGATTTTATCCTAGGAATGGAGGAGAGTATGGGCCATGATGTGGACCATTGACTATGAGGTGCAGAGGTGCCCAAAGATGTACTTACCAAATCCAATGGATGTGTCATGATGATGGGAACGAGTGTTGTTGGGGGGGGAGAGGGGGGTGGGGGAGCGGGGTTGAATGGGACCTCACATATATATTTTTGATGTAATATTATTACAAAGTCAATAAAAAAAATAAAAAAAAAAAAAAAGATTTTATCCTAGGGATTGATAATGTCATGGATTGGGATTTTTTTTCTGTTAGAAGACACAGAAGACAGAGAAAAAATCAATCAAGTGTCAAATTGGGATAAATGAACTTAATTCATATTTTGGAAATAAATATTTTTTAAAGATTTATTTATTTATTTCTCTCCCTATTCCCCCCACCCCAGTTGTCTGCTCTCTGTGTCCATTCGCTGTGTGTTCTTCTGTAACCACTTCTATCCTTATCAGCGGCACAGAATCTGTGTTTCTTTTTGTTGCATCGTCTTGTGCGTCAGCTCTCCATGTGTGTGGCGCCATTCCTGGGAAGGCTGCACTTTCTTTCACGCTGGGCGGCTCTCCTTATGGGGTGCACTCCTTGTGCGTGGGGCTCCCTGTGGGGGGGACACCCCCGCATGGCAGGGCACTCCTTGGGCGCATCAGCACTGCGCACGGGCCAGCTCCACATGGGTCAAGGAGGCCCAGGGTTTGAACTGCGAACCTACCATGTGGTAGATGGATGCCCTAACCACTAGGCCAAATCCGCTTCCCGAGAAATATTTTGAATGTTCAGCTCATCATTAACTTAGAACAATGGACAAAATAAAAAAGTCTTCAATTAAAAGAGGGACAGAGAGGTGTGAATGGAGAGTGACAGAGACCAAGAGCTAGAGAAAGAGAGGATTCTTTGGGGGCGCCCTCTTTCTTGTATCTCAGCCTCTCCAACTCTGTTGGGTCAGTCTCAACCACATTCAACATGTTGTAGATCCTTCTGTGAATCAAAGCTCTTTCTCAACCTCATTCCTCTGAATGATACCATTCCATCTTGCTGCTCCCCTTTTCTGCCAAAATTCCCCAAAATGCTGTCTATGCTCATTATCTCCACTTCCTTGCTTTTTTTTTTTTTTTTGAAAGATTTATTTTTATTTATTTAATTCCCCTCCCCTCCCCCGGTTGTCTGTTTTCTGTGTCTTTTTGCTGCGTCTTGTTTCTTTCTCCGCTTCTGTTGTCTCATGCCAGACAGGTTTCTTGCCCAGCACTCCACAGAAGCTGCCCTTGCCAAAATCACCAATGATATCAGTGTTGCCATCTTCTGTGAACATTTTGGTTTTAATCTAACAAGACTTCTTGGCATCATTTGACACAGTTGATTCTTTTTTTCCCCACCAAACACATCTCCCTCACCTTTGTGACATCACATGGATCTGCCTGACCTCCTTTCTCACTGGCATCTCTTTCTCAGTCTCTTTCCCTGGACTCTCCTTCCACATTGCCATAAATGTGGAAATTCCTCTACATCAGGACCACATTATCCAAACACATTACCCTCTCACCCTAGCTGAAGTGAGCACATGCATTCCCCTAATGATATTTTCCTTTTATATTTCAACAAGTCCCTTATATTTTTTCCCAGCCCAGATCCCTTCTGAGTTTTAGCCTCATACATCCAACTGTTTACTAATTTGCCTACTTGGATGTCTCATGGGCATTTCAGCATATCCTGTCAAAGAGGTATCTTGTTCTTTCTTCAAAACAACTCCTCCTCTGTATTGACATTTCGGTAAATGGTATCTCAGTACTCTAGCCAATAACCTGGGAGTCTTCTCCTTGTCTGAAATTTCCCAGGATAGCTCAATTGCCAGGTCATATCAGTTCTCCTTATACAATATATCCCAAATCAGCTCGCTTCTTCCCACTTCTACAATCCCCAGACTAGTTTAGATCATCGATCTCTTATGTCAGAATGATTGCAAGAACTTCCTTTCTGCCTCACCATCTCTACTCTAACTCAAATAAGATCAAGTCATTCCCTGCTGAAATCTCTTCAATGGTTTCCATTGCACTGAGAATCAAAGGCTACCTTAATATGACCTTGCCTCACCTAGCCTTTGCCTTTACTCCAACCATATCCTTTGCCACCCTCCTCTATGTTGACTGTGCTACAGCTTCCTCGACCTTATTTCACATATGAAATGTGCAGTTATTTCCACTTCTGACTTTCTCTAATGCTCTTTCCTCCACCTCCAACATTCTTTACCTCTTTTCAACTCGTTAACTCTTCTTTCGTCCTTCTTTCCTCCCTCCCTTCTTCCCTAATTCTCTCTCTCTTTCTTTTCTATTAACATTTTTTCCCCTTTTTAACACTCAAATTGAAATTAGTCTTTTCCTCTTAGAACCTCCATGTAAATTGAATAAAATTTTTATTCTGTTAATCTGCCCAACAAACCCACACTACAGTTTTTAGATTAGAGGTTCAGATAAACTATCAAGAATAAGTTCATCAATACAGTCACTTTACCTTAATTCCTTCAGGTTTTATTTTTAAATTTGACCTCCTTATTTAAATTGTAGCCCATTATTCCCTTCTAGTACACTTTTCTTTCATAGTAAATATAAAAATTAGAAATAAAATTCCTTATCTTTGCTTATTATAGCGTTAGACTAAAACACCATGAACAAACTCAAAGCAGTTTTATTTCTTCACCTTTAAGTCTAGCAATAAATACTTGCTCAATCTGGGAATGAATGAGTGACTCAAGTGTTATAGAAGTAGAGCAGTAGAAATGGTTAGCTTTGCTTGGGGAACTCAAAAAAGGTTTGTCTGAAGAAGGTGAAAATTGTCATGTCTTGAGAGATGAGTATAAATTTGTCTGTTGAATGCATGAGACATTTATTTTCAGAAATGAATGTTCTCACAAAATTAACTTACAATGTACCCTTTCTCAGGAAGTTGATGGAGAATTTATTGCTCTAAAAGGAGAAAGTAAACTGGAAAAAGAGAAAAACATGGGATCCACGAGGTTCAATGTAAGTGAGAGGAAATGGAATCCCTTGAAAGATAGAAAAGGAAGATGCTATGGTGATAGTTGGGAAACAAGGCTAGAGAACAAACCATCCACATTGTGTAAAGATGACTGAGAGTTCCAAGAAGATAAACTGATATTTCATACTTCTACCAGGGAAAACAATTCTGATAGATATATAGAAATCCTGGTTAATTAAAAAGGGATGCTTATCAAATATGGATGTTATAGATTGAATCATATCCTGTGCAAAGACCTATTCCTGATCCTGTGGCTATAGACTCATTTGTAAAAAAGGTCTTTAAAGATGTTATTAGTAAAGGTGAGGCAAAATATACCAGGGTGGGTCTTAATCCATATGAATGAAGTCCTTATAGGCAGGAAATTTGGAAACAGTAGGAGACAGACAGGCAGAGAAACAGCCATGAAAGAGTCAGAGATTGACTGCCAGCAAGCCACCACCAGTATGCTTCAGACTTCAGAGGAAGCATGCTCAGACTGACACCTTGATTTTGGACTTCTAGCCTCCAAAAGTGTGTGATAATTCCTGTTGTGTAAGTCAACTAGTCTGTGGTATTTTGTTACAGTAGTACTGGTAAATTAAGACAATAGGCAAAATAAAAAGTTATAGAAAAAAATAGCTTCATGGTCAAGGCATGAGCAGCATTTATGTAGTCATAGTAATGCAAATACTAAATATTTATTTGACTGAAATTGTATTTTACTTCTGTTGGAAAGGTTAAAAAAGGGAAGTCTATCCTTTGGGAAGCATGAAAAGGAGCTAAATCCTCATGCTGCATTGTGGAAATTTGATAAATAAAGATTTGTAACTGGAAAATTATTAAGTAGCATTATAATTATGTATATATAGAGAGAGTTAAATGCTGAATGAAAAAAAATGAAATAGTTGGAAATGGTTGTCTCTATGGAAGATAATGGAGAGGGAGAGGGGCAGGTGATTGCTGCTTTTCATAATAAATGATGGACAAATATTTGGCTTAAAAATATATATTGAAAAGAATGAAATTAGGCAGAAGAGAGATTAAACAATGTAATTAAAATGAACAATTCAATCTTCAACCCTGGTTCCTCACTGTTGATTTAAAAAACCATACTTCAATGTAGGAGAGTGCAAAAAAGAAACTGTAGAAAGACTGAGGACTCTGTATTTAATTAATCTTTATAAAAGTAATCCTCTGTTAATGGATATAATCTCAGAAATATTTTTTAGAAGGTAATGATCTAACTGGAAAAACATGGTACCTGGGCCTTAATAAATTGCAGTCAGTGAACATCTTAATATAGCTTCTGGGGGGATTTGTCTTTGTCTCGTGTGGGTAAACTCAGAGACCACATTCTTAGTCCTTTCTGGTTTTGTAATAAATATGTGTTGTGGGTCATAGTCAAGTTTGTTGTAGAACAATGTGTTTTATTTTAACGAAACTCCTTTGGGGAAAAATGAGTCTTTCCCTGAGGAACTCTAAATTCATAGCTCTTGTGTTACAGAATTCATTTTTAATGAGAAAAAAGTCATCCAGCAGAGGTGACCTAGTAAATAAAGGTATAACCTACTCAGAAAACAGTGTCTGATGCTGGTACAGAAATGTCAGAACATAATAACACAGACCCAAGAATATAAGAACATAGACTCAGACTTTAATAACTGCCCCTAGATTCAGGTATAGAAAGTAACTTCCATTGAAAAAGTGAATAGGTGGTTTCAGGCATTTTGTGCTTTCCTTGTAGAGAAGACTTTCCTATGCAGGCATATGTCATTTATTGTGATTAATTTTTTTTTTAAGCTTTATTTAATTAATTTATTTCTTCACACCCACTCGTTGTTTGCACTTGCTTTGTGCTGTGCCTTTAGGAGGCACTGGGAACTAAACCTGGGACCTCTGATGTGGGAGGGAGGCACCTAATCACTTGAGCCACCTCTATTCCCTGCTTTATTGAGACTCTCATTATGTTTTTTCTTCTTGTGTTTCTTTTTGCATCATCTTGTTACATCAGCTTGCCATGTCTGCCCATCATGTCAGCTTGCTGTCTGGCTCGTTTTCTTTAGGAGGCACTGGGAACTTCTGCTCTCTGCTTTTTTGTGTCTCTCATTATGTTTTCCTTCTTGTGTATCTTGTCCTGTAATCTTGTTGTGTCAGCTAACCACACCTGCCCATCACACAAGCTCACTATCTTCTTTAGGAGGCACCAGGAACCAAACCACAGACCTACCACGTGGTAGGCAGGAGCTCAGTTACCTGAGCTCCATCCACTTCCATATTGTGATGAAATTTTATTGTGTTTTGCAGATAAGTGTTTTCACAAATGGAAGGTTTGTGCAAACTTGCATGCATCAAGTCTAAGGGCACCATTTTCTAACAGCATGGGTTTACTTTCTGTCTCTGTCACATTTGGTAATTCTCACAAAATTTCATACTTTTTTCTTATTACTGTATCTGTCATTGTGACATGTGATCAGTGACCTTTGATGTTACTATTGTAATTGTTTTGGGGTTTCAAGAACTGCACCCATGTAAGAGGGAGAATTTAATCAATAAATATTTTGTATTCTCTGACTGCTAAACCAACCAGCTGTTCTCCATTTCTCTCCCTCTACTCAGTGTTCTCTATTCCCTAAAATACAATTATAGCAGTTTGATATAATTACGAATTCCAAAAATAGAATTTGGATTATGTTTGTAATCTTATCTGTACCTGGGCGTGATTAAGTTATGATTAGGACTTTGATTGGGCCACATCATTAGGGTAAAAGACATGATAAAAGACATGGCAGGGAAGTGGATATGGCTCAGTGGATAAAGTGTTCACCTACCATATGAGAGGTCCAAGGTTCGATATCCAGGGCCTCTTGGTCCATGTGGTAAGCTGGCTCACATGGAATGCTGCCATGCATAAGGAGTGTCACCCTGCACAGGGGTGCCCCCATGCAAGGATTGGCCCCATGCAATAGAGTGCAGCCCTGTGCATGAAAAGCAGCCTACTCAGGAGTGGTGCCACATACATGGAGAGCAGATGCAGCAGGATGATGCAACAAAAAAGAGACACAGAGAAGAGACAATATGAGACACAGCTAACCAGGGAGCTGAGGTGGTGCAAGAGAGTAATTGCCTTTCTCCCACTCTGGAAGGCCCAGGATAGGTTCCCAGAGCTGGCTAATGAGAATACAACAGACGCAGAAGAACATACAGCGAATGGACATGGAGAGCAGACAACAGAGGGGAGGAAGGGGAGAAATAAGAAAAAAAAAGATAAAAAAAAAAAAGACATGACAAAGGATAGAGTTTTAGGGTTTTTGATGTTCGAGTTTGATGCTGAAACCTTAAGCTGGAGGCCTAGGAAATACGCTCACAGAGGAAAGAGAAGCAAGGCCCTGGATGGGAGAAACCCAGGAAGCCTGAACCCTCACAGACCTTAGCAGCCATCTTGCTCCAACAGGTGGGAAATAGACTTTGGTGAGGGAAGTAACTTATGCTTTATGTCCTGGTATCTGTAAGCTCCCACCCCAAATAAATAACCTTTATAAAAACCAGCCAATATCTGGTATTTTGTATCAGCACCCCTTTGGCTGAGTAATACAACAATAATATTGAAATTAGGCCAATTAAGTAACCCTACAATGGTTTCCAAGTGTTCAAGTGAAAGGAAGAGTCACACATCTCTCACTTTAAGTCAAAAGCTAGAAATGGGGAAGCAGTTGTGGCTCAAGTGTTTGGGTTCCTGTCTACCATATGGGAGGTCCTGGGTTTGATTCCTGGGGCCTCCTGATGATTCTAGTGAAGGCAAGCTGGCCAGACTGCAGAGAGCTGATGGCCTGCACCATGGAGAGCTGGTGCAACAAGATGACATAACATAGGGAGATGCAGAGGAGAGACACTGAAAGATGAAGAAGACCAGGGAGTTGAGGTGACTTAAGTGGCTAAGTGCCTCTTTCCCACATTGGAGTTCCCAGGATTAGTTCCCATTGCCTCCTAAAGAGAAGATGAGAAGAGAAGACAAGCAGACACAGAGGAACGCACAGTGAATGGACACAGAGAGCAGACAGTGAGTACAGGTGGCAAGGAGAGGAGAATAAATAAAATAAAATAAATCTAAAAGAAAAAAAAGAAATGATTAAGCTTAGTGAGGAAGGCATATAGAAAGCTGAGAGAGGCTGAAAGCTAGGCCTCTTTCACCAAAGAGTTAGCCAAGTTGTGAATGCAAAGGGAAAGTTCTTCAAGGAAATGAAAAAATGAATAAGAAAGTGAAACAGCCTTATTGCTGATATGGAGAATGTTATAGTGCTGTGGATAGAAGTTCAAACCAACCACAACATTCCTTTAAGCCGAAGTCTAATCCAGAAGAAGGCCTTAACTTTCTTCAATTCTATGAAGTTTGAGAGAGGTGAGGAAACTGCAGAGAAAAGTTTGAAGCTAGAAGAAGTTGGCTCATGGAGTTCAACAAAAGAAGCCAGAAGTTAAAAGTGCAAGGTGAATCAGCAAGTACTGATGTAGAAGCTGCAACTTATCCAGAAGATCTAGCTGAGATAATCGATGAAGGTGACTACACTAAACAACAGATTTTCAGTGTAGATAAAACAGGTTTGCATTGGAAGAAGATTCCATCTAGGACTTTCATAACTGGAGAGGATAAGTCAAAGCCTAGCTTCAAAGCTTCAAAGGATAGGTTGACTCATTTATTAGGGGCTAACACAGCTAGTGACTTTACATTGAATCCAGTGCTTACTTACCATTTTGGAAATCCTATGGCCCTTAAGAATCATGCTGAATCTACTCTATCTGTGTTCTATAAAAAGAACAGTAAAACTTGGATGACAGCACATCTGTTTAAAAGATGGTTTACTGAGTAATATTTTAAGTACACTGTTGAGACCTATTGCTCAAAAAAGTTGCCTTTCAAAATCTCACTGCTCATTGACAAGGTACTTGGTCACCCAAGAGCTCCAATGAAGGTGTACAATGAGATAAATGCCACTTTCATGTCTGCTAGCACAACATCCATTCTCCAGCCCATGGATCAAGCAGTAATTTTGATTTTCAAGTCTTATTATTTAGGAAATACATTTCATAAGGCTGTAGCTACCTCAGACAGCAATTCCTCTGATTGATCTGGGTTAAATAAATTCTTCTGGAAAGGACTCACCATACTAGATGTCATTAAGAATATTTGTGATTCATGGGATGAGGTCAAGATATCAACATTAACAGATGTTTGGAAGAAGTTGATTCCAATCATAATGGATGACTTTGTGGGGGTCAAGTAATCAGGGGAGGAATTAACTGCAGATCTCGTGGAACTAGTAAGAAAACTAGAATTAGAAGTGGAACTTGAAGATGTGACTGGATTGCTGCAAGATGTGAATGGACGAGGAGTTGCTTTTTATTGATGAGCAAAGAAAGTGGTTTCTTGAGATGGAAACTACTCCTGGTGAAGATGCTAGGAACATTCTTGACTTAGAATACTACATAAACTTAGTTAGTAAAGCAGTGACAAGATTTCAGAGGATGGACTCCAAATTTTGAAAAAAATTCTACTGTGGGCAAAATGCTATCTAATAGCATCACATGCTACAGAGAAATCTTTTGTAAAAGGAAGAGTCAATGCAAAAAAACTTTATTGCTGTCTTATTTTAATAAATTACTGCAGTCACCCTAACACTGCAGCAACCATCATCTTAATCAGCCAGCAGCCATCAACATTGAGGCAAGACCCTGCACCTGCAAAAAGATTATGACTCCCTGAAGGCCCTGGTGATTGTTACCATTTTTAGCAATAAATTACTTTTAAATTAATGTATGTAGATTGTTTTCCTAGGACAATATTATTATATATTTAATAGACTAATAAATAGTGTAAACATAACTTTTATTTGAACTGGGAAACAAAAAAAATGTGTGTGACTTGCTTTATTGCTGTGGTTTGGATCCAAACCCACGCTATAACCATGCCTGTAGTCTATTTATGTCTGTGGGGTTCTGGTGGGAGCTGAAATAAATTTGGAATAGAGAGATGAATCAAGATTGGTCTGGAAAGAATCTTGACTTGCTTCTGCACAGATGAGACACTGTCGGGTTCAAAATGGTTCTATTCTTTTGGTGCATCCAAGGAGGTTCCTAGTTGTTCCATCAAGAGCTCATGAGGGAATGGACTTGGCCCAGTGGTTAGGGCATCTGTCTACCACATGGGAGGTCTGCGGTTCAAACCTCAGGCTTCCTTGACCTGTGTGGAGCTGACCCATGCACAGCCCTGATGCATGCAAGGAGTGCCATGCCACGCAGAGGTGTCCCCCACGTAGGGGAGCCCCACGCGCAAGGATTGCGCCCCATAAGGAGAGCCACCCAGTGTGAAAGAAAGTGCAGCCTGCCCAAGAATGGTGCCGCACACATGGAGAGCTGACACAATAAGATGACGTAACAAAAAGAAACACAGATTCCCGGTGCCGCTGATAAGGATAGAAGGGGTCACAGAAGAACACACAGTGAATGGACACAGAGAGCAGACAATTGGAGGGAGTAAGGGGAGAGAAATTTAAAAAAAAAAATCTTAAAAAACAAAAAAAAACTCTTGAAACATGATTATTTGAGGACAGAACTTCTCTTTCCAGGCAGTCATGTCTATCTTTTTAGGGGGAAAGAGGGAGCCACAACAGAGTTATTCCAACTTTCCTGCAATATAGTACCCACCAGCTGGGTCCTCCCTTCTCCTTGCTCTCTTCCCAATTCTCTCCAGGAGAGAGAGTATATGCAACAAACAGATAAAAATTTTCTGAACATAAGTGTGGACACAAAAATGATTGGTATTTATTTTTTGAAACTTCAATGATGTTTTATTACCAAACTCACACAGGGTTGGCTCTTTAACCCAGTTAACAGCAAAACAATATCCCTAAGGAGATCAAGGATGGAGGTGCAGACCTTTATATGTTTACTTACAAAGAACCTTTTATACACCAGACTGGGAAGGATGAGCTGTCGGCATAATGTGGGTGCCACTTCTTATCCATAGCACAGACCTTTTTGTGAGCCTAAGGGTCCCAGAGTAAGAAGATAAGGCCATTCAAGTTCTAATTTAGCCAGGACATCCCTGTATCTGTAAATCTCTACCAACCTCTTTCCTTATGAGAATTGGCTTGATGTGCCCCAACAGCGAGGACAGCATTGGGTAGGAAAATAACTTGTTTGGCTCACCCAGATAAATCTCCATGACCATGAGGGACAAAACCATCTATGTCTGTAGACAGCTCTTTATAAAGGTCTTCCAAACAGGGTGGATGTGGAACAGGTCTTTGATCACCAAAGCAAAGCCCGTGAGCTTGATTGGGTCCATGACATGGATCCCTTCCCAGGGTGACAACCTTCACATCTCTTATGGCACACATCTGGGTTCATGTGAAGACTTGGTATGGCAGTGGATCCACAGTGTAATATTTTCTTTTTTCTGCAACAAATCCCATTAGCTTTATGAAATATGGTTACCCGGACTCTTTGCTGATTTGTCTCTTCCAAATTGCAAGTTGCAGCAGGGCTGTGTTCCTGTGGATCATGTTCAACTGCTCTGGGCTCAGCATGGAGAAGACAGCATCCCGGGGTCCTCTTGCCTGGCCAGGGCCTTCTTGGTAGTCCTGGTCACGGCATTCCCACTCTCTCAGCCACCCCTGCCACCACACCAGTCCCGGGGTGCTGCCTGGATGCCTCAGGGAGAAGGAGTGAAGGAGTAAAGGGTTGTCTGGCCGGTCATCCCTGATTTGAGAAAGGAATGAGCATGAGTCACCTGGGGACTGCAAGGGTCAGCAATTGACCAACAAGACTTTTTACTTTTTTAAAACTTTCTTCCAATTTGACCAAGATTATTCATTTAACAAGCACCTGCTGAAGAGAATTCCTTATCCAAGGAATAAGCCAGTCACAAAGGAAGTTGAAGTTAAAGCATTGGTTATCTAAAGTTGCAAGGAGAGATTAAAAATGCCCATTCAACTAATATTTATTGTGCTTCTACTCTGCATAAAGTACCATTGTAGGATATGAGGTTGAGTTGAATGTAGTTCCTGCCTTAAGGGCTGGTAAAGGAGGTAGAAGATTTACAATCTTAAATTACCTGGAGAGCTGTAAGGGACTGATGCCATCAGCAAATAAGGTAGTGTAGGAAAGACGTTTTCTTTTTCTTTTTTTTTTTAACATCCATCCATCCATCCATCCATCCATCCATCCATCCATCCATCCATCCCTCCCTCCCTCCCTCCCTCTCCCCTTCCCCCCCGACCCCAGTTGTGTGTTTTCTGTGTCTATCTGCTGTGTGGTCTTTTTTGTCTGCTTCTGTTGTCAGCAGCACAGAAATCTGTGTTTCTTTTTGTTGTGTCATCTTGTTGTGTCAGCTCTCCGTGTGTGTGGCACCATTCCTGGGAAGGCTGCACTTTCTGTCACACTGGGCGGCTCTCCTTATGGGGCGCACTCCTCGCGCGCGTCAGCACTGCGCATGGGCCAGCTCCACAGGGGTCAAGGAGGCCCGGGGTTTGAACTGTGGACCTCCCATATGGTAGACGGACGCCCTAACCACTGGGCCAAGTCCACCACCGGAAAGATGTTTTCTGATTGAGGGCATTGCAGGGCTGCTTTGTGGAAGAGGAAGCATTTAAGTTGGGATGTGAAGAAAAGAGATTTTTAAAAACTCATCTGATTCATTAAGAGCGAGATAGTCACCATCTCGCCTAGGAAGTCTTCTCTGATTCCTCTGGTGCTGCCCACCCAATCTACTACGACCTGAGGCTTTGAGATTCCTCCAACTCCTCACCTTGAGGACCTATTCACACTTCTTACTGTGAATAGGGAGGGCCCTATTCTGTGACCAAGTTGGGTGTGTGTTGCGAGAGTGTGTGTGATAACTTTAATAGTGCATTGCCTGGCATATAATTGCGACATTAACAAATAAATGAATGCATGCCAGCAGAGATGGTAGGAGGACAGGGCAATCCAGATGGGAGAAATGGCATGAACAGAGACACATAGGGAGAGAGAGGAGCTAGGTGCCCAATCTGAACACCAGCTTCTTTACAATTATCACCAGAAGCCAATACCACTTAAAGATATGTGATTAAGGATGCCATTTCAGCTGCAGGTAATAGAAGCCCAACTATAGTCATTTAAACAAAAAGAGCACTTTTTTTCTTTAACAAGGAATCTAGATATAAGCAGCCAAGGACTGGGTCATCAGGGCCCAGTGTCCATTCCTCTTTTTATTTCACCATCCTTAGTAAGTAATGTTATCCCTATGGTTGCATCAACTTTGCAATTCAATGTCATACCCGCATTCTAGGCAGGACAGAGAGAGAGAGCAACAAGGAGGAAGGATACATGCTTCTGTCAGGAAAGAAAACTTTCCCAGAAATCCCCAAAAGATTTCTGCCTATGTTGTCATTGATGATAACTATACACATGGTCTTTTCTAAGGTGAAAGGGAGGCTGGGAAACATTGATATTTTAGTGGAATGCTTTGCTGTTCATTAACATTACTGGGACTCTGTTGGTAAAGTATGTGTAAAATGAACGCTGGAGAGGACTAGCAGTGTCTGCTGTAAAGTGGAGAAAAGGCGGTGAAGGAATTTCATTATTGATTGCCTAATATACAGAGTCAGAGGAAATTATCACTTTCCTGCCCACCCTATTTTTGAAGGCCATTTACTAATGGTGTCTAAACCTACTGGCTTCACTTAACACAGAATCAAACCTTTCTGTAATTGTGTGGCTGTACCTCTGATACAAAAGTGATGATGGATGGATTAAAAACTTTATCTTCAGGGAATACTTTGAGGGTTGGCCCACTGGGGCTTCTTTTTTTCTCAACATCATGCATAATGGCATAGAGTCTTTGAGTTCCTTTTAAGGAGGTTACTTCTAAGCTCCCACATTCCTGACTAAGAAACCATGTACAAACTGGAGCAAAGGTCATAATTCCATGAATACTGTGTTTCTGCAATCCACAGCATGGGTCACTATGCAACCATGGACATTTTTTGACCACTACTAGGCTTCCAGTTTATTCAAGAATCATTAGTTAAGTCATTATCCTAACTTTCCAAAAAGATTTAAAAAATAACTGGTTTTTTAAATGTGTTTTTAGCTGGAGTAAAGATGGTTTCTCTGGCTTCTTGGTGTATGTTTAGTAGTTTTTCTAAATTAAGAAAAATTTGAGACTTCTAAGCACAAAGATCCTTGTTTATTACACTACAAATTATTTCATTATTGGATTCTGGTCAAATCCTATAATAAGAGAGTCCTGACAAATGTTAACGATAATAAGTCGGCATATTTCACTTCACAATGTGGATTTTTGCCCTTGGTTTCAACCATTCTTTAATTATATTTCCTGTGATTCTGTGCAATATTTGCAGCCCTTTGAATGCTCTTAAGGCAGAAATTTATTTGCATCTAGAATAGAGTAAAAGAAGTGTGCATTTTCATTTTCTTACAAGTGACACACTTCTTAAGATTGCTGCAGCATCACGAAAGCTCATCAAAGTGATTGTAAAACAAAGTGAAATAATGTTTTATACAGCATTCATGAAAATATTTAGCAATAATGCCATGCATAATTGCTCCCTTATTATATTTACTTAATATATGCTGTATGTTTTCTTATATGATACTGTTTAATATGTATTTTGGAATGAAAGAAATACTGGTTGCACTACTTCCCCAAATTGGAGCCTAAAGATTGGAAGCTGTATATCTATAACTGTCTGAGTAGTATATGAATTCAAATCCCATCTCTAATACATAAACTGTGTGGCCTCGGGCAAGTTTCTTAACCTCTCTGTGCCTCAGTTTTGTTGTTAAATGAGGGGGAGGGATGGATTAAAAAGTACTGATGTCATATGTTTTTATGAAGATAAATCTTAGAGCAGCACCTGGCATATTACAAATGCCATATAAATTTTTGCCATATAAATTTAGTCATTATTATTAAAAAGAGGCAAAAGGAGAAAGGAATACAGTTGCTTAAAAGAAATAATTGGCTCCCCTAAGTCCTAGCTATTAATTTACTAAAAACTATCTCCTCATACACC
The DNA here is from genome assembly GCF_030445035.2 of Dasypus novemcinctus. Classification (NCBI taxonomy): domain Eukaryota; kingdom Metazoa; phylum Chordata; class Mammalia; order Cingulata; family Dasypodidae; genus Dasypus; species Dasypus novemcinctus. The sequence goes on from NC_080676.1 coordinate 92,632,201, forward strand.
CTCAGACAAACATGCCATAAGGTTCCAATTTCTTCCTCAGGACTTTCCCATGCAGTTCTCTGAAGGTGAACTTGGGAAAATATACAGGGAAAAAGAGAAATTAACATGTTAGTCAAAATCCAACATTGAAGGAGCCCAAAATCTGATTCTTGCCTTTAAAGTTTAAGAAATAAGATTTAGACATCTGAATAATTTAGGAGTGTTTTCAGTTATTAATATCAGAATGCACACCTAACAATGGCTTAGGCAATACTGATCCTTTGTTTCCTTATATAATAAAAGTGTGGAGGTAGATGTCTCCCAATTAAGTGCAGAGGAATAACCAGATAATCAAGGTACCAGATGTTCTCTCTTTCTGCTCTGCTCTTCTTGGCATGCTGGCTTTGATTTGTTGCATTATGGTGACAATATGGCTCCTGCAGCTCTAAACATCATATTCTAAGCAGTAGTAAAGAGGACAAGTGGGGAGAAAAAAATGAGTTTCTTTCCTATTTGGAAGGAAAGAGTCCCCTGGAAACTTCTCAGTAAACATTGCTTTAAGTTTAATTTGCATAAAAAGAGAGACATGATGTGATAGTTTGAGTCTTGTGAAAATTATGCTCTTAAATAGGTCCAATCATGTGGGTGTGGGACCCTTTGATTGGATTGTGTTCAGTTGAAAGTCCCTTGATTGGATTGCTTCAGTGGGATGTAGCCTAGGGTTGGTCTTGTTCCTCTTACTGGAATCCTTTATAGACAGAAGAGAGGAGACCAGAGTCACAGAAATACCTACAAGTTGAGAAGGAAGGCCCTGGGATTCAGAAGCTGAAATCATCCAGAACACAGAAGCAGAGAGGAACCACTGAAGCCAGAATCTGAAACACTGAGGCCCAGATGAAAGGGGACTAGATGAGCAGATGCTACAGCCCAGGGAGAAAGCATCTCCTGATGATCTTGAACTGGACACTTTTGTGGCCTTGGGACTGTAACTTATAAGTTTATAAATCCCATTTTAGAAGCCAACCCATTTGGGTATATTATTGCCTTGGCAAACTTTAGCAAACTGGAACACATGGTAGACATTGCTAGATTCATGGGATGTGGGAAAAGTATATGGCACAGTGGAGTATGACCAGCACAATTAGTTTAGTCATGAGACATCATGGACAGAAATATCATCACCACAACACTGCACGTTGAGAATTATTACAGAGAAATCCCATTTAATACACAGGGAGATATCATTTAATATGGAAAGACTAACTAAATCTGGACTACATGGGATCTGCACAGCAAAGGGCCACAGGAATATTTTCCCTGAAATCATACACTGACAATCACCATTTGCTTCAAAAGTTATTAAGAGTCTTTGGCATAATTTCTGTGGACCACTGTTCAATTGTTGGCCTACTCTAAGGCTGCAGAGATATTTACTTATTTTTTTTAATGTTATTTTGCAAGAAGTTTTAAATTACAGAAAACTTACATAAAAAATGTAGGGGTGTATTAGTCAAAGGAGTGCTGATGCAAAATATCAGAAATCTGTTGGCTTTTATAAAAGGTATTTATTTGGGATAGAGCTTACAAGGCCATAAAGAGTAAGCTACCTCCCTCACCAAAGTCTGTTGCCATGTGTTGGAGCAAGATGGCTGCCGGTCTCTGCAAGTGTTCAGACTCCTCTTTCTCCTAAGGCTCCATGGTCCAGCTTCTTCTGAACTCAGCTGTCAGCTAGCATAAGGCTCATTTCTCTCCCCAGGGCTCATATCTTTCTGGGCTTTCTCAGAAAGATATGTGGGCTCTGGTCTCTTCAGCTGCAAACTATCAGGTAAATGACTCTGCTCTCTCCCTGGCATTCCAGCATCTAAAACTAAACTCTCTGTGTTCTCTTTCTCCATGTATTTACTTCCCTGTCTTTGATGGAGCATCAAAGGGGGGGAGGCAGGGACTCAAACTGAGTTGCCCTAATGACATGATCAAATAAAAACCCCAATCTTGATTTAATAAAGTAAAAGTGAAACCTCTGAATTTAGCACAATAGAATATGCTCAGAGACCAATTTACCAACACATTTCAATATCCATCTTTGTAATTCATAAACAATACCAGACTGCCACAAGGGGATTCCTGTATACTCTACCTCCTTGCCCTCTCACAGTTTTCCTTATTACTTTAGTGTAGTACATTTGTTATAATTTTTGAACAAATATTGAAGCATTGCTACTAACGATGGTCTATAGTTTACATTATGGTTTACACTTTGCACTGTACAATTTAATAAGTTTTGCAAAAATGTATATTGCCTACGTCCACCATTACAATATCATACAGAACAATTCCAATGCCTTAAAAATGCCTTATATTCCACCTCTTCTTTCACCCCCTGACCTCAGAACCCCTTCCATCTGCCCCATAAGATCTAAACCTCCTCTCATCACCATCCCAAAATCTTCAAGATTGAGGAGTGAACCAACATGAGGGAGGAATGCAACCATGAACCAAAGTAGACTTATTATTGTAGTAATGGAAGAATTGTAACACTGACATAAAGATAATGCAGTGATATTTAAATTGAACTTCATAAGTTAAAGGACTCCCACCAATCCCTGATTCCCGGTTAAAGTCTATCATTTTTTACCTCCACTAGATTTTTTGAAAACAGTCAGTTACCATAAAATCTGCATTTTAACATCTGTTGTGAAACTCTGCCCTGGTGTTTTGCAGCATCTCCAACACTATCAATTTGCCTGCTATTTACCAGCCATTAAGAATTTTAAACTGCTTAACAAAACATGAAATAATGCCAGAAAGAAAAATCATAACAGAGTAAGCAAATAAATTGGCTGGGAGCATAAGATATTGCTTACACTGTGCGCTGGTTGATGGCTCAGGAGAAAAATACATATTAATTTTACTGCTATGTGGAGTAATAAATACATTCTTCTCTAAAATATATATAAAAAAACTATTTTGGAGACAAATAGCCAATTACAAACCAGCACTTTATAGGACAAAACTAAAAGTAATATTGTGTCTAAAGGTCAGAGAGTTTGGTAATTGGGTCAAGGCCACTTTCCTAGCAATCAGTAGAGGCAGAAAACCCAAATCAGCCTTTGTTCTGCAATAGATGTGCTTTTCACTACACCACACTATCTCAAGGCCCTAACACTTGGCACTTGCAATTGTAGTCACTATTGATTATTTAAATACTGCTTCCTCCCTTTGGAATTGATTTTGGAACTCTCGAAACTCTGTCTTTATGGTAACTAAAAGATGTATTCTTTAACACCTGAGGATTGTACTTGTTAAAATAGTATGTTAATATACATGACTATCACACTGTGTGGTGGTTTGGAGTTGTACGTACCCCAGAAAAACATATTCTTATCCTTAATCCATTCCTGTGTATGTGAACCCACTGTAAATAGAACCTTTTGATAAGGCAGCTTCAGTTAAGATATGGCCCACCTCAATCACATGGGTCTTAATCCTTTTACTGGAGTCCCTTATAAGCAGAATGAAACTCAGACAGATAAAGAGAGAAAGCCATAGAAGGAGCAGCCAAAAGCTGAACATCAATGAAATCTGAAAAGAAGGGAGAGATCAGGAGATGTTGTCACGTGTCTTGCCATGTGGCAAGTTAAGGACAAGGGAGTGCCAGCAGCCATTCCCAAAACTCCTGTCTTCCAGGAGAAAGCATAGCCTTGATGATACCTTGATTTGGACTTCTGGTCTCAAAACTGTGACCTAATAAATTCCCATTGTTTAACCTTGAGAAGCCAAAGAAATGAAAACACTGTGGATATATTTTATTGCTATAGAATTAATTAAAGAGGTTGTCCAACTTAGTCCTGGAAGTAGGACGTGGCCTAGATTAAAAGACTACCTATTGTATTTTTGGCTACTTGAAGCCAAACTGTTAGTTATGTCTTTCAGTTGCAACAGGTACATTGAACGAGCATAACCTGGAGGATGTAATCATAAAGCCATTAATTGATCTTCAATTGTCCCTTAAATTTATTCATTGGAGCTATGCCTTTCCCGTCTCTGAGTGAAATTTTGGCTCTGCCAAAATATATCTGGCCACTATAAGTGGTAATAAAGCCCAGAAATGAAAATGCTTAATTACATTTATCAGTACAAATTCCAAACTTGGTTTAAAATCAAGGGGTATCCCCTTTCTAGCTAGAGTTTGTTGCAAGCAGGAAGTCTGAAGTTAGGAAGAAGTAAATGGTTGGCTTCTGTTACCTTTTTCCATCTACCCTTCCATTGCTCAGCTATCTCATAGAGATTTTTTTTACTCTTTTTAAAAAATTTAATAGCCTTTTTTAAAAAAGATCTATAGATCACAAAAAATATTACATTAAAAAATATAAGCTGTTCCTATATACTCCACACACCATCCCACCCCACTCCTCCCACGGGACCTGATACACAGGGAAAGAAGAGAAGTAAAAGATGAAGAAAAGTTTTTATGTGACTAACACTCTCAAAGGTGGGCCTTGAGGTTTCTAGAGTCAGCAAATATTTTATTTTTTTCAAAGCTTAAAAAATAACAGCTTTATTGATATATAATTCAATTACCATAGAATTCACTCTTTTAAAATGTACAATTCAATATTTTTAGTATGTTCACAGAGTTTGCGGAAGCATCATTACTATCTAATTCCAGAATATTTTATTCACCCCCAGGAGAGATTTGTACCAAATAGTAGCCATTAAGTCACGGGAGAACTTCATTCTTTTAATCTTCTTGCAAGTTATTCACTCCAGACTGAAATCTTCCAGTTGTCATGTCCTGTCTAAAAGCCTGGTTCTCCTACCACAGAATAGATTCACAGAATAGAAGAATCTCGTTGTTGCCCCATCTGGTTCTTTTCTTTCAAACTCTGATTGTTAAGGTTTCCTCTAGAGTTTTAAACCGTGTGTTTAATATGTTTCTATTGTCTTTCTAATTTATCTTTAATTTGATTTGATTTTTAAAAATTTGTTTTCTTTTTGAAGAGGTAGACATCAATATGTTCATTAGTTCATGTCCTCTCTGGTCTGCTGGATTTTTCTATGTCTCTGCTTTTGAGAATTTTTTGCATATTTGCCATTAAGTTCATGCTGTGCTTCAAACTCTGAATGTTTTGAGTAAAAACTTTTATCTTTGCCTGCCACAGCATCTTGCAGGTTTATAATGGTCTCTGGGTGGTTGTAAACCAAATGTTAGTACACATTAATTTAAAGTTATCCTTAAGTCCTCTGAGTCATGGTTCTTGGTCTTCTTCTGTTCCTTGAAACTGAAATCCAGTGGGTATTTAATGATCATGCAGTAATTGCAAGCAATAAAATCATTCACAGGAAATAAGCAGAAATGAACAGAAAGTGAGGTATTTTCTGTGCAATGGACTCATCAGTTAATTCAAAGCTTCTAGGAAGGGATCCCATTCTCATTCCTCTGCCAAGGAGCTCCTGAGAGGCTTCTCAGAAGCATTCAACCTCATAGGAGCCTGACACAGGCGATGTTTCCTTGTCTCCTTGTCCACACAGCCTTGTTCTTCTTTCTTTTTTCACTCCTGTACTTCTCCATCTCCAACTCCTCTTCTTCCCCTGGATCCTAGTTTCTTTTCCTTTTTCTGTCTCTGGGTATGTCATGATCAATTTCTTCTGGTCATTATCAATTTTTATCATCAAACAGGCTTGAATTACATTTTCAGCTGCTCACTTATCTTCTTTACTTTGAAGCTTTCAGCAACCCTACCCTGCCATGCTCCATGACAAAGGGGTACACATTTCAATCATGAACTCATTGTTATATTTTTAATTCAAATTGAATTATGCATGCTTTCCCTTACCTAACACTTTTGATTTTATAGTTGTGTCTCTTTTCTCTCACATTTAAATCTTAGTTTCTAATTATATTAACATGTATTATTATTTACTATTATCCTACAGTATATAAAAATTATATAAAATTGTGATGTAATAGTCATACTAAAACAAGACTATTGAGTGAAGTTTAAGATTTATTTGTAGTTCTTTTTGTCCTTACTTCGTATCTCCTTGAAATGTAAAGGCAGCTTTTTTTCTCTCAAAATGACATGCAATAATTATTTTCTCTTTGTGGTTGTGAGTTAGGCTACATGTCAACTCTGCCAGGTAATGGTACCCAGTTGTGTGCTCAAGCAGACATGAAGCAGACATGATTCATGAACTTTAATCAGTGAGTTGATTACATAGATGGTTGATTACATCTACAATCACTGGAGGAGATTGCCTTCAGCAATGAGTGACAAGTCATCCAATCATTTGTGGGCCTTAAGAGGGGAAGTGATTTCAGCATTCAGAGAGAGAATTGCCATCTCTACTTCAGACAGACAGCATCTCCTGGGAACTCATCAAGGACCTTCATCGGAGACCTTGGTTTGCAGCCTGCCCTGTTCAGTTTGGACTTGTTCATCCCATGGTTGCATGAAATAATTTTATAAAATCTCATCCTATTTACAGATATCTCTTATTGGTTCTGTTTCCCTAGAAAACCTTGACTAATACAGTAATTATTTGACCAATTTGACATAGTTAGTTTCATTCATTTTATTTTCTTTTAAAGATTTATTATATATTTTTTATGTATCTCTTCCACTCCCTCATTGTTTGTGCTTGCTGTGTCTGTTCTTTTATTTCTTTAGGAGGCACTGGGAACCGAACCCAGGACCTCTGATGTGGGAATGAGGTGCCTAATTGCTTAAGCCACCTTCTTTTGTCTGCTTTTTTGTGTCTTTCATTATCCCTCTCCTTTTGTGTCTCTTGTGTCATCTTGTCTCATCAGCTCACCACACCTGCCCATTGCACGAACTTGCCATCTTGATCGTCCTCTTTAGGAAGCACAGGGAGGCTGTGCTCCATGCTTTGTTGTGTTTCTCATTATGTTTTTCTTCTTGTGTCTCTTGTTGCATCTTGTTGTGTCAGCTTGCTGTGCCTACCTGTTGCACCAGCTCGCTGTCTTCTTTAGGAGACACCAGGAACCAAACATGAACCTCCCATGTGGTAGGCAGGAGCCCAATTGCTTGATCCACATTCACATCCCCTACTTTGTTTTCAGTAAGGGTTTTTTTAAAAAAAAAGATTTATTTATTTATTTATTTCCCTCCTCTTCCCCCGCTCCTCCCAGTTGTCTGCTCTCTGTTTCCATTTGCTGCATGTTCTTCTTTTGTCCGTTTCCGTTGTTGTCAGTGGCATGGGAATCTGTGTCTCTTTTTGTTGCGTCATCTTGCTGTGTCAGATCTCTCTGTGTGTGGTGCCATTCCTGGGCAGGCTGCACTTTCTTTTGTGCTGGGTGGCTCTCCTTACAGGGTGCACTCCTTGTGCGTGGGGCTCCCCTACAGAGGGGACACCCCTGCGTGGCAGGGCACTCCTTGCGCGCATCAGCACTGCGCATGGGCCAGCTCTACACAGGTCAAGGAGGCCCGGGGTTTGAACCGCAGACCTCCCATGTGGTAGATGGATGCCCTAACCACTGGGCCAAGTCCACTTCCCAGGGGTTTGTTTTTTAACTAAGGTTGGTATGGGAATATATAATTTTTTTTTACATAATACAAATTTAGAACTGTATTAAAAGATATCATTAGAGATATCATTATCATTAGGGAAATCTTGTTTCCACCCTTTCTTCCTATATGCTGCTCATCTTCATTTTATTTTGGTTCATCCTCCTAGCATTTTCTTTTATTGCTCTTCAAATAAGGTAAATAATATATATTCTTATGTCCTTTCCATTCTTACACCACAGACATTATACTACATGCACTGCACTACTTTAACAGAAATGTGAAGCTTTGCCTTTTTATTATTATTAAATTTTAGTTTGGAAAGTTTTAAAAATGTACAGAATAGGAATGGTTTCATGAACCTCAGTATACTTTTTTTTAAAAAGATTTATGCATTTATTTTTTATTTCTTTTCCCAGCCCCCCACTCCCCAAGTTGTCTGCTTTCTGTGTCAATTAACTGTGTGTTCTTCTATGTCTGCTTCTATTCTTATCAGCGGTACCAGGAATCTGTGTCACTTTCTGTTGCATCATCTTGCTGCGTCAACTCTCCATGTGTGCAGCACCACTCCCTGGGCAGACTGCACTTTTTATTTTTCCACATGGGGCAATTTTCCTTACAGGGTGCACTCCTTTTGTGTGGGGCTCCCCTACACGGGGGACACCCCTGAGTGGCATGGCACTCCTTGTGCGCATCAGCACTGTGCATGGGCCAGCTCACCACATGGGTCAGGAGGCCCTGGGTTTGAACCCTGGACCTCCCATGTGGTAGGCAGACACTCTATCAGTTGAGCCAAATCTGCTTCCCATCAGTATACTTTTCACTCAGTTTCAACCATTATCAATTAATATCCAATCCTGTTTCCTCTGTCTTCCCATCTGCTTCAGTCTCATATTCTTTCACAGTAAATTCTATACATATCATTTTACCTATAAATTTTTTAGAATGTTTCTGTAAAAGATAAGGACTCCAGGAGACAACCAGCAAGATGGCAGCAGAGTAAGGAACTTCTAGAGTCAGCTCGGACTGCAGGGCAGTTGGTAATCACCCAGAGCTATCTAAAGACCTGTATGAAGGGAAGCAGATTTGGCCCAATGGATAGGGCATCCACCTACCACATGGGAGGCCCAAGGTTCAAACCCAAGGCCTGTATTTTCCTATACAGGATCATCCTACTAGTAGGTGATCATCCTACTCTGGTGGCACAAGCTACCTCAGGAGAAATTCTGTGACTGGAAGTAGAATCTCCATTTCCCAAAAACAAGGGAGGAAACGCCAGTTTGGTCACCAATTTCAGCTGCTGATTAGTAAATTTGGCTGGCTAAAATATTACTGTAAGAACATCTAAAGTTTGAACTTGTCCAGGCTGGAAAGAGGCTCGTAGCCACCATTTTAACTCTACTCACAGCATGAGGGGAAGCTGGGCTTACTGAAAATCACAGTGATGATTGGGACTGGTTTCTTTCACCCATATCAGCCTGCAGCTCTATCCTGTGCTTCGACCCCACCACTGGCAGGGAAGAAGCTAGCAGGCCCTGCACCAGCCTTTCTGGGTAACTGCAGATACATTTGGCTGGCACAGACTGACTACTCAGACATCTACTAGGGCAACTGTTGTCATTTTGGACCCAAACAACATAGATTACTGCCCACAGTTGAATTTATTAAATCTCCTTAATAAATTCAATGTGATGGCTAAAGAGATTAATGATATTAAGAAGACATTGGATGAGTGCAAAGAATTTGAAAGCATACATAGCATATCTTATGAGAATTAAAGGTGCAACAAATGAAATTAAAAACACATTGGGGGAAGCGGATTTGGCCCAATGGATAGGGCATCTGCCTACCACATGGGACATCTGCAGTTCAAACTCCAGGCCTCCTTGACCTATGTGGAACTGGCCCATGTTCAGTGCTGATGGACACAAGGAGTGACCTGCCATGCAGGGGTGTCCCCCATGTAGGGGAGCCCCATGCACAAGGAGTGCACCCTGTAAGGAGAACTGCCCAGTGTGAAAGAAAGTGCAGCCTGCCCAAGAATGTTGCCGCACACACGGAGAGCTGACACAGCAAAATGATGCAACAAAAAGAAATACAGATTCCTGGTGCTGCTGATAAGGATCGAAGTGGTCACAGAAGAACACACAGTGAATGGACCTAGAGAGCAGACAACTGGGGGGAGGGGGCAGGGAAGGGGAGAGAAATAAATAAAATATAAATCTTTAAAACAAAAAAAAACACATTGGAATCATATAAAAGCAGATTTGAGGAGGCGGAAGAAAGGATTTGTGAGCATAAAGAAATGGTCCCTAGAAGGAAACATACAAAAGAACAGATGAAAAAAAGAATGGAAAAAATTGAACAAGTTTTCAGGGAACTTAAAGACAGCAAAAGAGGTGCAAACATACATGTCATGGGTGTCCCAGAAGGAGAAGAGAAGGGAAAAGGGGCAGAAGGAATATTTGAAGAAATAATGGTAGGAAATTTCTCAATCCTATTGAAGGACATAGATATCCATGTTCAAGAAGCACAACATGCTCCCATCAGAAAAAATCTGAATAGACCAACTCTGAGACACATACTAATCAGGATATCAAATGCCAAAGACAAAGAGAGAATTCTGAGAGCAGCAAGAGAAAAACAATGCATAACATATCTGGGATACCCAAAAAGATTAAATGCTGATTTCTCATCGGAAACCATGGATGCAAGAAGACAGTGGTATGATAAACTTAAGATACTGTAAGAGAAAAATTTCTAACCAAGAATCTTATATCAAGTGAGATTGTCTTTCAAAAATGAGGGGAAGTTTAGAATATTCACAGATAAACAGAAACTGAGAAAGTTTGTAGCCAAGAGACCAGCTTTGCAGGAAATACTAAAGGGTGTGCTACAGCCTGAAAAGAAAAGACAGGAGAGAGAGGTCTGAAAGAGAGTCTAGAAATGAAGATTATATCAATAAAAGTAACTAAAAGTGTCAAAAGAGTGGTGAAATAAAATATGACAGATAAAACCCAAATATTTAGAAATAAAATTAACCAACCATGTAAAAAAGTACTTGTACTCAGAAAACTACAACTCATTGTTAAAAGAAATTTAAAAATACCTAAATAATTGGAAGCACCTTCCCTGCTCACAGATAGCAAGACTAAATATCATTAAAGTGTCAATTCTATTCAAATTGACATATAGATTTAATGCAATCCTGAAAAAAATTCCATGAGCATTTAAAAAATAAATGGAAAACATGATTATTAAATTTATTTGGAAAGATAGGGAGTCCTGAATAGCCAGAAACATCTTTAAAAGGAAAAGCAAAGTTAAAGGACTCATTTCTGGACTTTAAGTCATATTACCTAGGTACAGTAGTCAAAACAGTGTAGTACTGGCAAACAGACGGTCACATAGACATAGACCAATGGAACTGAATTCATAGTTCAGAAACAGACCCCCACATCTATGGTCAAGTGATTTTTGAAAAGCCTGTCAAACTCACCTAGCTGGGATAGAACAGTCCATTCAGCAAATGGTGCTGAGAAAACTGTATATCCAAAGCTAAAAGAAGCTAAGAGGATCCCTATCTCACACCTCATTAAAAAAAAAAAAACCTAACTAAAAATGGATCAAAAACCTAAATATAAAAGCAGGAACCATAAAGCTTCTAGAAGAAAATGTAGGAAAAGATCTTCAAGACCTAGTGGTGGGTAGTGGATTCTTAAAGGTGATAAGAGGAGGACTAAGATGGACTATTGATGTTTAATGTATGCAGAAGTTTTAATTAATTTTACTGCAAAAGTGTGGAATGTATAGAGTGGATGGTAACACATTATAGAGAATAACAGCTAGTTTATAAATGGGAATGTGGCTGAAAAGGTAGTCTAGGGATGTAAATGCCAATTGACAGAAAGCTAGAGAATAATCTAGGGACTGAATAATACAGTAAACGCAGAGGTGGATGAGAATTGTGGTTAATGGTATAGATGCAAGAGTGTTCTTTCTTAGCTAGCGCAAACATACGTCACTACTGCAGGGTGGTGAGAATGTGGAGAAGCATGGGAAAAATACAACTGGAGAGACCTATGGATTGTGGTTAGCAGTAATAATGTAATATGCTTGCCTTTATGCCTAGAATATACTGTGTTGATAATGGGGCCATGTGGAGAATGTGTGCCAAATGTACATTATGGACATGGTAACAATCAGATGATATTATTTTGTCTGTAACAAATGTTCCACCACAGTGTGGTGTGTTGATAGATGGGTATTGTTTGGGAATTCTGCATATATGCATGATTGTTTTATAAATTTACAACTTCTGTCATAAAAATATATATATTTAAAAATAATAATAGGGTGGGTTGGGGAAAATATACACCAAATGTAAGATAAGGACTATAATTAGTAGCAAGATTTTGACAACATTCTTTCATAATTTGTAACAAAAGTCTCACAACAATGGTGTTGGTGGAGGGTTGATGTATGGGACCCGTATAATGTTATGCATGTTATTATACACTTATAGATTGTTTATGAATGTTCATATATAAATTATACAAATGAAATAATAATAATAGGGTGGGTTGGGGGAAAATACTTTGGTTGGTAGTAATATTTTGACAGTGCTCTTTAATCATTAGTTTAAAATGTTTTAGAGCAATGCAAGGTATTGGTGGTAGGCTGAGTTATGAGAGTCCTGTATGATGTTATGTATATTTGTTTTGTAAGTTCATAACTCTTATTATAACTTATTGTTTATGTATGTTTATGTGTGAGTGATATACTTTAATACATTTAAAAATTTTTTTAAAAGTACAGTATGTGGAGCAGATGTGGCTCAAGCAATTGGGCACGAGCCTCCCACATGGGAGGTCCAAGGTTCAGTTTCTGATGCCTCCTAAAGAAGATGAAAAGATGCCACAAGGAGAAGATGCCACATGAGCAGACACTACAATGAGCAAGAGACTGCAATGATCAGATGCCAGAACCAGCAGATGACACAACCAGCAGGAAGCAGAAGTCTCTCAGGCAGTTGGGCACTCACCTCCCACATGGGAGGTCCCGGGTTCAGCTCCCAGTGCATCCTAAAGAAAATGAGCAGCAGACAATGGAGCCATCTTGGGGGTGGGGGATGGGAATTTTAAAAGTATTTAAAAAGGTACAGTATGCAACAAAAAAGAAATAGGAAATGATGACCCATTGAAAGGAATAGGATAAGAATCCAAAAACCATCAATGAAAAAGACCAGACATTGGACAGATCAGACTAACTTTAATTAAAGGATCCATAATATGCTAACAGAGATAAAGTAAAACACAGATAAAAAACTAAAGGAATCCAGAAAACAATGAATAAACGATATGAGAATCTCAATATTTAAGGGAGAGATATTTTTTAAAAAAGGAATCAAGCAGAAATATTGGAGTTGAAGATCAAAATAACTGAAATGAAAATTTCCAGGAGGGTTTCTATAGTAGATTGTAGCTACTGTAAAAAAAAAAATCAGAAAAATATATACAGAAAGATAAGAGAAGCAACTCAAAATGGTACACTATAAAAATCAAATAAATATGAAAGTAAATACTAATGGAAGAATTAAGGAATAAAAATGGTTTAAGACTTAGACTAAATGACAAAATAGAAAAATAAAGTCCTATATTATCAGTAGTTACTTTAAAAAATTTATTGAAGTATATCACTCACACATAAATATACATTAAACAATAAGTGTATAATAGTAGTCGTGAACTTACAAAGCAAACATATATAACATCATATGGGACTCTCATAACTCACCCTACCACCAATTACTTGCATTGTTGTTAAACCTTTTTAACTAATGATTAAAGAGCATCGTCAATATATTACTACTAAGCAAAGTATTTTTACCCCAACCAATCCTATTATTATTATCTTTATATAATTTATATATGAACATACATAAACAATTAAGTATATAGTAAAAGTTGTGAACATGCAAAGTAAACATGCATAACATCATATAGGGGTCCCATACATCAACCTTCCACCAACACCTTGCATTGTCATGAGACATTTGTTACAAATTATGAAAGAATATTGTCAAAACCTTACTACTAATCATAGTCCTTATCTTATGTTTGGTGTGTTTTTCCCCCAACCCACCCTATTATTGTTTTTTAAATATATTTTTTATGACAGAACTTGTAAACTTATAAAACAATCATGCACATGTGCAGAATTCCCAAACAACACCCCTTCATCAACACTCCACAATGTGCTCTATCATTTGCTATAGATAAAATAATATCATCTGATTGTTACCATGTCCATAGTGTACATTTGGCTCACATTTTCCATACTATCTCAGTATCAACACAGTACATCTTTTGCATAGATGCAAGAATATTATATTACTACTACTAACCACAGTCCATAGGTCATTCCAGCTATATCTTTCCCATGCTTCTCCACATTCTCACCACCCTGCAGTAGTGATATACATTTACTAACTGTGTGTTACCATCCACTCTATACATTTCCACATTTTTACAGTAAAGCTAATTAAAACTTCTCCCTGATGGTCTACTGGTTAGGATTTGGTGCACACACCACCATGGCCCGGGTTTGATTCCCAGTCAGGGAAGCCCTACTCCACAGAATGGAGGAATTGATTTTGGATTAGAGTGGACTTACCGATATTCTACTCTGAAACTACTGTGATTATTAATGGAAGTAAATGTAGCATTGATGTGGAGAATGTGGCCACAGTAGCTGCTGAGGGTAGGGAGTGGGAAGAAGAGATATGATGTGGGGGCATTTTCAGGACTTGGAGTTGTCCTTGGTGGTACTGCAGAGACAGTTACTGGACATTGTATGTCCTCCCATGGCCCACTGGGGGAGAGTATAAACTATAATATGGACCATTGACCATGTGGTGCAGCAGTGCTCAGAGATGTATTCACCAAGTACAATGAATGGCTCATGATGATGGAGGAGGTTATGGGAGGAGTGGGGTGAGAGGGGTGGGGGGTATATGCAGAACTCATATTGAAAAAAAAAAAAAGACGAAAAGCAAAACAAAGAACAACAACAAAAAAAACCTTCTACATACATTAAACATCAGTAGTCTACTCAGTCCTCCTCTTATCTCCTTTAAGAATCCACCACCTACCACCAGGCCTTGGAGATATTTTCCAATAATTTCTTCTAGAAGTTTTATGGTATTTGCTTTTATTTCTAGTTTTTTAATCCGTTTTGAGTTAATTTTTGGATAAGATGTGATATAGGGGTCCTCTTTCCTTCTTTCACCCATGGATATCTAATTATTTCAGCACCATTTGTTGAATGGATTGTTCTGCCAGAGCTGTGTGACTTTGACAGGCTAATCAAAAATCACTTGACCCTACCTGTGAGGGTCTGTTTCTGAACCATAAATTAGGTTCCATTGGTCTGTTGTGTCTGTCTTCGGGCCAGTGCCCTGCTGTTTTTACAACTATAGGTAGGTATTATGATTTAAAGTCTGGAGATGAGGGTTCACTTTTCCTTTTTATGATGTTTCTGGCTTTTCAGGACTCCTTACCCTTCCAAATAAATTTAATGATCATGTTTTCAATTTTTTCTTTAATGCTAGTGGAATTTTTATTGGGATTGCATTAAATCTGTATATCAATTTGAGTAGAATTGACATCTTACTTATATTTAGTCTTCCAATCCATGAGCATGGAATGTTCTTCTAGATATTAGGACTTTTTTGATTTGTTTTAACGTTGAGTTGCAGTTTTCTGAATACAAGTGCTTTACATCATTGGTTAAGTTTATTCCTGACTATCTGAGTTTTATCTTTCATATTTTATTTTCACCATTGTTTTGACACTTTCAGTTACTTTTATTGATATAATCTTCATTTCTAGACTCTCTTCTAAGCCCCTCTCTACTATCTTTTCTTTTCAGGATCTAGCACATCCTTTAGTATTTCCTGAAATTCTGGTCTTTTGCTTAGAAATTCTCTCAGTTTCTGTTTATCTGTGAATATTCTAATTTTGCCCTCATTTTTGAAAGACAGCCTTGTGGGATATAAGATTTTTGAATGGAAGTTTTTCTCTTGTAGTATCTTAAATATATCAGACCACTGTCTTCTTGCCTCCATGGTTTCTGGTGAGAAATCAGCATTTAATCTTATTGGATATCCCTTATATGTTATGCATTGCTTTTCTCTTGCTACTTTCAAAATTCTCTCTTTGTCTTTGGCATTTGACATTCTGATGAGTATGTGTCGTGGAGTTGGTCTATTTGGATTTTTTTAGATGGGAGTATGTTGTGCTTCTTGAACACAGATATCTATGTCCTTCAATAGTGTTGGGAAATTTTCTAACATTATTTCTTCAAATATTCTTTCTGCTCCTTTTCCCTTCTTTTCTTCTTCTGGAACATCCCTGACATGTATGTTTGCATGTCTTTTGTAGTCATTCTGCTTCCTGAGATCTTGTTAAATTTTTTCCATTCTTTTCTTCATATGTTCTTTTGTATATTCACTTTCAGAGGCCATTTCTTCAAGTTCATTAATCCTTTCTTCTGCCTCCTCAAATCTGCTATTATATGACTCCATTGTTTTTTAAATTTCATTGATTGCACCTTTCATTCCCATAAGATCTGCTATTTTTCTATGTGTGCTTTCAAATTCTTCTTTGTGCTCATCCAGTGTCTTCTTTTTTTAAAATTAAATTAAATTTAATTTTTTAAAGATTTATTTATTTCTCTCCCCTCCCCCCACCCCGGTTGTCTGTTCTCTGTGTCTATTTGCTGCATGTTCTTTTTTGTCAGCTTCTGTTGTTGTCAGTGGCATGGGAATCTGTGTCTCTTTTTAGTTGCATCATCTTACTGCATCAGATCTCCGTGTGTGCAGCACCATTCCTGGGTAGGCTGCACTTTCTTTTGCACTGGGCGGATCTCCTTATGGGGCGCACTCCTTGCACGTGGGGCTCCCCTACACGGGGGACAACTCTGTGTGGCACGGCACTCCTTGCATGCATCAGCACTGTGCATGGGCCAGCTCCACACGGGTCAAGGAGGCCCGGGGTTTGAACCACGCACCTCCCATGTAGTAGACGGACTGGGCCAAGTCCACTTCCCTATCCGGTGTCTTCTTAATATCCTTAATCTCTTTAGCCATCTCATTGAATTTATTAAGGAGATTTGTTTGAACATCTATGATTAGTTGTCTCAACTCCTTTACATCATCTGGAGGCTTATCTTGTTCCTTTAACTGGGCCATAGCTTCTTGTTTCTTGGTGTGGATTTTAATTTTTTGTTGGTGTCTTTGCACCTGACTTACTAGAGTATTTATTCTGGGTGCCGTTTTTCTCTTTAGTTTAGGGCTTCCTATCCTTTTCCCTTGCTGATTGTGCAGTAGGAGCCAAGCATGTAGTTGGTGCTGTAAGCTGTGGAGGCTCAAGCTGCCCTCATTGCACCAGGGACCAATGAAGCTTCTTCCAACTTTCTCCTTTGCCAGGGATAGGGACAGACTCACAGCTGTGTGAAATAATCCAAATGCAGGCCTAGACTGTAGTTGTCCAGAGAGACTGATGAAGCTTTACATCCCTTTCTCCCCTGCCTGCGGCAGGGATGGAGCTGCAGTTATGTGCAGCAATGTATGCAGTGCTATTCCAAGATGACTGCAGGTGCCCTGGTTTTCAGTGTACGTCAGCCAAAGTTACCTGTATACGCTGGTGCAGGGCTCCTCAGCCTCCTCCTTTTCAGAGGCAGGACTGAATCCTAGGCTGGAGCATGCAGGCTGATCTGCATGAAAGAAACTGGTTCCTGCTGACACTGAGAGTTGCAGTCAGCCCAGCTTCCCTTCAGGCTGGGGGTGGAGTCAGAATGGCTGCTACTGGCCTCTTCCTGGCTTGGGTTGGTTCTCACCCCAGTTGTTCCCAGGGTTCTATCTTAGCCAACCAAGTCTACCAATCAGCAGCCAGTTATCTCCTTCTTCCCTGTTTCTGGGATATGGAGCTTCCAATTCCAGCCACAGAATAGCTCCTGGGGTGGCTCCTGCCACCAGAGTAGGATAGTCACCAGCCTCCGTGACTTGGCCAGTAATTTCCTGGAGAGGGTGGCACAGGTCCATGCAGCTTCCTCCCTGCTGGAGGTGGTGCTGGGCCCTAGGCTAGAGCTGCAATATGATCTGGATGGAAAGAAGCTGGTCCTCACCAGCACTGGGATTTTCAGTCCGCCCCACTTCCCCTTGTGCCAGGCACGGAGTTAAAATGGTGGTTCCCAGGCTCTTTCTGACTTTGACAGGCTCAAACGTTAGCTGTTTTCAGGATTATACTGTAGCCCACTGAATTTACTCCTCAGTAGCTGAAATTGGTGTCCAACTGTCTCTTCCTCCCCCGTTTTTGGGGAAGTGGAGATTGCAATTCCAGCCACGGAACAGCTCCTGAGGTGGCTTGTGCCTCCAGTGGAGGATGGGCACTGGCCTCCAAGGTGTAGAATGCCCTATTGACGAGTATTCTCTGCAGATGGGCTGTCTCCTCCTTCTATTCCTTCAGGATGTTGTAGGATGCTCTTGTGGTCTCCTGGAGCCCCCAAACAGGTGCTTCAGCTAGCTCCAGAGAGCTCTGGGTGTTTGCTAACTGCCCTGTAGCAGGAGCTGACTCTAGGAGCTCCTTACTCTGCCACCATCTTGCTGGCTTTCTTCAGTAGTTACTTTTTTTAAAAACAAGTTAATTTTATTGATATATACTAATAATGCATAACTCCATCCAAAGTGTACAATCAATTGTATTTGGTATAATCACACAGTTGTGCATTTATCATGTCAATCATCTTTAGAGCACTTTCATTATTCCAGTAATAATAATAATAATAAACAAAAACCAACCAACCAAACTCACCCCATCTCAATCTCTCTATGCCTCTCCTGCCTTACACAGCTGCTCTTCTGTTTCCTTCTCTTTAGTATATTTGTATTCACATTTTGTAAAAACAGTCATACATATGCAATATCACCCATATTCATATTTTATATGAGGTTTCACTATTTTATACAGCCCCATGTTAATTTTTTAAATCTTTCCTTCTAATAATATACATTTCCTAGACTTTCCCTTTCAACCACTGTCATATCCATACAGTAGCTCTGCTAATCACAAACACCATGATATGCTCTCACCATTTCCATTCACTTCCAAAAATTTACAAACAATCTTTTAATAAATTCTGCACAGATTAACACTCAGCTTTCCATTCTGTCAATGTATTAAACTTTGTAGTCAAAAGGCAAAAATTGGCAGAATGGAAAAAAAAAAACATGACCCAACTATATGCTGTTAATAGGAGATGCACTTTATTTATTTATTTTTTTAAAGATTTATTTAGTTATTTGCCCTCCCTCCCTCCATTGTCTGCTCTCTATGTGAATTTGCTGTGTATTCTTCTGTGTCTCCTTGTATTCTCATTAAGTGGCTCAGGGAACTGATCCTGGGACCTTCTGGAGTGGGAGAAATGTGCTTGTGCTGCCTCAGCTCCCTGATCTGCTGTGTCTCTTATTATTTGTCCTCTGTGTCTTTTTTTGTTGCATCATCTTGCTGCACCAGCTCTCTGCATGGATCAGCACTCCTGCACAAAGCAGCACTCCTGCATGGGCAGTACTCTGTGCAGGCTAGCACTCCATGCAGGCCAGCACTCCATGTGGGCCAGCTTGCCTTCACCAGGAGGCCTTGGACATAGAACCCTGGACCTCCTGTATGGTAGATGGGAGCCCAGTTGCTTGAGCCACATCTGCTTCCCAGGAGATGCACTTTAAATTCAAAGGCACAGTAGGTTAAAAGTGAAAGGATGGAAAAATATACCATACAAATCATAGCCAAAAGAGAATTGTGGTAGCTACACTAAGAGCAGGTAAAATAGGCTTTAAGTAAAAAACTGTTATGGGGAATCAAAGAAGAAGACGTAACAGTTCCTAATATACATATGCACCTAATGCTAGAGACTCAAAATCTATGAAGCAAATATGACAGATTTGAAGGGAAAAAGAGTCAGGTCGACATTAAGTAGGAAACTTCAGTACAACAGTTTCAATAATGGATAGACCATCTAGACAGAAGATCAATAAGAAAATTAGAATTATACTGTAGACCAACTAGACCTAACAGACATATATAGAACCTTTCACCCAACAGTAGCAGAATAAACTTCTCTAGTGCACATGGCTCATCCTCTGGGATAGACCATGTTATGTCACAAAACAAGACTTTATAAATTTTAAAATATTGAAATCATATAATGACTCTTCTCCTACCACAACAAAATGAAGTCAGAAATCAGTATCAGAGTGAGAATTGAAAAATTCACAAATATGTGGTAATTAGTACAGTTTTTTCTTTTATTATTATTTTAAAAGAAGTTTTAGATTACATAAATGGTACATTGAAAATATAGGGAATTACCATATACCTCACCCTTCCCCATCCCATACTTTTCCTCATTAATAACATCTTTCATTGTGTGGTACATTTGTTACAATAGATGAAACACATTTTGAAGCATTGCTACTAACCGCAGTCTATAGTTTACATAACTGTAACTAATTTTTTACAAACGTATACTGGCCTGTGTCTGTCAAGCAATACACTCTTAAACAAAGAAAAAAGTCACAAGAGAAATTAGGAATTATACTGAGGCAAAAGAAAATAAAAATTAGAATAAGCAAATTCATAGAGTAAAAGGTAGAATATAAGTTACCAGGGCCAGGGTGGGGGTTTGGAACAGTGAGTTAATGCTCAATTGGTACAGAGTTTCTGTTTGCTGTGAAAGAAAGCATTGATAATGGATGTTAGTGATGGTAGCACAACACTGTGAAAGTTATTAACACCATTGAACTACATTTAAGTGTCACTAAAAGGGGAAATTTTTGGTTATAAATACAATACTAGAATGAAATAAAAAAAAAAATAGTCCATGGAACTATTTAACACAATGAACACAATGTAATTCCATGGGCTAGTTAATAGTATAATACTAATATATTGTTTCATCAATTGTAACAGTATTCCCACAGTAAAGCAAATTATTAATGATAGGGATAGTTGTGGGGATATGTGTGTGGGAGGTGTATGGGAACTCTATTTTCTGTGTGATTTTTTTGGTAAACATTTTAAAATGTTAAAAATATAATTAGAGCACAAGTTGAAATGTTGTAAAACGTTGCTGCCTGTGTCATTCTTTCTCCAAGAGTTCTAAGACTAAAATTCATGAAAAAGGTTTTTTGTGGCTATTAATATTTAGTAAAATAAAATATCATTTCTGAGAGCAGTTGTATTGATACAGTTTAGATCCTTGTAAAGCATGTGAGTTATGCACTGATAATAGGTATGCTTATGAAGTATGAAGCGCTTACTCACTGTCAAGTGCTTTACATAATTGTCATAATCTCATTTTTTCCTCAGAACAATCCATTAAATAGATGAGGACCTGAAAGTTAAGGGTTTTGCCCAGATTCATATGTGGAACATGCAGAACTGGAAGCCATGTTTGTACGATCTGAAGTCTGTACTAAATCCCTGCTGTGCACGTTTCTGCTGTTGTTGAACATCTTTCTTTTCACATTCTGCCACTGTCAGGGGAGGAGGGGACTCCTCCTAGGCAAGTAGTCACACTATTCTGAATGCTAAAATTACTGTATTACTGTGTTGGCAAAGGAGTGAAAGGATCAGAGGCAGAAGAAGAGGAAATGAGGAGGAGTTGTTATGGTATGTTACCTCCTCAAGCAATTTGTTTAATTTAATTTTTAAATTTTATTTTTAAAGAAGCTTTAGATTAAATAAATTCTACATAAAAAATATAGGTGAGAAATGGATGTGGCTCAACCAATTGGGCTCCCGTCTACCATATAGGAAGTCCAAGGTTCAATGCCCAGGGTCTCCTGGTGAGCGCAAGCCGGCCCAAGCAGTGAGCTGGGCCCATGCAGAGCGCTGCCCCATGCAGGTGTGCCTCCCTTGTGGGAATGCCACCTAGTGCTGGATAGCCACCTCGCACAGGAGTGCCAGCCCACACTGAAAGCTGGCATAGCAAGATGATGCAACAAGAGACACAGAGGAGAGATACTAAGAAGATGTAGCAGAACAGGGCGTTGAGTTGGCACAAGAGAGAAATTGCCCTTCTCCCACTCTGGAAGGTCCCAGGATGGGTTCCTGGAGCTGCCTAATGAGAATACAAGCAGACACAGAAGAACACACAGTGAATGGACACAGAGAGCAGACAACAGGGAAAATGGGGGAGGAGGGAGAGAAAGAAAGAAATCTTAAAAAATATATAGGGGCGGCGGACTTGGCCCAGTGGTTAGGGCATCCGTCTACCACATGGGAGGTCTGCGGTTCAAACCCCGGGCCTCCTTGACCATGTGCAGCTGGCCCATGTGCAGTGCTGATGTGCACAAGGAGTGCCGTGCCACGCAGGGGTGTCCCCCCCCCCCGCCGTGTAGGGGACCCCCATGCGCAAGGAGTGCGCCCTGTAAGGAGAGCTGCCCAGTGCGAAAGAAAGTGCAGCCTGCCTAAGAATGGCACCGCCCACACGAAGAGCTGACACAACAAGATGACGCAACAACAAAAAAAACACAGATTCCCATGACGATAACAACAACAAGTGGACAAAGAAGACGCAGCAAATAGATACAGAGAACAGACAACTGGGGTGGGGGAGGAAGGGGAGAGAAATAAATAAATCATAAAAAAAAAAAATCCAGAAGAAAAATAATTAAAAAAAAAAAAATATATATATATATATATAGGGGATTCCTAAATGCCCCACCCCATATCCTTCCCCGAGTTTCCCACATTAACAACTTCTTTTATTATTGTGGTACTTTTATTATAGTCGATGATCACATATTGAAGCATTGTTACTAATTGTGGACTACAGTTTAATTATAGTTTACACTCTGTCCCCCATAATATCCATGTGGTGCAGCAATGCTCCAAAATGTGTCCGCTGAGTGCAATGAGTGTGTAACAATGATGGGGGAGATTCTTGGTGTGGGAAGAATGGGGTGGGGGGATGGGGGGTATACAGGAGCCTCTTATGTTTTTTATAATGTAACCTTTTTTGTGATGTATGTATTTTCAAAATAATACAATTTACAAAAATTATGGGGGTGGGGTAGTGGGGTGTGGGTTATATGGGAATCTATTTTTTTTAATGTAACATTCTATGTGATCTATTAACTTTAATTTTAAAAGTTTTATTTAAAAAAATATATGTATGTATATAATGACCTGTATCCATCATTGCAATGTCATGCAGGACAATTCCAATGTCCCCAAAATGCCCCCATGTTACACTTATTCTTCCCTCTCCCTCCCCTGAGAATCTCTGATGGCCACTACCTTTATATCAATGATACAAGTTTTTCCATTCCTAGAATAATAAGTCTATAATGGAATAATAATAAGTCTACATTAGTCCATTGTTCATTCCCTAATCTTGAGGATTTTGGGATGGTGATGCCTACTCTGTCTCTAATTAAGAGGGGGCAGATGGATGGAACTGTTTTGTTTGCAGTTGCAGACACTGTCTGTTTCTTGGGACAGGCACTGTCCATCATCATCTCCTTGTTAGTTGTCTCAGGTAAGTCCAATGAATTGGAAAGTAGGTGTTCAAACAACTTATTTTAAATTTTCTGAATTGTCAATTTCCTCATCTATAGAATGAAGATTTAATGGTCCCTAAACTCACAGACTCTATGACAAGGCCTAAATGAGATAATGTATATTGAAGACTTAGCAGAGTGCCTGTCATGCTGAAAGTGCTCAATAAGTGGCAGCTATTATATTTTTCATATGCTGAGTCACCTCTCTGAATGGATTCCTAATAATAAAAATAATAATTATAGCTAACATTTATTGAGCACTGGCTCTGGTCAGATGTTCTTCCATGCATTTAAATTTATTTTCTCACTTAAGCCTCAGAGCAACCTGAAGTGGTAGGTATTTTTAATATCTCTCCTTTACAAGTGATAGAATTCATACTCCAGACACAACTTACCCAAGATCATCCATTTACTAAGTAGAAAAGGTGAGATTGAAACTCAGCAAGTCTAGTTTGAAAACACATGCTTTTTCCCTCCACACTATACTGATTCTGTTTTTTTTTTTTTGTTAAGATTTTACATTTTAAATTTTAAGGAAGTTGTAGTTTACATAAATGTTATGTCACAAATATAGGTTATTCCCCTATACACCTCCCACACACACACTTTCCCCCATAAACAGCATCTTTCATTAGTGTGGTACATTTGTTACAATTGGTGTACACATACTGAAGCATTGATAATAACCATAGACTATAGTTACATTGTAGATTAATCTTTTCACTGCATAATTTTATAGGTTTTGACAAACTGTATAATAGCCTGTACCTATCATTGCAACATTGTGCAGGACAATTCCACTGTCCCCAAAGTACCACACATTATATCTTTTCTTCCCTCTCTCTCCCCTCAGAACCTCTGGTGGCCATTCCCTTTATATTAGTGATACAAGTTCTTCCATTGCTAGAATATAATAAGTCTAGTTAAGTCCATAGTTGCATTCCCCCTTAATGTTTGTTCATTCCTCAATCTTAAGGATTTCGGGATGGTGATTTCTGCTCTGATTCTGGTTAAGAAAGGGCTTAGATCCCATGGGGCAGATGGATGGAACATGCTCTCTGTTTTTTGGGATGGGCATTGTCCATCATCATTCTTTTGTTCGTTGTCTTGGGTGAGTTCAATGAGTAGGTGTTGACTGCAACTCTGCTGAGATTCAGGGCTCAACTGACATATGACCAAAACTAAGAGTTGAGTTTCTAGGACATATTTAATGAGTATAGCACTAATTATAGGTTCAAATAAAAGGGGCAGAGGAGTCATGTGTAGAGAAATTATAAATGAATCCAAATCTTATACTCTAGGGAGCATATATTCCAAAGTAAGGCCTGCTGACAGGGTACTGAATTCCTGTGATTGTCTGCCCTGCTTATAGTGTCTAGATGTTTCTAGAGCCATCAGGAGCCCTACTGTTTGAGGCACTCTTTACTTTGGCAGTCAATGAGATTTTGCTGAGACATGAATAAGTGTAACCTCTAGAATGACCTCCTGACTCACTTTGAAATCTCTTAGCCATAAAAACTCACTTGTTTTTAATATTTCCCACTTTTGGCCAAGGTCTTTTTCCAAATGCATTGCTAGTTGGTGCTTGGTAATAATCCCTTGGTGCCAGGGAGGCTTATTCCTGGGAGTCATGTTCCATGGTAGCAAGAAGGCAGTGAGTTTATGTGCTGAGTTTGATAAGAGAGAAGACACATTTGAGCAACAAGGAGGCTTTCAGGAGGTAACTCTTAGACAAATATATAATACTAGGCTAAGTTTCAATTTCTTGGGAAAATGTTCCTAACTACTACCATCACATCAATACCAAAGTATGAGCATAATCGTCTGTCTTCCTACTCTAGGCACTGCCTATGTACTTGGGGGATTCTTGATGCTCTATTAGAGAATATAGCAGGATTTCCCAGGAATTCAATATTCAATATTCAAAGAAATTCAATATTCTTTGGTAATTGTGTGGATCTTTACCCACCAAGACAACGTCCCATGACCCTTGAACATATTCACATGCCTTAAAGGCATGCTCCATGTGCACCCCTCCCCACACATCTCCTTATCACTGACACCCCACACCAATGATTATCCCCTGCCACAGTCATGACTTCCTGCACACCAAAACCTCCCCAAAAACAAAGCCAAAAAAAATAAAATAAAAAATAGTAAAATAAAAATAAGTAAAATACAAAATTAAATAGTAAAAAGAATAAAAAATAAAAATAAAAGTAAAAATTTTAAAATTAAAAATAAATTACAACGAAAAATTTTTCAATGTTTCTTTCATCACCATAAGATCTATTATCTTTTATGTACAGTGACAATTTCTTCCATATATTCCCCCAGTGTCTTTTTTTCTTTACCTTCAAGGAAGCTTTGGATTCCAGAAACATCACATAGAAAATATAGGGGATTCCTATGTACCCAACTCCCTCCACCTCTCCCTGTTTGCTCTATTAATAACATTTTACATATGTATGACACATTTTTTGCAATTGATGTACAAATATTGATGCTTTACTACTAACCATGCTCAGTGGTTTACATTATGGTTTACATTTTGCACTTTCCACTTTTACAGGTTTTGATAAATTTTAAAATGACCTGTATCCATCATGGTGAAATCATGCAGAACAATTCCAATGCCCTATGTTACATCTATTCTAGTCTTCTCTCCCTCTATCTTGGAACCTATGGTAACCACTAAGTTTCAGTTTTTGAAGAAAATGGTTCATAGTTACATACAGTAATATCAAGGGCTTGACATAGACACTGCCTATGTTCTCAAGAGATTCTTGCCTTTCTAATTGAGAACATAGCAGGACTCCCCAGGCTGGAAGTTTAATATTTTCTTGTTGATTTTGTTGGTCTCCAACCACTGAGATAACACTATGACAAGATGAACACTTTCATATTCCATGGAAGCATGCCCTAGGTATGCTCTATCCCACACATCCCCTCTGCTTACTGATGTCCTGCACCAGTAAAACTCCCCTGCCATATTTGCCAGAAGAACATTCTCACCATTGTAGTTTTAGCCACAGACCTACAAACACCAGAGTTCACCTACTCTTTCCTCCAGCCCCCTGCCCTCAGGTTCCATGGACAATCTGACCCAACATCCCCCAACCCCCTCACATTCCAGCACCATTGAACACAATCACATCGCTATCACCCCCATCCACTGCCCAACCACTCCCTTCCACCTTATCATAGATTTTGTCCAAGCTGAGCCTGATTCTGTATTATCCTTCCCTGGGACATCTGTGTCCTCTTCTGTTATCTTTTCAGCACCATGTCCTTTGCTGGGCTCATGATATTGACCAGAGAAAACACCTGGTGGTTTAATGACAATTTGCTATGTTAATGCTTGGTATTAACTTATAATATGCACTTATAATATGTCAGCCATTTTCTTTGGCACTTTGTCACTGTGGCCACAAAGTTAAAGAATTACAGTAGAGTATGAGCCTCAACTCAGAAATTACCTTAGGGAAATAAGGGCACCTAATTCTGCCTTGGGAGGGAAACATGCCAAAGTTTGCCCTTCTGTAAGGAGCACAGCTGATGACAACCTCCAGCTGCTGCTTCATTAGAGCCATCATGGATTTCACATCAAGACCACACTTCCTTCCCCTGGGTTGCCACCAGCCAATGACTGAGCATGGTGGGAGTATTAGTAATAATTTATTCTAAGAATGGGTAAAGGATCCAACATCAGCAAATCTCTTAATATAAAAAAGGCATGAGAACAAATGAGAAAAAATCATATTGTCATTCAGAACAAGTATGGAAAAACAAAACTCAATAATGTAGGGTCTATACAGACACATATATAAAGCAAGCACTGTTTTTATTTTTTTTGGTTCTATGATTGCTTTATTTTTTAAAATGTTACATTCAAAAAATATAAGAGGTTCCCATATGCCCCCACCCCCCTTAACCCCACTCCTCCCACATCAACAACCTCTTCATCATTGTGGTGCATTCATTGCATTTGGTGAATACATTTTGGAGCACTGCTGCACCACATGGATAATAGTTTACATTGTAGTTTGCACTCTCCCCGAGTACATTCAATGGGTTCTGGCAGGATATATAACGTCCAGCCATCTGTCCCTGCAATATCATTTAGGACAACTTCAAGTGCCAAAAATGCTCCCATATCACATCTCTTCTTCCCTCTCCCTGCCCTCAGCAACTACTGTGGCCACTTTTTCCACCTCAATGCTACACCTTCTTCCATTACTAGTCACAATAATTCCATAGTAGAATATCAGTAAGTCCACTCTAATCCATATTTTATTCCTCCATCCTGTGGACCCTGGGATGTTGATGTCTACTTCACCTCTCTATCAAGAGGGGGCTTAGATTCCACATGGATGATGGCTGCAATTCTCATGCTTGCCGTTGTAGGTACTCTCAGTTCCCTGGTGTGGTGGTTGACCATCTTTGCCTCCCTTTTAGCTGACTTGGGTAAGTCCAACAAACCAGTGGGTACAAGTTGCAAGTCTGCTGAGGCTCAGGGCTCATCTGGCACATGGACAGTCTAGAGATTCAAGTCTCTGAGTACACACCAACCCTAGTGCCAACCACAGGTTCAGTAAAAGTGACAGAAGAGGCATGTGTAGAAAGGTCACATCTGAATCCAACTCCATGACACTCAGGAACACAAATTCGAAAGTAAGGCCAACTGACACAGCACTGAATTCCAGAGCCATGTCCCATGATTATAGAACATGTGGGTCTCTGTAGCCTTCAGGAGAACCATTCCCTGGGGTTGTATCTACTTAGGCTGTCTCTGTGGTCTAAAAGCAAGCACTTTTGAATAAAGAAGCGTTTGGAAACTCCCCAGTAATGTCAAGACACAGTCACATTTTCTACCTGCAATATTGTTACTTAACATAGCTCTGAAGGTGCTTGCCAGTTCAATTAGACAAGAGAAGTGAGTCATATGTATATCAAAGAAGAAAGTAGAAGTATCATTCTTTCTAAATGTTATAAATTGCTTACTTGGAAAGCACAAGAGAATCAGCTGAAAGTTATAGCAAACAGAAGAATTCCTAAACTAAGTATAAAGTAAATAAACAAGGACGTGGATATGGCTCAAGTGATAAGGCCTCTGCCTACCACATGGGAGGACCCAGTTTTGATCCCTGGGGCCTCCCAGTAAAAAAAAAAAAAGAGAAATTGTGCCTGCACAGAGAGCCAAGTATCTGCATGAGTGCCCACGTGGTGAGCCAGTGCCCACGTGGTGAGCAAGTGCCCACATGGCAAGCTGAGTGCCCGTGCAGCAAGCCAAGTGCCTGTGCAGTGAGCCAGTGCCTGCACAACTGAGTCATGCAGCAAAGGTGATGATGCAAAGAAAGAGAGACAAAGGGGAGAGTAAAGGTGAAGTGCAGCAGAGACCAGGAACTGACGTGGCACAATTGACAGGGAAACTCTCTCCACATTAGAGGTTCCTAGGATTGAATCCCAGTGAATCCTATAGGAGAAAGACCAGAAGAGAAGACAATAAAAGAGAAATACATAAAGAAGATCACACAGCAAATGGACACAGACAGAAAAGCAGCGGGGAGAGCATGGGGAAGGGGAAAAAAAATTAAAATAAAATAAAGTAAATAAATAGCAAAGAACAGGTTTCATAGTTACAAACTAATCAATTTGAAGATTTATTGGAAAATCACATTTTACAATAATAATAAATAATAAATTTATAGAAATATTAATGAATGTGCAAAATCTATATAAATAAATAGCGCACATTTTCTTAGAGAGGAAGATTCAGTATCATAAAGAGGTTGATTCTACCTAATTTAATTAATAAACTTAGTTTTATACCAATAAATACAGTGAGAGTATTGTTTGTTCAATTATTTTTGGAACTGGAAAGGTTGATTCACATGGAAAATAAAGAAAAAATAAGAAAATTCTGAAAAAAAAGAATAGTAATGAGGGATACAAACTCTTCCATATATTAAAATAGAGGGAAGTGGATTTCACTCAATGGACAGAGCATCTGCCTACAACATGGGAGGTCCAGTGTTCAAATCCAGGGCCTCCTGACCCATGTGATGAGCTGGCCCATGCACAGTAATGATGCACACAAAGAGTACTGTGCCATGCAGGGGTGTTTCCTGTGTAGGGGAGCCCCATGTGCAAGGAGTGAGCCCTGAAAGGACAGCCGCCCAGCGTGAAAAAAATGCAGGCTGCTCAGGAGTGGCGCTGAACACACGGAGAGCTGATGCAGTAAGATGACGCAACAAAAAGAGACACAGATTCCTGGTGCCACTGACAAGAATATAAGCGAACACAGAAGAACACAAAGTGAATGGACACAGAGAGCAGACAATTGGTAGGGGGGAGGGTGGGAAAGGGGAAAGAAATAAAAGAAAATAGAGTTACAGTAATTAAAATAATTAATAATAAAGTTTGCATAGGAAGATAAATGGAAAAGATTAGAAAAGTCTGAGTAGACCCAAATATGTGTCAAATGTTAGCACATAGTAAGAATGGTGTAGCAAATCATTAAGTAAGTAATGAATTATTCAATAGAAGGTGTTGAGAGAACTGGATAGTAATCTTGAAAATAAAATTACTTCTGGAGCCCTACCTCATTATTTAGGCAAAAATTCCAGATATTTCACAGATTTAAATAGAAAAATTAAAATATGAAGATAGAAAAATATAAAATGTAAAATAAAATATAAAGGAATATTATATATATGTATATACACAAGTATGTGTGTGTATAAATAATTTTGAAGCTAGGAACGTCTTTCTAAGGTTAACACAAAACTAAGAAACTATAAAAGAAAAGATACATTAATTTGATCACATAAATTTAAAAAAAATTGTTGTAATATAAAAATACCGTAAACAAAGCAAAATACAAATGATGAATGAGGGAAAAATATTTGTTTGCAACTCATGACATAGACCAAAGCATATGCTTCATGGTATATACAAATATATATGTAAAAAAATACTAATAAAAAAGGATGAAGAATAAATAAAACAGGCAATTTGAATGAAAGGAAATATAAAAGGATCTTAACATAGGAAAAAGTGTTCACTTTATTTATTTATTTTTAAAGATTTATTTTATTTATTCCCCCTCCTCATGAACTCTCATGTGGGAGGGAGGTGCCTAATAATTTGAACCACCTCCACTCCCTGCTTTGTTATGTCTCTCACTGTGTTTTCCTCCTTGTGCTCTTTGTTGTGTCATCTTGTTGCATCAGCTTGCGATGCCAGCCCATTGGGTCAGTTTGACATCTTCTTTAGAAGGTACCAGGAACCAAACCTGGGACCTCCCATGTGGTAGACAGGAGCTCAATCATTTGAACCACATCTGCTTCCCATCACTTTAAATGTAATAAGAAAAATATTTATTAAAAAAATTAAAACTACAATGAGGTATTTTTCCCTTATCAGTATGGCACAGATAAAAGAAATTTGATAGCATATTATATTGGAAGGGATGTGAAGAAATAGACATTCCATACACTGCTTGTGGGAATATAATTTGGTGTACACTCTATAGAAGACAATTTAGCAAGATGTTATCAAAATTTCTACTGCACATATTCTTTCATCCTGCAATTCTATTTCTAGGATTTTAGCCACAAATACATTTGTCATGTGCCAAATGGCAAACTTAAAAGGATATTCATCATAACATTGTTTGAAATAGCAAAAGATGGCATAAAATGGCTTAAGTATGTATATTAGGACACTGGTTGAATAAATTATGCACAACATGGGCAGCCTTCATGAAGAATGAAACTGTTCTCTTTGCATTGATTTGGAACAATTTCTAAGACATAGCGTTTTAAGAGCAAAGTGATGAATATTATATATAGTGTGCTTTTTTGTTTTGTCTTGTTTTATACATACACCCATACTGGTTTTTATATTCATTGAATATCTGTAAACTGATAATGTTGGGTTATCTCTAGGGAGGAAAAAAACCCAGGAAATTAGGAGAAAAAATTAAAATTTTAATCTATAAATTTTCATTTGAATGTATTTTAGACTGTGATATATCACATACACATACATAATACTCAACTACAACACTAAGCAAATCATTCAGTTCAGTTAAATCTTTTTTTTTTAAAAAGATTTATTTATGTATTTCTCCTCCCTCCCTCTATTGTCTGCTCTCTGTGTCCATTCGCTGTGTGTTCTTCTGTGTCTGCTTTTATTCTCATTAGGAAGCTCCAGGAACCGATCCCAGAACCTTCAGGAGTGGGAGAGAGGCAATCATTCTCATGCGCCACCTCAGCTCCCCGGTCTGCTGTGTTTCTTATTGTCTCTCCTCTGTGTCTCTTTTTGTGGTATCATCTTGCTGCGTCAGATTTCCACATGGGCCAGCATTCCTGCATGGGGCAGCATGTCTTGTGTGGGGCGGCACTCTATGTGGGCCAGCTTGCCTTCGCCAGGAGGCCCTGGATATCGAACCCTGGACCTCCTATATGGAAGATGGGAGCCCAATTGCTTGAGCCACTTCTGCTTCCCAGTTGATCTTTTCTTGGTACCAAGACTTTCTTGATGAAGGAAGCAGTACCTCTGGCACAAACTCCTTATTTTATTGCAGTCTGGTAACAGTTTGTAGATCAGCTGCTCAAGTAGCCCTGATCTAGGCTGTTTCTGAAGCAGGGAATATATGCCTGCACTTACTAGGACTCTGGTGACTTGAACTGTTTGTGATGCTGAGGGCAAAAAACTAGAGAGTACTATGAGGGTAAAACTAAGGAATGGTGGATGGGGAGAAGTAGTTGGTAGACTTCTGGATAAGGAGGTGAAACTTACTAACAATTTCACCCTTTTATTGAAGTATTTGTCTTGGGCATTCTGGATATTTACTCTGTGTTCTGCAGAAGTAGAAAATCATGCCAGTTCTCTCTGGGAAGCAAAATGGCTCAGGAAACACAGTTGTAACTTAATCTTATAAGGGCTAGAATGATGTAACCACAGTATATCAGAAGCAAATAATTGCTGAGGAAATTGGCATATTTTAATTTGGTTCAGGCTGTATTTTACATGTTCTGGGTGTACCTTAATGTACAAGACTGAATGTAGAGCTTAAATATATAATTAATATAGCTTTGAATCTACTTCTATCCATATGATTAAAACTTATAGTATTAGCTTTCAAACAGATACTTTTTAACAAGTTATCATCATGCTGTAAATTAGATCTTCTCTTATGAGCTATGAATAAAGGACTATAATTTATCTTAAAGATATTTTATTAGAGACATTTTAATTGCTGTGGCAGGTGTAAGAACCATTCAGTGTCTTGGCCAAACATTTCTGTTAATGAAATCATTTTTATCCCTAGCACTGTTGGTTTAAGGGATATTCTATTTTACTGGAGATGGACTGAAAGTCTTGATTTTATACATGTGGATCAGCCTCACCTTGAATGCCAGGCAAATCTACTTTGTAGGGAGTTAATACTCCATAAAGGAAAAAAGAAATCTTTTAACTTTTGTGAAGAGAATGATATGCTATTCCCTCTCAAAGGGAGAAATTCCAAATCTCTCATCCAGTGGTCTAAAAGTAAAGATCTAGGTCCTGTGTACTGGTGCCTAGATTATGGATATGGAATTTTACTCGTTTCTACATTATTATGTATTTTTTCTGATTATATAAGCAATATATGCTATTTAAAAATTATAGAAATGTATGATTTCTAAAAAAAAGTTTCCCATAATCCTTTCTTTAAAAGATAACTACTATTAACAGTTTGGCATACATTCTTTCAGAAAATTTCCAAGCAAAGTATTTTTTTCTCCTTAAAATACTTAAAAGTCCAATGCCAACTAATTGCTAAATTCTTCCTGCTCTGCCTGCTGCATTTTAACAAATTCCACCCACCCCCGCAGTTTCAATCACTTTGTTGAAATGACATATTATGCAAATACAGCCAAAATTCCCATTTTCTGGGGCCTAAGGACAGATTTTGAGCCAATGCATCTGTGCTTAAGAGCAGATTTCAGATTCTGTGTCTGTGCCCAAGTTGGAATTGGGTGCCAGGTCGTTCACAGCTTTGTCCTGTACAGTCCGCCACATGGAGGGAGGCTGCTAGGCTGCTTCTGGTGGCTCCATTTCCTCCATCCCAGGCCTGAATATCTAGTTGAGTACAATGGTGAAGGGTGGTGTCTTTATCCCTCATCCTCACATTTGGTTCGGTGGATTAAGCAAGGCCTCTAACTTTAATTTCGCCCTTGTCAAACTGATTACCAAGCTTATTCCATCATGGGTTGTATGTTTCCCAGCTTCTAATGGATGATTTTTATGGTTTTGTATTTGATCACTAATTCAATAGACACTAGTGAGACGCTTTAAATGTCTTAGAAAATAATCTTTATTCAATGTGATAGGTCATTTGTACAAAATATCTACCATTTAAAGAGGAACTGAAATTAACAGTCTCAAAGCCATGATGTATTTAGTGTGTGATTGAATTTAAATATATTAAATAGATTTACTATAGCCTAATAAAAAGTTCTGTGGATATTAGAATATTTAATTCTGAGAAACCCTGGGTCGAAATGCATCAGAAGTTGTTAAATGTCTTATTAATTTTGTCAACTTGCCCATTGTCCTTTAAATGCCGTATTTCAAAGTGGAAAGACAGAAAGCATGCATAATTAAGAAGGCCAAATTTATGCATCTAAATTATTTTTCAGAGTTCTCTATGATGTATCTTTTTCAGACAGAATTAGGATAGAAGGGTTAAAAAGCCAGCTTTCCATATTTTCATGTTGGAAGTATCTCCTGTGTCTTAGACAACATGAATTTAGTTATATATCCATATTCGAGAAAATTTATACATACCGCCATTTGTTGAAGAACTTATTTTGTAACAGATACTTTACTGTTCATGTAGATTACATTGAAAACTGTAATAAGCACTTCTCAATCTCAATAAAGTAAATCCTTGAAACTTGCATTAGATTAAGCACTCCAATTTTCATGTGAAAAAAGACAAAGGAATATTATTCAGGGTTTCAAATGGGATGATGACATGAAGAAGACATTGCTATTGTGAATTATTATTTTTCTTTTTTTTTAAAGGGTAGGATTTTTTTTTTTAAGATTTTTTTCTCTCCTCTTCCTTCCCCTCCCTCCCCTGTTGTTTGCTGTCTGTGTCCATTCATTGTGTCTTCTTCTGTGTCTGCTTGTATTATCAGGCAGCACTGGGAAACTGTGCCTCTTTTTTGTTGCGTCATCTTAATGTATCAGCTCTCTGTGTGTGTGGCACCACTCCTGGGCAGGCCGTGCTTTTTTCATGTGGGGCAGCTCTCCTTGTGGGGCACAATCCTTGTGCGTGGGGCTCCCCTACATGGGGGTGTCCCTGTGTGGCACGGCACTCCTTGCACACAGCAGCACTGCACATGGGCCAGCTCGCCACATGGGTCAGGAGGTCCTGGGTATCGAACCCTCGACCCTCCATATGGTAGGCAAAAGCTCTATCAGTTGAACCATGTCTGCTTCCCTATGGTGAATTATTGATCATTCGTCTCCATCATTTCAAGGACTAAACTTGTTAGGGAACTTGCAGCAAGAGTCCAGACCTGTGTCTAATCCTTCTGAGACTTGAGACTTCCAGGGATCTTAAAATTTAGAGCTGGAAGAAACTAAAATATTATTATTCTCCTCATTTTATTGATGAGGAGATGAAAATCCACAATGTCTTTCTCATTTATTTATACTTCTTGTCACAATTCACTAAAAAGAGGCTATAGGTTGGTATTGTGTTGGATCCTATGGATACAGGCCATTATACATTTTTGCAAAACCTATAAATTATGTGGTGCAAAGTATAAACAATATCATAAACTATAGACCATGGTTAGTAGCAATGCTTCAATATTTGTTCATCAATTGTAACAAATGTACCACACATGTAAGATGTTATTAATAGAGGAAAATGTGAGAGGAAGAGGGGGTGGGTTATATGGAAATCCCCTAAATTTTCAATGTAACATTTCTATAATATAAATTTCTTTAAAAATAAAGTTATAAAAAAGCAAGTAAGTTATGGCCTCTGATGGCAAAGAGCTCAGTCTAGTCTCCAGAATTTTAAAGTTATTTCTTTCATTGTGAGTGGAAGTAGAAGAAGCATGGATATGTTGTCATGGATTTGGGTTGAGCCTTGATTCCACTTATGGGTAGAATCCATTAATTCATCATTAATATTCTGAACTCCTTCTTTGTATCAGACATAGGGGAATACCAAGTAATGAAAACAGACAAGGTCTTTGTTCTCACTGAGTATACAGTCTAGTGCAAGAGATAGATTAAAAGGAAGTAAACAAATAAATGAATAAAAAACTAAAATTGTGATAAACAGAATGAAGTGATAGAAGACTAGAGGGCAGATTCTAACTAGGTTTCTCTGAGAAAATATCATTGAAGAATGCTAAGGCCAAATGATGAGAAGGAGTAAGACAGGACTGGAAAGCATCCTGGTGTCCAAGGTATAGGTGGAGGTCAGTGGCCAAACCAGGCAGGCCTTGATGGGTGGGGAAAGGAGTTGAGATTTAATATGAATAACAATGGGAAACGTTCAAAAGATCCTTAGCAATGGGAGTGACCTGATTTATTGGTTTTTAAAAGGACATTGCCTTTCATGTGACAAATGTATTAGAAGGGACTGAGCATGGAAGTAGAACACACAACAAGGAGGTTCTTTGCAGTATAGTCTGGGTGAAAGAGTACAAGTGGCTGACAGTGGCAGTGGTGAAGAACAGGGCATGGGTTGTTATATCTTTGGGAATTATATGTCTTGCTCATGAACTGTATGTGGGAAATGGGGGAGATTATCAAGGATCATAAGTAAGTTTCTGGCTTAGAAACTAAATAGATAATAGTGCTAATGAATTTACTGGTATGTAAATTCTGGGTGGGATTGGGACAGATTAGGATCTTTAGTTGTCTCACACACACACAAAAAATTATACCTTTTCCTTTCTCAAAATATAATAGAAAAGAAAGGCAACCTTAAGTCATTACATAATTATAAAGATGTCTAAACAAGTCCTAAACCTGGTGATTACCTAAACATATATATTTAATGTTGAATATTAAAATATTTCCTTAAAAAGTTATTTTTGGTAGCTTCCTCTGCTTGGTTGGTGCTTTATCCATAAGCTTGGTTTTCTCATTCAATTATCAAATCCTGTGAAAAATCAAGAGCTTTATTTTGGATATGTTGTATATAAGATGCATTCAAAACTGCTAAGAGGAGATGCCAAATAGGCAGCTGAATATGCATCTGTGAGGGCTCAGAGAGTGGAAAAGATATATAAATTTGGAAGTTGTCAGCATAAAGATAGCTTTAAAAGCCACATAAATAAATGAGATCACTCAACAAGAGTGTGTAGGGACGACAGAAGAGAGCCCAGTGAATTTCTAACATTTAGATGAGGAGCAGACGAAGGAGACTGAAACAGAGTGACTAGTCTAGGAGAATAATGGGGAGTCGCAGAGAAGCGAGCGATTCAAGAATAAGAGGGTGTATGGCTGTGCTAATGCTTCTGAGTGATTAAGCAGATAATACCAGAGAAGGAGGGGTCATTGGTGAGGGTAGCATGAAGGAGTTTCAGGTTATTGTCCAGATTGGAGTATACTAAGACATGAGTGGAAAGTGAAAAAGCAGAAATGATATGTGTAGAAAATTATTTTAATCTGTTTTGTTGTGAAGGAGAAAAGAGAATTGCAACAATAATTGTAAGGGATTGTTCTGTCAGGGGATGTTTTGTTTTGTTTTTAAAGTTGGATGATAATAGCACTCTTTGCATAAAAAGAATGAACCAGCTGGAAGAGGGGTGGTTGATGCAGAAGAGACAAGTGATAACTGAAGGAACAAAGTTCTTGAGAGGCTGAGAACGAATGGAAGTCAGAGCTGGAAGGTCAAAGATGATGAGGAAATTCCTGTCTGATATTTAAATGTAGTGAAAGTATCTTGAAATATTAATCTTTATGCTCTCCTCCACCACAATCAACCTTGTATGAAACCTTTTCCATAATCAGAGCAACCACTCTGTCTAGAGAAATAAGACTTTGATAGCTGGAATAAAATACTAGGAAGAAGAGGGATATCGAATTTATACCAAATGTCTCTCTCTTTTTTTTTTAAAGATTTATTTATTTATTTAATTTCCCCCCCTCCCCTGGTTGTCTGTTCTTGGTGTCTATTTGCTGTGTCTTGTTTCTTTGTCCGCTTCTGTTGTCGTCAGCGGCACGGGAAGTGTGGGCGGCACCATTCCTGGGCAGGCTGCTCTTTTCTTTTCACGCTGGGCGGCTCTCCTTACGGGGCGCACTCCTTGCGCGTGGGGCTCCCCCACGCGGGGGACACCCTTGCGTGGCAGGGCACTCCTTGCGCGCAGCTCCACACGGGTCAAGGAGGCCCGGGGTTTGAACCGCGGACCTCCCATGTGGTAGACGGACGCCCTAACCACTGGGCCAAAGTCCGTTTCCCAATACCAAATCTCTTAACTGCAGCACACAGGGTTTCCTACTAGCCTTGGATAAACTAATAGCCAAGGTATAATGGTCTTGGTATTTGCCTAGAGAGGAATGGGAAACATTTTATTTTGTTGTGGGGACCAAGGGTACTTAAGAAGGGATTACAGTAAGAAAAGATGGGGAATATATGTAGCTTAGTGGTAGAGTGCCTGCTTCCCATGTAAAGGTCCCAGGTTCAATCCCCAGTACCTCCTAAAAAAAAAAAAAAAAGCAATTAAGTTCAATACTCTTTATGGTACTACAAAAGAATAAAAGTTGTCAATCTATTAATTCAATGTAAAAAATATATAATTATCCCAATTAGCAAATAATGGAACTTTATAGTCCTTCAGTATTGTGTTGTCTAAAAAAACCAAACAGATAAGAACAGAGTCTAGAATCTGTATCTTGAGGACTGAGGTTTTAGAAGTAATTCAGAAAAAGGGTAAAAAGTTACCCTGACTTTTCTGGTCTCTGCCATATCCAGCTCTAGCACTAGGTACATTGACCTCCAGGGCTGATAGGTCCCATGTGGAGATCATTGCAAAAGTGGCGGAAGAGCAGGACTTTGAACTCAGTTGCTCTAAATAGCAAATTATATGAAGAAGGGAACACATCTTTCCATGAGAAACTGAGGAGATTTATATGAAGCTGTCTTATTTTGCCAGGGCAGCTATGATAAATTCCACAGAACTGGTTGCCTTAAAGGAACAGAATTTATTGTCTCACAGTTTCGGAAGCTAAAAGTCCAAAATTAAGGTATTGGCAGGATCAGGCTTTCACCTGCCTGTAGCATTCTGGATAGCTTGTTGGCAGTCAGTCTCTGCCTCTGGCATCTGGTGATTTGTCTTCTTTCTCTTCCTCAAGCTTCTACTGCTGACTGCATCTGAATTTCCTCTGCTTATAAGACTGTCCATACTGGATTAAGGCCCATCCTGATTCAACTTGGCCACATCCAATTGGATCTTCAAAAGTCTCTTTTACTTATGAGTTCATACCAATAGGACTGTGGTTTAGTACTTGAATATGTATTTTGTGGGGGACATAATTCAATCTACCACAGAAGCTAATAAAGCTTAAGTTTTAGTGCTTTTCACTTTCATGGTCCCCCTCCCAAAACTGAGGATGAAATAAGCACTCTCCCAGTTTGGGGTCTCCTCCCCAGCCTGGTGATGGTCCTGGAGTCTGGGCATGGTCAGTGGGTTATCAAAACTACCTCCACACCTGCCAGGTTCTAACAACAACCTGCCCCAAGAACCACATTATATATTTGTGCTCCATCTTGCATCTTATAGGGAAGAATCTGAATGAGAAGATCTTTTCTGGCTGGGAGCCACTATGACCAAGGACCCCTGCAAGGAGGTTGAAGGACAAAACATATAGGTGGGACAAAAGGCTTGACCTCTGGTAGAGCTGTATAGGTAGATTTGTGGCAGCAGTTTGAGGCCAGGCCAAATGGGATCAGAAGGTTGGAGTCCTCCCAAGGTTTTGTCCATGAGCAAGAAACACCATCTGTACAAGTACCACATGAAACTGTGGAAGGATTAGAGATAAAGCATTGACTAGAAAAAGTTGTGATGCTAAAAGAAACCTTACTAAATTTTCAGTCATAAAAAACCCACAAATTTCTTTCAACCTAATGAGAAAAAAGTCTGAATTATTTTTTTATCCTTGCTATAAAAATGATATTAAAAATTATTATCATAGGAAGAGGTCATCAAAGAGAATACATCCAAAATATAGGAAAAATATTACAGAATTGTGTCAGATATGTCAGGTAGTTAATAATAATAGTAAAGACACATTATTATTTTCTGAATTTTGTGATATTGTCAGGGTTTTAACTATCTATTGCTGCAAAACAGACCACCTACAAACTTAGTGGCCTGAAGCAAATATAATCATTTAATTTCCTCCTAAACCTGTAATTTGGGCAGGGCTCAGCAGGGATAATGTTCCTCTGTTTCAGATGGAGTGGCTCAAGTGGTCCTAAAGGGTCCACTTCCAAGATGGTTCAGCTTACCTGGGTGGCAACTTGGTGCTGGCTATTGGCTGGCAGCTCAGTTGTGTCTGTTTGAGCTGGAGCCTTAGTTCCTCTCCACACAAGCCTCTCCATGGAGATGTGTGGGCTTCCTCCCAGCATGGTGCTTGGGTTCCAAGAGTAAGTGTTCCAAGAGGTCTAGGTTAAACCTACAAGACTTTTTAAGACCTAGTCTTACAAGTTCTAGAATATTGCTTCTGTCACAAGGAATTAATTAGTCAAGTAAGTACTAAAGTCAGCCTAGATGTAAGGGGAGGGTTATTAGACTTCACTTCTCAATGGAATGAGAAATTGTTACCATCTTTATTTAACATAGTTTTTCAAATTTTGTAATTTCCTATAATTTTCCTCATTCTAAATAAATACTCTCTTTTATATCTGATAATTCCCTTGTAATTTGTAGTCTTTCTCTTAAAGGTAATCCTCCAAATGTATACATTTTATAACTCAATATACACTAAATACCTCAATCCAGCTCTAATAAGGAATATTGTTTCTACCCCACAGTGCAGAGGTAGACAGTTCAAGCTTTTTCTTGGTTATTTTATAATTTTAAAAAATATTAGAGTTTTTCCCACTGGCTCTAGGATCATCTAGAAAGTAGATCTTCTTTTTTTTTTTCAAAGATTAAAAAAAAAATTCTCTCTCCTTCGCCTCTCCCCTCCCCACCCCCCCACCCCAGTTGTCTGCTCTCTGTGTCTGTTCACTGTGTGTTCTTCTGTGTCTGCTTATATTCTTGTCAGCAGCACCCGGAATCTGTGTCTCTTTTTGTTGTCATCTTGCTGCATCAGCTCTCCATGTATATGGTGCCACTCCTGGGCAGGCTGCACTTTTTTAGTGAGAGGCAGCTCTCCTTATGGGGCGTACTCCTTACCCATGGGACTCCCTTATGCGGGGGACACCCCTGTGTGGCACAGCACTTCTTGCGCGCATCAGCACTGTACATGGGCCAGCTCACCACAAGGGTCAGGAGGCCTGGGGTTTGAACCCTAGATGTCCCATGTGGTAGGTGGACACTGTATTTGTTGGGCCAAATCCGCTTTCCTGGATCCTCTTTTATATGTACAGACCTGAGAAGTCTATGGAGTTAGTTATTACTTATGAGAATGAATTCTGAGTTTTTAAAAAAGGCATGTCCAATTATGTCAATAGCAGGTAGGCCTTGCATATTTACATGTGCTCTACCTAATGAAAGAGAATGTATAAATTGGCCAAAGAGAGATATATGCCATTGCTCTCACTTTCCTAACTAGAGTTGCATTCATGGGATGTTCCACATTAAGGTCAAAACAAAACATTTGAATTTTGAAGATTCTTCAACATCCAAGGAGAGGATAGGGAGACTAGGTAGGAAAAATTAAGATAGGAATATTTTTTCTCCTTCCCTGAAGAGAAATACACTGTGTTCTGAGTGACGCTAAAGAATATAGTAAAAATGATCCAACACTTTACAGAAGCATTCTAGATAGGTTGTAAAGTCTGAAATCAAGGATATATAAGGACATATTGAAGAGTTATTCTCCTACAGCCTTAAGTCTAAATCCCAGAGGCTTAAGTATGGCCCATGATGGTGATAGGAAAAATATCTGACAATCTATAATTACCTGGACTATCACATGCTGAATGCACACAAACAGACCACTTTGTTGCTGGCATTCATGCCACCTTGGAATGTCTGCCAGGGAGGCAATGGAGGTCAGTTCTGGACTTGGGGAGTAAGAATAATCAAATACCTATGGCCAAGGAGGACCAAGAAAAATTTTGACTTCATCTTTGTGTGGGAGGGGAACAGCGTATCAATTTAAGAAAGTGCCCAAAAGTATTTCCAGGGACCCTGCCAGTTTTCACTGCTTAATGGAGAAGGTAATTGAAGGATATAAATTATCTAGTGGCATTTATTTATTTGAATGACATAATCACTTTTGGCAGGATTCTGGAAAATTCAGAGCAAAGACTTCTGATAGTTAGAAAGGGCAGAGTTGATGATGTTCCTTGATACTTTATGAATCATGATGGACAAGTAAAGTTGTAGCATGGAGTAGATACTGTTCTTGAAAAAAAAAACTTTTAGCTCCAATGACATCAAACTGAAAACTTGTTTGAGGCTATGATAATTAGAGGAGATTGTGAAGAGTTACCAATTAATTGCTAAGCCATTAACAACTTGACAGATTACCTCTTCAAGAGAGTTGTAGGGCAGGTAAGGGCACAGGGCACCAGTCCCCATGGTCCTGTGGTCTCTCCATCTTTTCAGGGATTGCAGCTCTGAAGCCTGTATCAGGCAGTCAGCAAAATGAAATAGGCTTTCCCTGACACTTCAATGCCTTTTTACCTATACAGATGTCAAAATCAAGGTTCAGGAGTTGTTTTTCCCAAAGAGTAAAGCATAAGTCAATTATATTCACCAGCCACTGTCTGTTGCATTGCAAATTGGTATACTATTCACACAATAATATTTTCTGACTCTGAAATGGACCTTTATTGACACATTTCAGGATTATGTAAATAAGGTGGCTTTTGAAGTATGTTCCAGAAGCAATTCATTTCTATTCATACCTACTGAGAACAAACCAGATGTTATGGTGGGTGGGTGACCTAGCTGATGTAATTCGTGTTTGTTATAAATCAGCCCTCAGCATCGAGAGAGGTGGATACACATCATCCAAAGACCCATTATATAGGATGGTGAAAGTATTGCTTAAGAAGGACAACAAGGCAATTTATGATTAAGAAGGACAACAAGGCAATTTATGATTAAGAAGGGACAGGAGGTCTTCTTGAAGGAGTTGTGGCCAAACCTGGTGATTCCTTTCCCTCTGCCCCTCCAATTCAGTATCACTAACACTAAATGCTCCAGGCAAAACTTCACCATCTCATTTAAGGCAGGAGTAGTAGAGAAAAGTGTAAGAGCTTCTATTTGATGGTGAAGGGCCTCAAATGTTTTTTGCAAGCATGGAGCAAAGAAGAACTAAATAATGGGAAGCTGTATTGAGCTCTGATTGCAGTGCACTGTCCAAGGACAACTGAGACAAGTGGTGTATTGCACCTAATATTTTCTTGTTTGTTCTTTAAAAGATGTTTATTATTACAGAAGTAGATTTTTGTGTGGCAGAGAATTAGAAAATACAACTATGCAAAAATGGAAACTTCACATTCCCCACCACCCAGAGATCTCCTTTGTAACACCTTTGTGCCTATCCTTTCAGAACTTCATGTAGGTATATTATATTATAGTCATACATAGATGTGTGTCTCTTTATATACATATATTTATTTTTAAAACAAAAATGCATTTATATTGTTTAGCATCTGCTTTCTTTTTTTAATATTTGATTTAGGAATAATTTCACACTTACAGAAAAGTTGCAAAAGTAAAGAATATTCATATGCTCTTTTTCCAGATTCACCTATTCTTAACATTTCACTCCATTTGTATTATCATGTGTGTGCTTTATTTATCTATCCATTTAGATATTTTTACTGAACCATTTGAGGGTGAATTTTATACAACACGGGTTTTTGCCTTTAAGTACTTCTGAGTGTATTTTTAAAGGTTATGTACCCGGTTTGAAGGAGTGTAGATGGTAACTTTGATTACAGGGAAGGAAAATATTTTAGAACAACCTAGATTGGGGTAAGATGGGAGAAGACATTAAATCCAAAAGTAAGAGTTGTACTCATTGCATCCAACAAAGAGCCTGCCCACTCTGGCAACTTACCTAGAGACTATTAAAAGCAGGGAGCCACTGAAATTAGTATGCATGGATTTTTCTGATCCAGTCACCTCTTTTACACAGGCTATATTACCTAGGAAAAGATATCATAAACCCGAGTGTTTTAAGTCCAGGAGAGGGAAACGGATGTGACTCAACCAATTGGGTTCCTATCTACCATATAGAATTCCAGGGTTCGATGCCCAGGGCCTCCTGGTGAGGGCAAGCTGGCCCATGCAGCGAGCTGTGGTCCACGTGGAGTGCTGGCCCATGCGAGAATGCAGCCCCGTGCAGGAGAGCTGCCCTGC
Organism: Dasypus novemcinctus; assembly: GCF_030445035.2. NCBI lineage: Eukaryota > Metazoa > Chordata > Mammalia > Cingulata > Dasypodidae > Dasypus > Dasypus novemcinctus. The sequence continues at coordinate 92,675,913 of NC_080676.1, forward strand.
ATGGGAATGCCACTTAGCATGGTAAAAGCCACCCCACACAGGAGTGCTGGCTGACGCAGAGAGCTGGCACAGCAAGATGACACAACAAGAGACACAGAGGATAGAAAATAAGAAGGCATAGTAGAAGAAGGAGTTGAGGTGGCACAAGAGAGTAATCGCCTCTCTCCTGTTCTAGAGGGTCCCAGGATAGGTTCCCTGAGCCGCATAATGAGAATACAAACAGACACAAAAGAACACACAGTGAATGGACACAGGGAGCAGACAATGGGGGGAATGGGGGGAATGGGGCGGGAGGGGGGGTTAGAAATAAATAAAAATAAATTTAAAAAGAAAACAAACCAAAATAAAGTCCAGGAGATTTCAGCTTCATTTCTTAAAAATTAAGTGGTTTATTTTCTGGTTTCTAGACAAAGTATGATCTAGGAAGCTTGCCTGGAATGAAAGAGAAGGGCACTTTCTTTTGGGCAGTGAAGGAAAGAAGGAAGGAAGGGAGGGAGGGAGGGAAGAAGGAAGAGAAATGAGATGACGTGATTCTAAGTTTTACTGAATCAGGTTTTACAGTGTGACTTCAAATGCTGATTTCAAATGCTATGACTTCCCCAAAGTCAGTTTCACAAAAGAAAACTAATCTCAAGCCAAATGGAAATGACTTTTGATTATCTACACTCCTCATCTCCAAAAGTGCCAATAATGACAGCTATAGAAAGAAAGTAAGCTCAGAGTCTCCAGATACAGAAAATAAGGTCAAGGAAAATGCAGCCCCTAAAATAAGGTCACAAATTAAATCAGTAATAAGGTAGGAATAAAACATTCATGTTTTAATTTCCAGTATTTGACCCACTAATTTACATTATTTTGCTTCTAATGAGCACTGATTATTTTTAAAATATTGTAGCTCTGCTTTTTCTCAGAGCTGAGCACACTCATGAATGTGTTGTATTCTTGGTATCACTAGTGGTAGAAATGGAAAAGTCCAATTAGGTCATCTTGTCCCCTTCTGGGGCCAGGACTATGTTAAACTGCAATGATTTTGCTGATGAAAATTTCACTGTGGGGAGCAAACTGATTGTGGAACTCATCCTCTAGTGGAAATCAGGCTGAATGGGATGATGGAATGGGTTTATTAAAAGAAGAAAAGAACCCTACAGAAGCTGACTGGGAAAACATCAGAGGAGTGGATGACTTGTAGAATCACACTACTGTGCATGACCATTAGAGGTCATCACTTATCTGTGGACAAAGTTAATATGTTTAATTCTATTTTTTTTTAAGATTTATTTATTTATCTCCCCACCCCTACTTCTTGTTGTTTGCACTCACTGTCTGCTCTCTGTGTCTGTTTGTTGTCTTCTATTTAGGAGGCACCAGGAACTGAACCTGGGACCTCCCATGTGGGATGGAGGTACCCAATGGCTTCAGCCACCTCTGCTCCCTGCTTCTTGTGTCTCTGTTGTGTCATCTCATTGCACCATCTTGTGTCAACCCATTATATCAGTGCTTTGTGTCATTTTGCTGCACCGTTTAGCTGTCATTGCTCGTCTTCTTTGGTAGGCACCAGGAACCAAACCTGGGACCTCCCATGTGGTAGGTGAGCACCCAACTGCTTGAGCCACATCCACTTCCTGAGTGGATTTTCTTTTTGAGGAGAGTTGTAGATCAGGACCACCATGGCTTGGAGGACTTTGTAACATCAACTCGATGCCTTTTCATACCTCGCCCTCACCACCTACTTCTTGTTATACTTAACAAGAATAGAAAAACTCTTCCAGAGCAATTGAATTTGAAAACCCAAGTAAACACTTCTACTGGATGAAACAGTATTGATTGAGGGTACTACAGTCTAGATTTGGGGACAATAGGTATGACAAAAGAGAGTTTAATCTCAAAAATGAAAGAAAAAAACTAAAGAAAAAATAATCTACAAAATCTGAGATGTTGTAACTAGAGACCCCATGTTAGATTTTTATTTCTGATCCTTTCAAATAATTACCAGAATGATAAATGTGAGGCTAATTTTTAATGTTCCTGACTTCTATTGGCAGAATGTATTTTTATCCCAACCATATTGACTGAGTACATTCTTTGTTAACAACTTTAATCTCTGGGAAATGAATTTATTGTTGCCCTCTTTGTCCCTCAACTTGTATGAAATCATCATCTATTTACTGAAACAAGAAGGAAACTTACACAATTAAAAAAAAAAATTACTCACGTTAATGGATATCCTCATGCTCTTTTTTTCCCAAAGATTTTATTTATTTATTTCTTCCCCCACCCCGTTGTCTGCCCTCTGCGTCCATTTGCTGTGTGTTCTTCTGTGCCTGCTTGTATTCTCATTAGGCAGTTCCAGGAATTGATCCCGGGACCTTCTGGAATGAGAGAGAGGCGATCATTTTCTGAGCTAACTCATTTCCCTGTTTCTGCCGCATCTCTTATTATCTCTCCTCTGTGTCTCTTTTTGTTGCGTCATCTTGTTGCACCAGCTCTCTGCTTGGGCCTGCACTCCTGTGCAGGGCCACACTCCTGTGAGGGGCAGCACCCCTGTGCATACCCCATGCAGCCCAGCATGCCATGTGGAGCAGTTCACCACATGGACCAGCTTGCCTTCACAAGGAGTCCCTGGGCATCAAAACCTGGACCTCCTATGTGGTATAAAGGAGCCCAATTGCTTGAGCCATATCTGCTTCCCTATGCAATTTCAATAAAAGGAAGGGATGAATGACAAGCTTTTTGGAAAGTTCCTCAAATGTCTTATGGGGGAACTTGTATCCTGGTGTGTGGAGATGAATCAATAGCTCTCACCCTTGAGATGTCACTTGACATGACACCAAGGGAATTTGACTGTTTTTTGAAATGGTGAGAAATTTTTCTTTTAAAAGAGGTAGAGACATCTGAGTCATCCATTTTAACTCACTTCTGTCACAGATGAGACCCATGGAAATTAAGTGGCTTGTCTAAGTTCACAATGGCAGAGCTGGACTAAAACCCATTGAATTCCTTACCCATGAATAAGATCAAATCTGTTAATTCTACTTCAGAACTGCCTTTTGATTGCTCACATCTTTTCCATCCTATTGCTTCTGCCTTCACTTAATCTTTTGTCATCTCTCTCCTGGACTCTAACAACAGTTTCCTAAATTGTTTCATTGCCACAGATTTCTTTTCTCTCTAATCCACCCTCCTCCAGACCATTTCCAAAGAAACAATTCTGATATTGTTCCTTTTGTTTGTAAAGACGTCTAAGGCCCTTGGCTTAGCATCCAACACCCTAATCAATCTGCTTCCAGAATATCTACCCATCTTTAATTTTTACCATGCTCCTTATCCACTTCCAAACAACCTTATGAACATTATGTCATTCTTGAACCACACCATATCCTTTTAAGTCTCCATGTCAGCTAGGATGTAGCAGTTTGATATTATTGATGAATTCCAAAAAGAAATATTGGATTATGTTTGTAAACTGATCTTTTCCTCTGGGCACACTCAGTAGGGCATTGAGTCTCTGCCCCTTGGTGGGTGGGGACTCACAGATAAAAGGCATAGCAAAGAACAGATTTGAGGGGTTTTGATGTTGGAGTTTGATGCTGAAGCCTTAAGCTGGAGCCCTGGGCAGTAAGCTCACAGAGGAAAGAGGATTAAGCCCCAGGAAAGGAGAAACCATTAGCCCAGGAAAAAGAAGCCTAAGGAAGGGAGGAACCCAGGAAGCCTGAACCCTCACAGACCTTGGCAACCATCTTGCTCCAATACGTGGAAATAGATTTTGGTGAAGGAAGTAGCTTATACTTTATGGCCTGGTATCTAAGCTCCTACCCCAAATAAATACCCTTTATAAAAACCAACCAATTTCTGGTATTTTGCATCAGTACTCCTTTGGCTGATTAAAACATAGGATTAGATTTAGATTTATGTGACAGGGGAAAAAGGATTATCAGTGGCTCACAGAAGTGGAAATTAAAATTCCTCTCACTTGAAAGAAATCTAGAGCTAAGGAGTCCAAGGTAGGTATGGCAGCTCCATAGTCATCAGGGCCCCAGACTCCTATGTTTCTGGTTCACTATCATCAGTACATGGCTTCCTTTCTTAAGTATACTTCATAACCCAAAGTGAATTCTAGAGCTCCAGCCATCACATTCAAGTTCCAGGCTGATAGCAAGAGGAAAAAGAAAAAAATAATAATTCTTTCTGCTTTAATAAGACTTCATGGACATCTCACACCATCTATGCAAATCTTATTGAGGAGAATTTGGTCACATGGCCATGTTAAGCTGCTTATGAAGCTAGTAAATGCAGACTTTTTGTTGGCTATGTTGCTAACCCCCAAAACATAGGATTTCTGATATTAAGGAAAATTCTTAATTTATAGCTCTGAGAATCAATGTAGATGCCTTCCTTTTTCCTGGATCTTTCCCATGCAGATGAGCTTTTTTTCTTCCATGCTTACCAAAATTTTGTTTTAAATTATTATTATTATTATTATTATTTTACTTGTTTCCCCTATTATAAGGATTCTCTTATAGGCAGAGATCACAGTTAACTCAACTTTTTATTTTGGCAACTAGCACAGAGTAAGCCCTTAATAAATATCTGTTGAACACATGCATAAATAAACCATGGATTTTGAGGCCTTTAGTGGATAGCATTTTTATGCCAATGATACAATTTGGGCCCAGTTTTTGTGTTGGTGAAGACCTGACACTGGCTAAACACCATAGTCAGAACCACTGCATACAGCTGTGTGGGTCATTCATGGCTTTAAAAAAACCCAAAAGAATTGAGGGGGGTTTGAAAATCCACCTCTACCCACACCATGTCATATGCCCTGGAGTGGAGCTACAGCAGCAGGGAGGGATCCTGCTAATGGTGGCAGCTAAAAGGGGCTCAAGAATAGTTCTCAGCATCTCCCAAGGCCTGTATCCAGGCCGTGGTGGTTTGCTGGTCTGGTCTGTGGGCCACCAAGCTGCAGAAAAGCACAGGAAATGCAGTAAGCACATAGCCCTTAGCAGAGGAGAGAGAGATGGAGTGAGATGAGAGGCACCTCTTCCTTTTTTATCTCTTGCCATCATTTAAGGTCTTTTTTTCCCACATTTCAACTACCAAAACACAGATCCTTCCCACCACTGATAAATGGGGATTACAAACCTTCATTTGGGGGTCCAGAAATTTAAGTTAAAATAGAAAGTGTCTGAAGACACATGGAGCAACCAAACTTAATCCTGGAACTCTGCTTTCTTAACCCAAGGTCATGAAGAGGGCTGAAGAACCTGGAGACTGAAGTAAACGCTAGGGAAGTTGTCCAGCCTGCAATCACGGGAGAAGACAAGGGCTTTCTGCATTCCCTACTCTTGATTCCTGGCATTCGCCTGTCCGCTGTGAGTCACCCATTCTATCAGTGGGTTATGCGATCCTGTGGGTTCCTGGCCCCCCGCAAGCTGCCCACTCCAGTAAGGGTATCTTATGTGGCCGTGAGCTGTGATGCTGGGGACTGTGTTCCCAACGCCTCAAGCAGGATTTCCTCGGTTCCACCCTGGACACTTCACATTGCAAAATGTGAGGCTCAGAATTATTTATTATTGGCATCTTCCTCTCCAGGCGGCAGACCAATTTCCTCTTCTCCAGATGGCTCTCACAGGCCAGCCAAAGAGAGGCCCGGGCTCGCCATCTGCTTCCTGTTGCCTTTTCAAGCTGCCTGGCCGCTCCGCGGCTGCCAGAGCCCACGCGCCAGCTGCCAGGCGCAGGCTAACCCACTTGGCCCAGCACCGCGCCTGCCGGAGGCACGGAGGGCCGAGGCCACCCTGAAATCCGTGTCTGACACTTAGGAGGGAGGGACAATTTCCTTCCAAACCAGGCCAGCCAGCTTCCCTGAGGGCAAACATTGCAAGATGTGTGTCCGGGACTCCCCCTGAGAACAGTGTTTCCACTGACTTTACAAGTGACTGCAAACGATTAGGGGCAGGTGAGAGCATTTCTGGTCAACAGGCAGGACAGAATGTAACATAATCTGACTCCCTCCTATAAGCAGAAGTATTTTATCCTCATTAGCAATTTACTATCTCATTTTTGTTTTCCGTTCTTACTAATTAGATGTTTATTTAGGTTGGCAAAATAAATATGTATTCATTGCAGAAAATCTGTAAAATATAGCTGGACATTTTAAAAAATCACTTATAATTCTCTCAATCATAAAGACAACCTTTGCTTATTTTGTTGAATATTCAGTCATTTCCCCCTTCTAACAAGGCAGAGCTCACACTCTGTACAATTACAATGTTCTATTTTGTTTTGTGGCTTAATGTTACACTATAAGTTTTTTCCTGAGCTTAATAATGGGTTTTATAAAATATATAGATTTTTTTTTAAGCCTAACCTTACAATATATGGTCATATCTTAATTCATTGAATCATTCCCTATTGTTGTACATAAGGTTTTTCCAACTCTACTACCTTAAATAATTCTATAATGAACATCTTTGTGTTTAAAACTTATTTTGGCATTTTAGATTACATCCTTAGGCTCATTTCCCTGAGATAGAATGACTGGGTCAGTTTTAAGGACAATTTACTGTATTCCCAAATTGTGTTAAATATATGTGTGTGTGTATATATAAATATAGAAAGAGAGAGAGAGAGAGAGATTCTTAACTCATTCACCAAAAATAGGTAATTTCTTTCTTTTTTTTTTTTTTTACCCATCTGCAAAGTATAATTATTAAAGAGTAAGTGTGAAGGAGAGTCACTAAACCTATTACGTTACAGCAGATACCCATATTTGCCAAGTTCCAAGCAATGGATCTAGGAGAATAATCTGAGCCTTGATTCAGCAAGGGATGTACTAGGAATAATTGAGCCTGGAGGGGATGTGCTGTGCTCAGAGCCAGAGGGCAGTGCTTCTCTTTGACAATGCTTTTCTAATTGGCTCACCTCCATTAGGTGACACTGCGAGGGATATTGATGGCATGAATCATAAATGGATCCTTCCAGGGCCACCTTCCAGGGCCAGGTGGCCACACCTACAGGGAA